>NW_024423343.1:71212454-71654954 GCF_017311325.1 Ursus maritimus
GGTTTTCCTGGGGAATTCTACCAAACATTCAAAGAAGAAATAATACCTATTCTCCTAAAGCTATTTCAAAAAATAGAAACAGAAGGAAAGCTACCAAACTCCTTCTATGAGGCCAATATTACCTTGATCCCCAAACCAGGCAAAGACCCCATCAAAAAGGAGAATTATAGACCGATTTCCCTAATGAATATGGATGCCAAAATCCTCAACAAGATCCTGGCTAGTAGAATCCAACAGTACATTAAAATGATTATCCATCATGACCAAGTGGGATTCATCCCTGGGATGCAAGGGTGGTTCAACATTCGCAAATCTATCAGTGTCTTAGATTTTATCCAGAAACAAAAATTCAGAAATCATATGGTTCTCTCAATAGATGCAGAAAATGCATTTGACAAAATACAGCATCCTTTCCTGATTAAAACCCTTCAGAGTGTAGGAATAGAGGGTACATTCCTCAATCTCATAAAAACCATCTATGAAAAGCCTACAGCAAATATCATTCTCAATGGGGAAAAGTTGGAAGCCTTTCCCTTAAGACCAGGAACACAACAAGGATGCCCACTCTCGCCACTATTATTCAACATAGTACTAGAAGTCCTTGCAACAGCAATCAGACACAAAAAGGGATAAAAGGTATCCAAATCGGCAAAGAAGAAGTCAAACTGTCTCTCTTCGCAGATGACATGATACTCTATATGAAAAACCCAAAACAATCCACTCCCAAACTATTAGAAGTTAGAAGTTGTCTTTTCTTTGCTGGGGGGGATTTCTCCTTCTCGTCATTCTGATGAGGAGAGGTTGCGGGGTTGTTCAGAGCCCAAATTATTGACCGGGACCCAGGCCGTGCGCCCTTGTTTTATAGGGATCTTAGGGATGTGGGCTTCTTGATTTTTCAGCCTGCCTTCTGGGGGAGGGGCCTGCTGCACTGATACTCAGGCAGCCCTGTTTGGGTAGAGTCTCCATGTCCCCTGCAAGGGGGGATGGGGATGGGCACACTGTGAGCTGGTATTTCCAGGCTTTTGTTCTCTGGTGGCTTTCCCTGGAGGTTTGCTGTGCCTCTTCTGAGAGTCAGAGCAGCAGTGGCCGAATCTCAGCCTCTGTCTCAGAACAGAGGGATCGTGGCCCGTTCTCCACTGATATTCTGGCCACTTTAACTCTGTTTCTGTTGGTGCTGCTCAACCCTGCAGCATCCCGGGATGTGTGCCCCACACCCAGCGTCCCAGCACGTCTCTGTCCTTTGTGTTTCTAATACCGGCAGCCACCAGCCACCCCCCCACCCCGCTCCCCGAGCGTTCCAGAGCTCTGGCCCTCAGTCTGGTGGCGCGTGTTTCCCGGCTCACAGTCTCAGTATGCTCTCTCGCGGGTGCCAGTCCACGAGTCTGCCCGCTCCCCCCCCCCCCGGACAGCTACATGCAAAAGAATGAAACTTGACCACTCTCTCACACCATACACAAAAATAAACTCCAAATGGATGAAAGACCTCGATGTGAGACAGGAATCCATCAAAATCCTAGAGGAGAACATAGGCTGCAACCTCTTTGACATCGGCCACAGCAACTTTTTTTCATGACATCTCCAAAGGCAAGAGAAACAAAAGATAAAATGAATTTATGGGACTTCATCAAGATAAAAAGCTTCTGCACAGCCAAGGAAACAGTCAAAAAAACTAAGAGGCAGCCCACGGAATGGGAGAATATATTTGCAAATGACACTACAGATAAAGGACTGGTATCCAAGATCTACAAAGAACTTCTCAAACTCAATACGCAATAAACAAATAAACAAATCATAAAATGGGCAGAAGATACGAACAGACACTTTTCCAGTGAGGACATAAAATGGCTAACAGACACATGAAAAAATGTTCAAAATCATTAGCCATCAGGGAAATTCAAATCAAAACCACACTAAGATACCACCTTACACCAGTTAGAATGGCAAAAATTGACAAGGGAAGAAACAATTGCTGGAGAGGATGTGGAGAAAGGGGATCCCTCCTACATTGTTGGTGGGAATGCAAGTTGGTACAGCCACTCTGGAAAACAGTGTGGCGGTCCCTTAAAAAATTAAAAATTGTGCTACCCTATGACCCAGGCATTGCACTACTGGGTATTTATCCCAAAGGTACAGGTGTAGTGAAGAGAAGGGCCATATGCACCCCAATGTTCATAGCAGCATTGTCCACAATAGCTAAATCGTGGAAGGAACCGAGATGCCCTTCAACAGATGACTGGATTAAGAAGTTGTGGTCAAGGGGCACCTTAGTGGCACAGCGGTTAAGCGTCTGCCTTCAGCTCAGGGCATGATCCTGGCGTTGTGGGATCGAGCCCCACATCAGGCTCCTCCGCTATAAGCCTGCTTCTTCCTCTCCCACTCCCTCTGCTTGTGTTCCCTCTCTCACTGGCTGTCTCTATCTCTGTTGAATAAATAAATAAAGTCTTAAAAAAAAAAAGAAGTTGTGGTCCATATATACAATGGAATATTACTCAGCTATCAGAAAAATGAGTTGTCAACATTTGCTGCAACATGGATGGCACTGGAGGAGATAATGCTAAATGAAATAAGTCAACAGAGAAAGACAATTATCATATGATTTCTCTCATCTATGGAACATAAGAACTAGGAAGATCGGTAGGGGAAGAAAGGGATAAAGAAAGGGGGAGTAATCAGAAGAGGGAATGAAGCATGAGAGACTATGGACTCTGACAAACAAACTGAGGGCTTCAGAGGGAAGGGGGGTGGGGGAATGGGATAGGCCGGTGATGGGTAGTAAGGAGGGCACGTATTGCATGGTGCACAGGGTGCTATGCGCAACTAATGAATCATCGAAATTTACATCAGAAACCAGGGATGTCCTGTATGGTGACTAACATAATATAATAAAAAACATTTAAAAAAATAAATAATTTCCTTATGTCAATCAAGCAACATGGCTCATTGTTTTTCCCTCATTTCTATTATTTCATCTTACTAAACAAACAAAAGAAAATAAAATGTTTTATCTACAGTAGAGAAATAGATCACTGTTTTACATTTCACAATCCATGGGTGGTTTTATATATGCTGGTGGGCTCTTGTAATATTTTTGTCAGTTACACATTTTTTCCCGCTGAAATTTGTAAGGTAGAAGACAGAAAATCGCCATCGCTAATGGTGATAGATGGGGTCAGGGATGAGCTGAAGGAATCTAGTACACCATACGTATAATTTTTTGGGGGGGATTTCATTGAATTTATTGATCAATTTGGGCCTCCTGTGGACCAGAACCCTTACTGATTACATAAACCGTCGATTAACATGTGTTTTATATATTATATGTATTACATATGATAATCTTACAGTAAAGTAAGCTAGAGAAAAGGAAATGTTATTAAGAAAATACATTTAGTGTACTGTACTATATTAATTTTCTTAAAAAAAATCCATGTATAAGTGGACCCATGCAGTTCATACATATGTTGTTTAAGGGTCAACTGTATAATAAAAAGTTATTATAAAAAAAAAGAAAAGAAAAGCCATACTTACAATTGTTTTAAATTTAAATTCCATTACCCAACTTTTTAAAAGTAAAAACATCAAAACACTGCTTCATGTGAAAATAGATTCCCCAATTTGATGTTATGCCCCTTACTTTCGTACAATGTGGGAATGCAAATACTGATGGTTATGTGAAGTCTTCTGATTTTTAAATTAATTATAAAACATACTTTGACCAAATTTCTCATTTAAAATATTCCTCATCAGTGATTTCTTTCTAGGAGTCTCTCATTGTTTCTTCTTTCTATATGGGATTATTGTTGTATCTACTGTTAATTTTTCTCTCAACCGATGTTGGCCTACTTTCATCCATTAGAATCCCTCTTTTTACTGCTTCTGTAAGCTAGTCTAAAGCCATATGAATCCTCTGTCCCCAAACTAGACAATTTAGAACTTTATTTTGTTGGAGTGAGGAGTTTGGATACAGAAAATTTAAGAGTCCCACAGGTAGCCATAAAGAAAAATACAGCTTTTAATCCACTGTTTCTTAAGTGTGAAAATAGCCATTAGGTATGACCCTTTTTTTAAGCAAGTAGGAAAAGCTATTGAAAGAGCTAAATTAAAAAGTTGTATTTATTGTCATTGTAGAAGAATGTCTTAGGATCCAATGCAGAAAGGCCACTGGGCCTCAGGAAAGAACCAGAACTAGATGCCAAAAATCTGTCTGTCCTCTGTCTTATCTCGGCACCTCTCCATGTACCTACTTCCTTCTGCTTTCTCACGATAGCCAGCTTCCTATTTCTCCATACCACAGAACAGACAATGTCCACCCCCAGCTCCTGAGTTTATGGACTATCATTCAATCTGCCCCTGGAAGTTAGTTCGCTGTTACTGTCCTAAGTCTCAACTCCAGAAGAGAGCATATGATTGTTTCCTGCCTAGTCCCATTTGCAATACCCAGTGGCTCGGTCACATCAGATAGACATGGCTACAGTTCAAGAAACCTAGAACAGTGAGTGATAACTTAGCTTGTAGACTGGGGGTGTTCCCCAAAGAATGACTTACTCAAAGGATCAAAGAGGCAGTGTAGCAGAATATCTTCTCCAAACTTTAATAACTACATACCATCGTCACAACTTTTTCCTCATTTCTGAGTCCCAACTATCTTATTATTTACTAAATATATTTCTTATATCAAATTTAAGGTACCACATTACCCTGTTTCCTAAGCAATTTCCTGAAGTCACAGGGTTGGTATTTTATTTTTTCTAATATTATTCATTAATTTAAATGTATAATAACTAAACGAAGCTGCTAAAATAGGAAAAAATTCATGGATGGTCCACTAATGGATCTCTCGTCTGGGCTACCTACTTAGTTTTCTAACTAGGCACCTAATACCCTCTCTTGTCCATCTCCAACCTATTCTCTATATTGCAGACAGAGTGATCTTTTGGACAAACGAATGTGATCATGCTTGCCCCTCCTCCTCAACTTAAACTACTTTAGTGTCCTCCTCTTGTCCAGTTGAATGGCAACTTCATTCTACCTGTAGTTCAGGTCAGGGCCTTGGAGTCATCCTTGACTCTTTCTCTTTCTCTAACCCTCTTCATCCAATTCATCTAGGCATCATGCAGTCTCTGGCTTTGAAATGTATCCAGATTCTAACCACTTCTTGCCAGTTCACTACCAGCTTCATCCAAGCTACTACCATTTTTTACCCAGATTATTACTACAGATTCCCAACTGTTTTCTCTCTTTCCACCTTTACCCTCTTACTTAACAGTCTATGTCCACAGAGCATCCAGAGTGATCCTTCTAAAATGTAAGTCAGATCACTGTATTCTTATGCTCCAAGGACTTCCCATCCCATTCAGAGCCAAAGTCAAAATCTTTACTTTAGCTTCAAAACCCTATAACCTGCTCCTTCTAAGATCTAATCCCAGATTCTACTCTTCCCCTTGCTGACTGGGCCCCAGGCACATTGGTTTCTCTGCTGTCCCATAAATATTCTAAGCATTTTCTCATCTCGGGATCTTTGCTTGTTCTGTTCCCTCTACTTGGAACACTCTTCCTTCTTATAGCTAACCGGCTCCTTCCTTTACTTCTATCTCTGTTCGAAATTCATCTTAACAAAGAATCTTTCTTAGTTGATCTTTCTAAAATAGTACTTCATGCCACCATTCTCTGTTACCCTTTCCCTGCTTCATTTATCCTCATGGCACCTCTCATCATCTGATATATTATATTTTTTGCTTATTTTGGTTGCAGAATTAGCTGTTAAGGGACCTTAGCCAATCCAAGCTCCAAAGTCTACCAATGAAGGCACTGAAGCCCAGAGAAACTGGGTGAATTGTCTAATGTTAGTGAACTAGTTAAATGCAGAACTTGGAATAAAATCTTGGTCTGATTCCTAGTCTAATGTGTTCCTAGGAATACTTAGGTTCCTAGGAAACTCTAGGGACCTAACATCAGTTATCTAAGTTGATGAGGTGGGCATGACTAAGTTAATGCAAATCAGCACTCCCACCACCGAATTCAGCACTGAATTTCAAGGCCCCACATCACAGCGTGGGGTGTTCAATTATCTCTATTTTTAAGTATTCAAGAGTCAGATTGTGTTACAGACCAATCTGGGTTTGGTGGAGGCAGGGTACTACCACCCAAAAACCCTTTATTTCAAATTCAAAGTAAATTCACTCTAGTTTCCCTCAAGGTGGCTCTTTGCTTTAACTAGAACTTTCGTCCTCATAGCTTATAGCTACTGTATAAGGCTCCTATATGCCAAGTGTGTCAGAAACAATTGCCTGAGAAGAAAGATGTATTTAGCAGAAGGTTCTTGTTTTAAATGGAAGAGCAACCTGAAGACTTCAGTGGGCGGCTTCTTTCTGAGAAGGAGCTATGAGACTCCAGGTGGCACTTGATCAAGTATATCTACAGGATGCCACTAAAAAAGGCTAGCTGTCTTTTTGAAGCTGGGAAAGCACAGCCTGGAGCCAGACTGTGGCATCCTGTCCTAGCATTTCCAGTCACTAGCTATATGGCCTTAGGCCAGAAGTTAAATTGCTATCTGCCTCAGTTTCCGTGACATCAACTAGAGGTTCAAAAAATGGCATCTACCAGGGGCGCCTGGGTGGTTCAGTCATTAAGCGTCTGACTTTGGCTCAGGGCGTGATCCCAGAGTCCTGGGATCAAGCCCTGCATTGGGCTCCGTGCTCTGCTGGGAGCCTGTTTCTTCCTCTCCCACAGCCTCCCCCCCCACCCCACCCCGCTTGTGTTCCCTCTCTCGCTGGCTGTCTCTCTCTCTCTGTCAAATAAATAAAATCGTTTTTTTAAAAAAATGGTATCTACCTTAAAGGGTCGTTATGAGTTTAAAATGAAATTAAAACATGTATGGTGCACATAAAACATACTAGCAACTGTTGTTACTACTATAGTTATTGATACCATTCTTTCTCCCTTTCTTGTCTTGAAATCACTTCAGTGAAAGGTGGTGATCTCTAGGAGAGGACTCACCTGCAGACCTGTATGACAGCAGATGCCACATGGGACAATCCGAGGATCCATATACTCTTCAGCACCACCCCCACCCCCGGCCTGGCATTGGCAGAGGCATCATTGGGCCTGGGCTCTAGTTTGACTTCTCTTTCTGCCTAATCCTCTCCCTCCCACAGAAGTTGATCCCCAATAAGTACTCTGCACACAAACTCCAACTCAGCAGTGGAGAGTTAAGCCTATGAAAATTGATTTCTAAAGATGTTAGTAACATATGATAGAAAGAGCTTGGGAGCACTGACAACACACGCAAATTTGGAAAAGCATATGATCTCTCAAGGTCTCAGTTTCCATATCATAAAATGAAGGTGATTATCTGTAACTTGCATAATTTGCAAGAATTCAAGGAAACAGTAAAGTACCAAGCCCACAGCAGTGAGTCCTGTAAGAGTTAATTTGAGGCTCCCTCCATTTTACTCTCTTGTTTTCTTCAATTTTCTTTTTCCTAACTTGGTTATAATTTTATTTTCTCTCATTTCACAAGTTTCTTTTCCTCTTCCTTTTCTGTCTCTCCATTTGTCACCCTTTTAAAGTTTTAATTTAGTCCTTTAATGAATGTTGCTGAGGTATAATTTACATACAATAAAACACATACATTTTAACAGTGGAAGTGATGAGTTTTGAAAAATGTGTGCACTGATGAATCCACACCACATTCACAACATAGAGCATTTCCATCACCGCAAAAGATAGCCTGTGTCTCTTCCCAGTCAATCCTCACCTGCAATCCGAGCATAAATAACCATTGATCTGTTTTCTATACCCATAGACTGGACTTGTCTTTTTGAAAGTTTCATGTGAATGCAATCCTACTGTATGTATTCTTTTCTCTCTGGCTTATTTTCTCCCAAAATAATGTTTCTTGAGATTGTCTGTGTTGTTGTGTGTGCCAATAGGTTGTAACTTTTTATTGCTATGCATTATTTTATTGTATGAATGTATTACAACTTCTTTAACCATTTACCACATGCTAGACATCTGGTTGTTTCCAAATTTTGGCTATTATGAATATATCTGCCATGAACATTTATGTACAAGTCTTTATGTGGATTTATGTCTTCATTTCTGCTGCAGAATTGTTGAGTCAAATGTTAAGTTTATGTTTAACTTCATAAGAACATGCCAATATCACATTGTATTCCATCTAAAAAAGTATGCAAGTTTCAGTTGCCCACATTCTTTCCAACATTCTGCATTGTCAGTCTTTTATTTTAGCTACCTAGTAGGTGTGAAATGAAAGTATTTCATTGTGATTTAATTTGCATTTCCTTGATGACTAATGATGTTAAGCATTGTTGCATGCTTTAAGGACCTTTCATGTATTTTTTTCCTAAGGGTTTTGTCAAAATGTTTTGCCCATTTTGTTTGTTTCCTTATTACAGTGTTGTATAAGTTTGGTACGTATTCTGGATGCAATGTCTTTCTTAGATATTTGAATTTTCTCCCAATTTGTGGTTTGCCTTATCATTTTCTTTATTTCATTTTTCAAGGAGAAGTTTTAAATATTTATGAGGGTTAATTCATTACTTTTTCTTTTATCACGCTCTTTGTGTCCTATCTAAGAAATCCTTACCTACTCCAACATTACAAAGATTCTCATATATTTTTCCTTAGAAGTAGTATGCTTTCAGTTTTCACATTTAGGCCTATAGTCCATTTCAAATTAATTTTTTCACGTGACGTGCGGTACAAGTCTCATTTTTATCCATAAAGATACCCAGTTCTAGTACCATCTGTCGAAAAGTCTTTCTTTTCCTCCACTGAATTACTTTAGCACCTTGGTCAAAAATCGTCTGACCATATATATGTGTCCTAGCTCTATTTCATTATCTATATATTCACCCTTACACCAGTAGCAAGCTCTCTTGATTATCGTGGCTTTATAGTAAATCTTAAAATCAGGTGTGTGTCAGTCTTCAAATTTTGTGGATTTTTTCCCCCAATATAGTCTTTTGGCTACTTTAGGTCCATTGCATTTCCATATGAATTTTAGAATCTGCTTGCCAATTTCTAAAAACAAAAAATGCCTGCTGTGATTTTCATTGGGATTACATTAAATCTATTTGGGGAAAATTGGCATCTTAAAAATATTTAAGCATGCTATATCTCTTCATTTATCTGGATTTTATTAATTTCTCTTAGTGATATAATTTAGTTTTTAGTGTAGATATCATGCATACCTCTTGAAAAATTTACTCCTAAATGTCTAAAAAGTTATCTTATTTTTTTTTAGAATTTTAAATCCTAATTGTTTATTGCTGGAATATAGAAATATAGTTGACTTTTGTGTATTAATAATGTTTCCTGAGATGTCGCTACATTTATTTATTACTTGCAGGAGATTTTTTATTACTATTTCTTAATATGTATACACAGATAATACTATCATCTGCAAATAAAGACAATTTTAATTTTTCTTTTCTAATACATATGCTTTTATTTATTTTTCTTGCCTTACTGCACTAGCTAGGGCCTCTAGTACAATAATTGAACAGAACTGGTAAGAATGATATCTTGTCTTACTCCTAATCTTAGAGGGAATGCATTCTGTCTCTTAACATTAAGTTAGCTGTTAGTTGTTTGCAAATGTCTTTTATTTAGCTCAAAAACTCCTTTCTATTTTAGATTGCTGGATTTTTATTGTGAGTGGTTATTAAGATTTATTAAATGTTTTTATATCTATTGACAAGATTGTATGTTTGTTTCTATTATTCTATTGATATAGTTATTTATATCAATTGAAATTTAAAATGTTATGCATTTCTGAAATGAATTTGTGTAATAATACCACTTAGTCATGGTGCATTATCCTGTTTACATATTGCTTGATTTGATCTAATAATATTTTCTGTTTAGAGAGGTTTTAAATTGGAACTCAATTTTTTAACTGTTTTAAAGCTAGTTTTAAAACAATTTCTCTTGAGTTGGTTTTGGTAATTGTGCCTTTCAGGAATTTTTTTAAAAACTTTAAACATTTTATTATTTTTTATCCATTTATTTATTTATTTTTTAGAGAGGGAGAGGGAGGGACAAAGGGAGAGGGAGAGAGAGAATCTTTTTTTTTTCTTTTCATTTTTTTTTAATGATTTTTTATTGTATTATGTTAGTCACCATACAGTACATCCCCAGTTTCCGATGAAAGGCTCGGTGATTCATTTAGTTGCGTATAACACCCAGTGCACCATGCAATACGTGCCCTCCTTACTACCCATCACCGGTCTATCCCATTCCCCCATCCCCCTCCCCTCTGAGGCCCTCAATTTGTTTCTCATAGTCCATAGTCTCTCATGTTTCATTCCCCCTTCTGATTACCCCCCTTTCTTTATCCCTTTCTTCCCCTACTGATCATCCTAGTTCTTATGTTCCATAGATGAGAGAAATCATATGATAGGTGTCTTTCTCTGCTTGACTTATTTTACTTAGCATTATCTCCTCCAGTGCTGTCCATGTTGCAGCAAATGTTGAGAACTCGTTCTTTCTGATAGCTGAGTAATATTCCATTGTATGTATGGATCACAACTTCTTAATCCAGTCATCTGTTGAAGGGCATCTCGGCTCCTTCCACGATTTAGCTATTGTGGACAATGCTGCTATGAACATTGGGGTGCATATGGCCCTTCTCTTCACTACACCTGTACCTTTGGGGTAAATACCCAGTAGTGCAATGGCTGGATCATAGGGTAGCTCAATTTGTAACTTTTTAAGGGACCTCCACACTGTTTTCCAGAGTGGCTGTACCAACTTGCATTCCCACCAACAATGTAGGAGGGATCCCCTTTCTCCACATCCTCTCCAACAATTGTTGTTTCTTGCCTTGTCTATTTTTGCCATTCTAACTGGTGTAAGGTGGTATCTCAGTGTGGTTTTGATTTGAATTTCCCTAATGGCTAATGATTTTGAACATTTTTTCATGTGTCTGTTAGCCATTTCTATGTCTTCATTGGAAAAGTGTCTGTTCATATCTTCTGCCCATTTTTTGATTTGTTTATTTGTTTCTCGTGTATTGAGTTTGAGAAGTTCTTTGTAGATCTTGGATACCAGTCCTTTATCTGCAGTGTCATTTGCAAATATATTCTCCCATTCCGTGGGCTGCCTCTTAGTTTTTTTGACTGTTTCCTTGGCTGTGCAGAAGCTTTTTATCTTGATGAAGTCCCATAAGTTCATTTTATCTTTTGTTTCTCTTGCCTTTGGGGATGTGTCATGAAAAAGTTTGCTTTGACCGATGTCGTAGAGGTTGCTGCCTATGTGGGAGAAAGAGAATCTTAAGCAGGCTCCAAGCCCAGCACAGCGCCCCATGCAGGGTTGATACCATGACCCTGAGATCATGACGTGAGCCGAAATCAAGAGTCAGACGCGTAACTGACAGAACCACCCAGGTGCCCCTCAAGGAATTTTTTTTCCCACCAGTTATCAAATATATTGGCATAAATGTGTTCATACTATTCCCTTATTGTTTTTTTAATGTCTGCATGATCTCTAGTGAAGTCCCCTTTCATTTCTGATGTTGGTAAGTTGTGTCTGCTCTCTTTCTACTTGTTTGGTTTATCTAGGGGGTTATCAATTTACTTGATCATTTTAAATTATTAGCTTTTTATTTCATTGACTTTTCTTTGTTTCCTATTTCATTGATTTCTGCTCTTAATCTTTATTACTTCCCTCCTTCTACTTTCTTTGGGTTTAATTTGCTGGGTTTTTTTTTCCTAGTGTCTTAAAAAGTACTTTTAGATAATTGATTTTGGACATTTTGTTCTCCAAAATAATTATTTAATGATTGATCATTTCCTCTAAGGCAGTGCTGGCTAGTAGATCTTCTTGTGGTGGCAGAAATGTTCTATATACTGTTCAATAAGGTGGTCATTAGCCTCAAAAGGTTATTGAGTGCTTAAAATATGGCTACTGTAACTGAGGAAATGAATTTTTTATTAATTCTAAATAATTAAAATTAAAATGTAAATAGTTACATGTGGCTGGAGGCCACTGAATTGGACAGCACATCTCTACATATCACCACATCTCACAGATGTTATGTATTTTCATTTTTATTTAATTCAAAATATTTTCTAATTTCTCTGTGATTTCTTCTTAAATTCATAAGTTACTTATAAATATATTGTGTAATTTCCAAATAGTTGGGAATTTTTATTATTGATTTCTAATTTAATAGCATTTAACCTAGTGGTGTCTTTATATTTAGGGTAAATTTTTTGAAGAGGGCTTACGGTTGAATCTTGCCTTTTTATCCAGTCCAACAATCTCTGACTTTCAATTGTAGAGTTTAAAATACTTATATTTAGTATATTTAATGATACATTAGAAGTTAAATCTAACAATTTGCAACTTGTTTTTTATCTGTTCTGTTAATTATTTCTTTTCTTGTCTTTTTAAAAAAATAATTCATTATTCTTGTTCTTTTATTTATTTATTTATTAGTGACTTATTAGCTATACATCTGTTTCATCTTTTAAAGTGTTTTCTAAGCTTTACAGTATACATTTTATACTTAACACAGTCTATCTTCCAATTATGCAACAAAACTTCACAGATAATGTGGGGTGCGTGGGTGGCTCAGTCGGTTGAACAGCTGGCTCTTGATTTCTGCTCAGATCATGATCTCAGAGTCCTGGGATCAAGCCCAGAGTTGGGCTCTGTGCTCAGCAGGGAGTCTGCTTGAAGATTCTCTCTCTCCCTCTCCCTCTGTCCCTCCCCCTGCTCATGGGTGCATGCTCTCCCTCTTTCTGTCTATTTAAAATAAATAAGTACACCTTAAAAAAAAAAACCTTCACATATAATTAATGACTTCATAACAATATAACTTATTTCCTTTCTTCTCTCATCTGTGGCATCATTGTCATACATTTTTACTTCTACATATAAGACTCTAAATACATTGTTTTCATTGTTATTTTAAGCAGCTATTTGAAAATTTTTTAAATGAGAAAGTGATATATTTTCTATTTATCTACTCATTTACCATTTCTGGTCCTATTTATTTAAGTTGTTGTCTGGTGTAATTTTTTTGTTCTGTTGGCTATGCATTCACACAGCTTTTACTTACATGTAAGTGCTTTTATTTTTGAAAGATATTTTTTCTGGGTATAGAAAGTGAAAATTTCCCTCAGCACTTAAATATATTATTATATTGACTTCTGGCTTTAATAATTTTAGATGAGAAACTTGCTGTAATTTTTCTTTGTTCCATTTTCTATAATTGCTTTTTCTTTTCCCTCAGGCTGCCTGTAATATTTTCACCTTTCTCACTATTTTTTTTAACACTTTGATTATGATATGTTGTGGTTTTCCTTATGCTTCTCTTGCTTGAGGATTATTAAGATTATTAAGCTTCTTGAGTCTTGTTTTATAGTCTTTTTTTTTTTTTATGAGGTTGGGGGAAAGGAGTGGGAAGTGGGAAGGGCAGAGGGAGAGAGAGAATCTTAAGCAGGCTCCACACCCAGTGCAGAGTCTGTTGACTTGGGACTCAATCTCATGACCCTGAGATCATGACCTGAGCCAAAATCAAGAGTCAGACACTTAACTGACTGAGCCACCCAGGAACCTGGTTTATAGTCTTTTGATTCCGGAAAAATTGTTGGCCATTATATTTTTATGAGTCTCCCTTCCCCCTCTTTTGTTTCTTTTCTCTTCCTGGCATTCCAGTCACATGTCTGTCATGTTAGATACCTTGATGTTGTTCCACATATCACTGAGGATCTTCCTCCTCCTTCTTCTTTAATTTTCATCCTCTTTATGCTTCATTTTGGTGAATTCATATTGTATTGTTGTTAAGTTCACTATCTCTTTCTTTTCAGTTTTTATTGTGAGCTCAAAATATTCCCAGGCATGTGTAAATTCTGGAGTTGTTTGCAGCTCTCTGGCAACTCTTCTCCTCTTAGAAGTTGTTCTTTGGGGGCGCCTGGGTGGCACAGCGGTTAAGCATCTGCCTTCGGCTCAGGGCGTGATCCCGGCGTTATGGGATCGAGCCCCACATCAGGCTCCTCCACTAGGAGCCTGCTTCTTCCTCTCCCACTCCCCCTGCTTGTGTTCCCTCTCTCGCTGGCTGTCTCTATCTCTGTCGGATAAATAAATAAAATCTTTAAAAAAAAAAAAAAAAGAAGTTGTTCTTTGCACAAACTTGTAGAATTTCACCCTATGCTTGTGCAGATTGGTATTTGGCCAAACACTAAAGGGGACCCTCTGAATATTTCTGATGCTCTTTCTTTCTCTTCATTACTCTTCCCTACATGTGCTAACTCCCTCAGCCTCCTTGAACTCTGAACTCTGTGTCCTTTACCCATTGAGACTGATGGGTTCCTTCTTTTGCACTGAGTTTTGGAAATTACCTCTAGGCATAACTTTTAGGCACTCATAGGATATACCTTATCAGTTTTCCATCTCTCGGCCATCACAGTCCTGTGCTACCTGTTGTTCAATGCCTGAGAATTGTTGTTTTATATATTTTTCACAGTTTTCTAGTTGATTATGACCTGACAGTAAGTCTAAACTTTGTTTCTTCTTATGGATGGAAGCAGAAGTCCAAATTTTAATTTTTACTCATGGTTATACATGCACAGTTTAAAAAGTCAAATAGTTTTCCAATGTTTTTATAAAACAAAACAAATCAATGGCAGTTCCCTGTTCTTGACCCCATTGCTCACTTCCAAAGGAAATTACTTTCAATCTTCCTGTTGATTGTTCAGGTTAACTTCCATTTTGCTTACGTTGCTATTTCCCAAGTCTTTATATTTAAAACATTGACTTTGTATGAGACAGTACAGAAATTTGGCTTTTTATTTATTCTTTGCCCTTACTCCACACATAAAACTCTCCCATACTCCATCTTCTCAAAATCATCATACCATAATTATGTCTGGGTAAATATTATAGTATGTGAATATTTTTAGCTAGACCCATATAATATGCTATTTTTATTTATTGCACACATTTTTTAGTTTTCCTGGAGTTCATAACTATCTTGCTTTTTTTCATCTCCAAAATATCCCCTAGTTGAGTATTTTTCTTTTTATTATGTTTGAACACTTCAGGTATTCTATCTCTACCATCTTATTGAAGAAGTTTCTAGAGCCTAGAGGATCTAATCTGGTTTTGTTATCGTCTGAGCTCTGTGTACAACCTTCTTCCTGACATCTCTTTAATCATCATCTTAGGGTTACCTTTGCCTGTCTCTTAGATTAGGTTCCCTGTTTCCTGTATCCCATGTTTTCTTTCTTCTTAGTTTACCACCTCATTTTGATGGAGCAAATCCTCTGGTAATTACCTGAGAAAGGATACATGAGAGGTATTCTTGTTTTGTTTTATTATTTGTTTGCTTTTTGTGAGTTGTTTGCCTTTATTTTACCTGCATATTTGATTGATGGTTTTGCAAATTATATTTTTATAAATATTTTTTAAAAGATTTTATTTATTTGTTTGAGAGACAGTGAGTGAGAGAGAAAGGATGAACAGGGGCAGAGAGACAGGCAGAGGCAGACTCCGCACTGAACCCGGAGCCTGATGTGGGGCTCAGTCCCAGGACCCTGGGATCACGACCTAAGCCTAAGGTAGATGCTTAAGTGACTGAGCCACCCAGGTGTCCCTATTTTTATAAATATTTTTATTTGATTAATAATATTTCCTCTTTTCATTGTTTGCTAAGATTTGTTTTCATAAATGGATGTTGAATTTTATCAAATGCCTTTTTTGCCTCTGTTTATAGATATAAATATTGGAAAATTGTTTTCTCAGAACTTGGAAAGCTTTGCCTCACTCCCTTCTAGCTTTCTTCTGTTGTTGTTGTAATATTTGATCCTCTGCATATGATCTACTATTTTTTTCTTTCCAGAAGACTTTAGGACTTTTTTCCTTATTTCTAGAGTTCTAAAATTTCATGATGATATATTATATTGGTTTCCCAGAAAGTGAACTTGAGGCAAAAGCTTATTTGCAGTTATTTTACTGATAGCGCAAGTCCAGAAATCAAGGTGAGAGACAATAGGAGTGAAGGAGAAAAGAAATACAGCCAATATGAAGACAAGTTGCTAATGGTTTAATATTATGGAGTCATCCTCTTGGATTGAATGCATCTCAGGAGCATCCATTTGAGGTAAGGGAAAGGAAAGAAGTTTATCCATTACCTCCCATTTCTTACTGGTGAAAAGTTGGCTCTGAGCTTCAAAATAAGTACATGTGTGCATGTCAAATAAAGTTTTGGGGCATCTCACTCTTTAGTGCCAATGGAAAAGCCTCAGGGCAGGAGTCAAGCCTGTGCTGGCTTGAGGTGAGACATATGTGAAGCTTGTGGGAGCCTGGCGTATTTGGTTGTTATAGTAGTGACTGAAACTAGAAACAAGGGAGACCAGGAGGATTTGATGTATTACCTAAGGGATGTCTGATAGAGTGTAGGCCTCTTTTATTCCATCATGCTGAGTTTTTCATGAGTCCGTTTAGTCCGTTGTTCAGTTTTGGAAAAGTTCCTCAAACTATTTTTTCATGATTATCTCTTGTCTTTTTTTTTTTTTTTTTTGGTTTGTTTGTTTTGTATTCCCTTTCTGGAACACCTGTTAATCAGATTTTGGACCATCTGGCTTCTTCCTGATTCTTGTTTTCTCCTTATTTCCATACTATGTTGTATTGCTTGACTTTTGGAGAAAATTTCTTACCTCTACCTTTCAATTCTTTGGACTTTTTCATTTTTTCTGTCATTTAAATTTCCAAAGAACTTTTATGTTGTTTCTGAATATATATATATGTGTGTGTGTGTATGCACACACACACACACACGCGTACACACACACACACATGTGTGCACACACACATGTTCTTGTCCATATTCAATGGTTGTAGCATTTGTCTTTGAATTCTCGGGATATTAATTATAGCTCATGTGTTGTTTTCTCTTCATGAAAGTGAATCTTTCTTTCTTCTATGTTTTATTTTTTCTTTTTAGTTTTGACCTCTGCATTCATATTAGAGTTGTTTTCCAGATGTTTGCTGATTATATGTAAGAGTGGAACTCTGAGAAACCACTTGAAAGCTCTCCGTGTATGGGGTGAGCCATTTAATTAAAGAGCTTCCAATGTCATTATCTTGATGACTTTTCTTTTTGGCTGGCCAGATTCCTTAGAGAAAACTCTTATAATCTTTGACCTGGAGGGTGTATGACAGGCTGCCAATACTCAGGAACCAAATGGGGCAAAAGGCTGAGAGTCACAACATTTAATATGCAATCTTTTACACATCTTTCTTTTTTTTTTTTTCAGGTTAGGACACCCACTGTCAACTGTGTTCAGAGTCCCTTGCCAGACTTTTCTATTTTACCTTCTCCAGAGAATAAACTCTTATCTTCTGCCAAGAGGGAGAGGGGATCTTGGAAGTAAACTATTTCTTAAACAGAACTGGAACCAACCATCCTGATTTAAACTCACGTTCGCACCATCTCTAGAGGTACCTAGTGCATAGTTCCTGAGTCTTTGGGGGTTCTGCAGTGTGAAATGAGTTGCTTCTCTGCTCTCCTCACTTCCAGTTTAGGGATTAGCTTCTTGGATCTGCTGGGTCATCTGTCTGTTTTCCAGCTTCCACGAATCTGTGGGTGGACTCTCCTCTCCTGTTTTCTTTGTGGTATTCTTTTCCAAATCTCTTCTTCATAAAAAGTAAATGTACTCCTGAAAGTCTACTCTTCCTCCCACCGTAACAAATAGAAGCTTTGACCAAATTAAGTCTAGGTGCAATCCTACTGTTTCTTATGTCTTAGAAAATGTATGTCTCCATAGTGTATTTGTAGGATAATAGAACTTGTGTTTCATGTGTCAACTCTGGCTTACTGAGGCATTACAAGAGATTGGACACTTAGTACAGTATATAAAATAAAATAAGAATTTTTACTCCATCCAGAGTATAGTAGATCTGCAAATCTTTCAGTTGATTTGATTGTTTTTCTCTACACTCAACTTCTAGGTGAGAGGAATAAGTTGAAATATAAAACCTGATCAGGAATTTCGTCAAAATAAAAATAAACATTCTGATAGAGACGTGGGCCCACATCTCTAGAAATAGAGACTACACTTTTTATTTCTAAATGACAAAGAGAATTGATGTTGATTTCCAAGTGATGTTGATATTCCAAATGATAACCTTAAGACACCATAGTATTTTCTTTCAGATAAAAATTATATTCTATCTTTATCAGGTGGAACTTTAGACAGTTCAGAAAAGGCTTTAATGAGAAGAGTGGAGCATGAAGAGATTTTAGGTTGACTGTAAGTTATTCATCAGAATGTTTGATTCTGCAAAGTTATTCTAGCTTTATGGCACAGAAGTAAATAAATGGACAATCGCCCAGAATAATTAACTAGGGAGTGTGCTTAGTTGGAAGAAGCTGAGTCTACAGAATTGTAAGCTTGAGCCCACATCAATAGCAGCAAACTATTTTTCGCTCAGAATCTGTTTTAGTAATCACTTTGCCGTTGCTGTCTCTAATGAAACTTCCAGAATCACAATAAATAACTAAAGCAATTTTCTATGGAAAATTAATACTTTATGTGACAATTTTAAAAATCCTAAGAAAATAGTTTCAAGACAGACCTTCATCTCTGAGTTTTGGGGGACTCAAAGTAATGTGAACAGAGTCCTTGTCCTTAAGAATCTTACAATTTAGTCAAGGAGAAAAATATTATGTATAAATATAAAGTAGGAGGCTACATGCCATGTAGTGGTAGGGATGTTAGTGGCTTTAGAAGTAATGTAACAGAGGTAAGAAGATTTCGTTCAAGAGGCAGGTGGAGACACCAAACCAGAGGAGCAATTAATTAAGATGGTTCTTGCTTTTTGTTTCTTAGCTTATGCTTAAGTCTTGGGTGGTAGGAACTCAGGCAAGTAGTTTAGATACAGCAAGTTGGAATACAGTGGCAGTTCCAATGAGCATATTTTAACATATATTTTGAGTTTCTTAAATTTTAAGGAGATCATAGGTGACATAAATAATATATATTTCATATATGTGTATATATTAGTCAGGTTCCTTCTGGTGACAAAAACCCATTTGAAAATATTTTATGCAAAAAAAATTCTATTGACCAATGTGATTGACAAGGTCAGGGATAGAATGGATCATGTATGCATGGATTTAGAGAGCTCAGATAACATCATCAGGCATTCCTCTCTTTCTTTGTGAGTTATAGTCATCAGGTTGGGTCTTATGTGGCTGGCACAACTTTCCATTTCAGATTAGAGAACCTTCATTCTTAGTACCTATACATAGGATGTGTCTTGGAAGGACTCCAAGTGCCTGATTTGTGGACCAGTCATGATGAACAGAGGATGGCTGACTGAGTCTTAATCACATTGGAAGCAGAGCTTGAGTCTGGTGCCTTAGACCCCTTGACCATTTTGACATTCTCACTCTTAATCACCTGGGATAAGGGAAGAACAGTTTCTCAGTGAAAAGGTGCCCTGGGAAGGAAGAGTCAAGAAGTGTTGTTACAGACCTGAAATGACTCATTTTACAATAATTTATGCCAATAAACAAATGTGGCTGTTTCTTGAATTTCAGGGTGTATATAGTAAGTTGAATTTGTACTACTTAGATGTGAGTGAAAGAATGGAGAGTTGCAGTTGGGGATATTATACATCTTAGATATGAATTATCACATCTTTTAGGTATTCCCCATGTCAGAGAACCCACTCTTGAGAATATGTTACTCCTTGGGGACCCAGGCTCTATCATGACCATCAACAAATTTGGCACTCACAAGGATAATATGGCAATGAAAAGGGTGAACACTATATTCAGTAGGACCTCAGGATTCTTCCTGGATTTTTTTTTTTAAAGATTTTATTTATTTATTCAACAGAGATAGAGACAGTCAGCGAGAGAGGGAACACAAGCAGGGGGAGTGGGAGAGGAAGAAGCAGGCTCCTAGCGGAGGAGCCTGATGTGGGGCTCGATCCCATAACGCCGGGATCACGCCCTGAGCCGAAGGCAGACGCTTAACCGCTGTGCCACCCAGGCGCCCCTCTTTCCTGGATTTTTTATTCATGTTTCACATGAGTCTTCTGAGCATTCACATTCTTTTTCTTTAGCTCTTCCTTTTTTTTTTTTTTTTTTTTTGCCTGAAGATTCAGAAGCACAGGAAATTGTGCTTACTGAAGTCCAGTGTGTAAGACCTTGGTAGCTTGAATTGAGGACCAAATATTCTGAATGTCGTGTCATAAGAAGAAAAAATATTCATGAACAGAGGAATGCAAGTGGCTCAGAATTCAGGCTATAGACCAAGGCCTTGAGATGTACAAGAACTCAAAGGGAGGAGAAACTTCAAGGCCTGGGACCAAGGAAGACCTTAACAACTGTTGTAGCTTTTCAGATTCAGATTCATTAGGTGATTCAGGTATGTATGAGAGAATAATTGGAGAAATGATTAGGAAAACATGGCTTGGAAGGCAGACCGGTGGTATGGGCAAGTAAATCTTGGTCATTAGAAATACTGCCTATGCTCATCTGGTTATTTAGTAACAAGTGTCTTGAGAATGTGTTGAGGTTTCAGAAGCTGCAGGGAAGAGGACTGTAATTAGTTCAAAAGATCAGCCAGGGGCTGAGCATAGTAGCAGATGTACAGCCCCAGTAATTCTCTCAAAGGCATTTGGTAGAATGGTCTAAGGAAATATCCAGAACTCAAACTGCAACATTATTTACAATAGACAAGATATGGAAGCAACCCAAGTGTCCATCCACAGATGAATGGATAAAGAAGATGTGGTATATATATGATGGAGTATTAGTCATAAAATAATGAAATTTTGCCATTTGCAACAGCATGGATGGACCTACAGGGTATTATGCTCAGTGAAATAAGTCAGTCAGGAAAAGACAAATGCCATATGATTTCCCTCCTATGTGGAATTTAAGAAACAAAACAAATGAACAAAGAAAAACAGAGACAAACAACAACAAAAAAACAGACTCTTAACAAAATGAGAACAAATAGGTGGTTACCAGAGGGGAGGTGGGTGGAGGGATGGGTGAAAAGGTGGAAGAGATTAAGAGTCCACATATTGTGATGAGCACTGAGTAATGTACAGAATTGTTGAATCACTATATTGTACACTTGAAACTAATATGACACTGTAGGTTAATGATACTGGAATTTAAAAGAAAACTTTTAAAAAGCACTAAAGACAAATATTTGGATTGCTGCATGAAATAGGAAATCAGAATTATAAAATGTTTTAATCTGTCAGTACTGTAGAAATTAAAATGAGAAACATATTAATAGATTCCTCAAGATTATTGGTGGGGTTGGGGTTTGCAAGAACCTGTGGAGGACTATATTGAAAAAATTATGTCAGTGACTTTAAAAATCGCTTGTTTTACTGAAAGAATTTGTGCTTAGTAACCAGACAAATGCAAGGGCTATTACAACAGACTGCTAATTAGCAAACAACCACGGCCTAATCTTAATGTACTTTTCAATTTCAGTTTCTCTACAATCAATTTAAGGATGCTAATTTATATACAAAATAACACAAAGTTTCCAAGCACCTCTAAAAGTGTTTTCATTCCTTCAGCAATCAAATATGTATTGAGCACCTACTGTATGCCAGGTATGCTAAGCTCTGGGATACCAGACTAGTTATGACATATTTCTCCTTACGTAGACTTAGAAGTATAATATTTCAGTGTAATAAATGCTAACATAACTCAGAGCCACAGAACTGTAAGAACAGAGAGGAAGCAAAGATTCATCCAGATTTGGGATTTAGAGAATACCTTACAGAGGAAGTGACATTTGAGACAGGGTTTTAAGGATTGACTAAATGCTATTGATTCCATAATTTCTCCTGAGGCACCTGTGGGCTTTAACTTCATTTTTTTATTATTGTTTTTATTCTGAGCTTCTTTATAGATAAAGTATGATGAGGAGTTAAACAAAGGAAGAATGAGATAAAAAAGAATTTGCCTACTGGAGTTTAGCAGATTATGGAATGTCAAAGGATGATATATAAAGCTTTGAGTAAATGGAATGATCTAATTATATGTTGTGTGATGACAGCTTTTCTTCTTTATTATCGTGGTAAGAACATGGAACATGAAATCTATTCCCTTAACACATTTTTTTTTAAAGATTTTATTTATTTATTTGACAGAGACAGCCAGCGAGAGAGGGAGCACAAGCAGGGGGAGTGGGAGAGGAAGAAGCAGGCTCCTAGCAGAAGAGTCTGATGTGGGGCTCGATCCCAGAACGCCGGGATCACGCCCTGAGCCCAAGGCAGACGCTTAACGACTGCGCCCCCCAAGCGCCCCCCCCTTAACACATTTTTAAGTGCACAATACACACTTTGTAAACTATAAACACAAAGTTGTACAGCAAAGCTCTAGAACTTTCTCATTTTGCATAACTAAACCTTTATACCCTTTGTACAGCAACTCTTCCTTTTCCTCTCCCTGCAGCTCCTGGCAACCACTATTCAACTCTGTTTTGATGAGGTTAACTGTTTTCGGTACCTCATATAAATGGAATCATGCAATATTTGTCTTTCTCGGTGACTGACTTATTTCACTTAGCATAATGTCCTCCAGGTTCATCCATGCTGTTGCGTATGGCAGGATTGGCTTCTTTTAAAAAAGCTGAATAGTATTCCATTGTATGGTTATCCCACATTTTCTTTATCTGTTCATTCATCAATAAACATTTAAGTTGTTTCCATAGCTTGGATGTTGTAAATAATGTTACAATGAACATGGAAGTTCAGAATTCAATTCTTTTCAATATATATCCAGAAATGGAACTGCTGGATTGTATAATAGTTCTATTTTTAACTTCTTGAGAAACCTCTGTACTGTTTTCTGTAGTGGCTGAACTATTTTGCTTTCCCACCAAGAGTGTGCAAGGGTTTCAATTTCTCCACATCATCACCAATACTTATTATCTTTTTTAAAATAATAGCCATCCTAGTAAATGTGAGGTGATACCTTATTGTGGTTTTTATTTGCGTTTCCCCATTGATTAGTAATGCCGAGTATCTTTTCATATTCCTGTTGGTGAAATGTATGTCTTCTTTGGAGAAATGCCTATTGAAGTCCTTTGCCCATTTTTGGATTGGGTTATTTGTTTTTGTTGTTGTTGCCGTTGTTCTTTTGCTATTGAGTTTTAGGAGTTTTAGGAGTGCCTTATATATTTTAGATATTAATTCCTTGTCTAATACATGATTTGCAAATATTTTCTCCCATTTCGTAGGTTGCCTTTCACTCTGCTGATGATTTCCTTTGGTGTATAGAATTTTTTTAGTTTGATGTAGCCCTGCTTGTCTATTTTGGCTTTTGTTGCTTGTGCTTTTGGTGTCATGTCCTGTGCGTGCTTTAGTTAAATTGCTAAATACTGACTGCATATTTAGGAAGTAAAATCTGGAGATCAAGTGAAGACCTGAGTGTGGAAGAAGCAAACCCATGTTTCTCAATAAAAAGACAATGTTATAGTTCTTTTTTTTTTTTAAGATTTTATTTATTTACTCGACAGAGATAGAGACAGCCAGCGAGAGAGGGAACACAAGCAGGGGGAGTGGGAGAGGAAGAAGCAGGCTCATAGCGGAGGAGCCTGATGTGGGGCTCGATCCCAGATCTCCGGGATCACGCCCTGAGCCGAAGGCAGATGCTTAACCACTGCAACCACTGCGCTACCCAGGCGCCCCACAATGTTATAGTTCTTATGTAAATTTGGATTTCAATAGCAATGGCCATTTTTGTTGAGAGGCTATATAGTAAAGTGGTAAAAAGCATAGCGCTAGAGCCAATCTGCCTAGATTGAATATAACTTAGACAATGTACTGTGTCTCAATTTTTGTCATCTGTAATATGGAATAATAATAGTACCCATATTCCAGGGTTATTGTAAAGGTTAAATGAGTTAATGCATGCTGAGTCCTATATTCCTCAGCACATAGTAAGCTCTCAATAAATATTAACTAACATTATAATTTTTTTGAAAACCAAGAAGTAAACTGTATTAATATCATTATTCAGACTCTATTTTATCAGGTGTGATAGATTTCCAGACTCTTGTAACTTTAGGCTTCTGGTTAATCAGGTGTGAGACACGAGTGTGTGTGTGCGTGTGTGTGTGTGTCGGGGGTGGGGGGACACAAGGGTATCATGGGTGATGATATTTGCTTATTTTGTCAATAAAATATAACTTAAATTTTTTTTTACCCACAAAATGCTTTCTCTGACAACCAAGGACAATTCTTCTTTTTCAAAAAAATTTGAGGTTTACTTAACATATAGCAAAATGCACAGCTCTTAAATGTGCAGCTTGAAGATATTTTTTTTCATTTCAATTTTTTTACTAAAACTCTTGTTAGTTAACATGTGTGGTAAAATTGATGTCAGGTGTAGAATTTACTGATTCATCATTTACATGTAATACCCAGTGCTCATCGCAAGTGCCCTCCTTAGGATTCCCGTCAGCCATTTAGCCCATCCCCTGTCCACCTCCCTCCATCAACGCTCAGTTTGTTCTCTATAGTTAAGAGTGTCTTATGGTTTTGCTTCCCCCCCCTTTTTTTCCCATCCTTCATTTTATAATTAAGGAAATTGGAGCCTGACATGCTATTCAACTTGTCAAGGTCACAAGCTAGAAATGTGCCTGCGAGTCCCTGCTTATGAGATCCTATACACAGGAATAGTTTTGTTGTTTGAGGTGTTTCTTTCTTGGTAGTATTTAATATTTAGTGTCCACTGGGTTTCTCTTCTACATAGTTGATTTTTTTCTATCCAGTCATATGGTATCCATCCTGATACCATATGCTATGATGTATACCGGGGATCACGACCTGAATCCAAAGCCTTCCCTAATCTAGCGAAATTGTTCTTTCCTACAAGTAACAAGGACAAGGTTAGTAAAAACATACCGGGAAGAATAATGAAGAAGATACCATAAACATCTTTCTGTTCACCCATTCTCTCTTTGTTCAACAAATATTTAAGGAATCTTACTACCTATCAGGCACTATGCTTGGCCTTGGGCCACAGCAATGAACAAGATGCAGTTCCTCCCATCAAAGACTTCCAGTTCGTGGGGAAGATGGCAAGGAAACAGATGCTACAGTACAGAGTAGCAAGTACCTGGACAGAATTACATTTCTGTTGCTCTGGAAACAGACAACAGGGGTTCTCCGAAACAGACTGTTAAGAGGGAGAAAAGTTCCTGATTTTGTCCCGACAGTCTCAGAGGTCCCACTCTTTGTCTCATTTCTGTAAAAATGATCATTTTAGATCACTATCTCTGTTGGTAGAAACTCTAGATTGAGCATGTCTGGGTCCGTTGCTAAGAATCATACACGGTCTGGGTTGTTTGTTAGCATCAGAGATAGTAAGAAGCCTACTAGGTGCTGGGCTAGGCCAGTGCCTTTTGTAGAAGATGCACTTAATAAATGGTAACTGTTTATAAAAGAATTCCCTCAACCGAGGATGCTTATCTAAGAGGGAGTAAAAGGTAATGCAATGTTTCCCCAAATAAAGGAAGTTAATGTTTTTGCATGCCTTAATCTGGGGCCTATAAAATTTATATCTGCTCAGTCTTAGGCCACTTTCTTTTCTCATACTGCACATTTTACATGGACAATTTATGATTACAATTACTACCTACAAGGTGGTGACCATCCAATCATATCTCCAGCCTGATCTTTTCTCATGTGTTTCATATGCTTATATGTAGCCAATTGCCTACTGGACATTTCTATTAGGATAGTCCACGACCTCTCAAGCTTAGTATATACAAAAACCTCATTCATAATTATCCCACCAGATTTATAATGACTTCTATGCTTCCTAATGTTGTTGAATATCACCACTATGAATTCATTTGTTCAGAGTGAAGACCAAGAATTCATCCTTGACTCCCCCTTTCCTCTTTCTCCTTGCCACCTCCCCCCAGTGGCCAAACTAATCAGTTTTGAGTGCTGTAGATTCTAAGTCCCCAGTAGCTCTTGACTCCATTCACATCTTTCTAATGTCGTGACTCTAGTTGAGGCTGCCATGATCCCTCACATGGATATTGCAGTAGTTGCCTCATAATTGTTCTGCTTCCAATTTTGGTATAATGTGGCCAGAATAATTCTTTTGAGATACAAATATGGTCATATCACCACTTGCCCTAACTATTTAACAGCTTCCCATTGCACTTGGATACAGACCTATCTCCTTCATGTGGTTTATTTATTTTTATTTTTATTATTTTTTCCTTCATATGGTTTATAAGTAAGCTGATCATATATCCACTTTCTTGGAGTAGTCTCAGATTATACTTGTTATTTCAGCATAATTAACAGCCCTCCTTTCATTCATAAATGTGTTCTGCTTTGGTTGGTAGATTATAAGGTCACCCTATTTATTAGACTTTTTATTATTTGGGTTTTCCATACCTTTTCATCTTATCTTTCACTATCTCCTACTTATACTCTGTTTATCTTACTAAATGCCTTTCAATTCTTCTGACATATATGGTTTCTTTTGCTTCCATACACTTCTCTCCCCCTGAGACTCTTTGCATCTTCTCTCTACCCTGGCTAACAGCTGCTTATCTTCAGGTCACAGTTTAGCTATATGTCTGTCCTGTTATTGCTCACAGCACCAGAATTCCTGCCCTCATGGTTCTTATCACAATGAAGCTTAATTACGTAATTACAAAATATATTTGTCTGAACCCGCTCCTATGCCATAAACTCTGAGGGTAGAGGTTAAGTCTGCCTTATCCACGTTTTCTTCAGGATTACTGTTATCCCAGTTACAAAATGCATGCTCCGTAAATATCTGATGAGTAAATGAATTTGGGCATATGAGAATGCCTAGCAGAGCGTCAACGCATCTAGGCTCTCAGGTGTGGAGTGGGTAAGTACAAGAGTCAGCAAGACAAAGGGGAGGGCCATCTGTGTTGCTGGTACAGTGAACCTCACAGCACATTGGGAATACCTTTTCTCCTCCTGGCTGCCAAAGAAATTTTTTTAAATGTGATTTTACCTGTATCAACAAAAGGCTGGTGGTAGGGGTATGAGCTCACAGTGTATAAACTTGCCTTGTCTCTTTCCTACTCTTAGGTCTCTTATTCTGCTAGGGAAAACCCAAAATGAGCACAAAGCAAGTTACACGTGAACTTGTGAAGTGGTAAGTGGTTTCGTGTTCTCGTACCTCCATTTCTCATATCCTGCCTGTCTAGAGCAGCAGGCTAGGCTTCTGAAAGCGATTCCAAATTTTCTATGAGGAAATTAAAACACACAGTTTTGCTTTCTGGTTGCTCTCTTGTTTGCATTATGAGTGGGTTTTTTTCTTTGCCTTGATTAGGCATGGGTAGAGCAGGGGTCCACAAACCATGGCCTGTGGGCCAAATCTGTCCTGCTGTCTGTTTTTGTAAATAAAGTGTTGTTCAAATACTTTATTAATAGCCATGCCTGCTTACTTACATACAGGCTATGGATACTTTCTTGCTATAATGGCCCAGTCGAATGGTTGCAGTGAACACCCTGTAGCCCACAGAATCTAAAATATTTACTATCTGTCCCTTTACAATAAAGTCTTGCTGACCCCTGTTCTTGTGTTCCAATCTAGGAGACCTTGGGAAAAGTCTAGGAACTTGCTGCCCCGCTAGTATGGTCTACAGATCAGCAGTAATTGCATCAAGGGATGTATTTTAAGCATAGAAAATCTTGGGCCCAACCCTAGACCTACAGGATCAGAAACTGTATTCTAACAAGATCTCCAGATAATCTGTGTATACATCAAAGTTGGAGCGAACTGATCTAGTTGCCTTGGGAGACTGAGGAGAACCCCAAAGGAAGTCACTCTTAAGAAGGCATTGGCTCCGAGGTGTACAGAAAGTCTGGGTAGTGGCCAATGTTTATAGGTTTCGGAGTATTACTATGCTAACAAGTCATAGGTCTTTTTTTTTTTTTTTAAAGATTTTATTTATTTGACAGATATAGAGACAGACAGTGAGAGAGGGAACACAAGCAAGGGGAGTGGGAGAGGAAGAAGCAGGCGCCTAGCGGAGGAGCCTGATATGGGGCTCGATCCCAGAACGCCGGGATCACCCCCTGAGCCAAAGGCAGACGCTTAATGACTGAGCCACCCAGGCGCCCCAACAAGCCATAGGTCTTAACGCCAAGGAATAAAACCTTAACAATGGAATCTTAGGACTATAGAAACTAACAAGGGGAATATTTAGGGGCCCGAGAGACTCCAAGTATTCCTCAAATGATACCATTAGGTAGCCACATATTTTGACTATCAAGGAGGAGGCCAACCCTGAGCAATTTTTGAATCTGAGAATGGCTATGGCGGATTAGTGATTCTGGTCAAAAGCAGTTGTTTTATTACATGCCTCAGTGTTCCATTGGTTGCAATGACAAAAATACTCGGTCTCTTTGCCCACCTCAGTTTCTGATTTATTTTCCCCCATGGCTACAGTTGGTTCTAATAGCTTTGATGGGGAGATATTTGGTAAATAAATTTAAAAAAAAGTTATTTGCTTTAGTGGCTCTAAAATGGAAAAAAAAAAGTCATGCAAAACAAAGCTATTTTTCTGTTGCTCTTGAGACATCACACTGGGCACAATTCCTGGAACCCTGCAAGAATCATATTGAACAGTGGGACAGCATGATAGAGCCTGTTCCAACACAAGAAATAAGCTGATTAGCATCAAACAATGCTTCTATGTGGATACCAATAAGACCTGCAGACTATTTTGTAAATTATTTAGGTAGTGAGACAACGAATGTCTCCAACAGCACATGATGTTCCTCTTTAGGGCAGGAGAGGTGTTTACCCTCCCCAACAATCCAAAATAAAATCTGGAGGACACAGAGTGCTCTCTTGTTGTGGTAAATGAGTGGCTCCAGTGTGTCAGCCTGGGAAATTTAATCAATATCATCAGCTCCATCACTGTAACCTTTTGTCACAGTGAGGAACATATAAAAAGTTGATTTCTCTGTTTTTGTTGCTTTTGCTTTGCTAAGTTGTTTATTTCACTAACCTTGGGCTAGATTCCTTTATAAAAGAGGAACACTTTACATACTCTGAATTTATTAGTTTATTAATTGGATAAAAGCATACTTTGGATTTTGTGAAACCTGAATAAAGTAGTCCTAGCCACTTTCAATTCACCACCATAATAGGGGACAGGGTTGCTTTAGAAACCATTGTTTTGATGTCACCTCTTCTTGCCCACACTAAACGCATTTCTATAGCTATTAAATAATAAGTGTGATGGATTTTGATATAATTTTCTTTATCTAACTTTACCATTTTCTTGATGCAGTTGCAAATGAGTCATTTAAAATCAAAATTGTGTCTAATAGAAAAAAAAGAGAAGCAAGAGAGACTTGGATACTCCAAAATATTTAAGCCCTTAAATATGAACCTGGTTGTATAGATTCATAAAAGTAGTCTTTTAGCTGAGTAGGGTTGGGGTTGCTGGCCCAAGGGGGTTTATAGACTGAAATTTCAATTGTGCCCCTAATGCTTCTGAATGATGCAGTGCCCCGTGGCTCAGGGAGCAGTTATATAGATTTAAGATTCTAGTCTGTTGCAACTAGAATCTTAAATCTATATAACTGCTTGTTCTTACCGAATCCTTTGCTGTTACTACATACAGTCTCCATTACTAGGGAATGGAGACTACCTATAAATGTTCCCCATACTGAGGGAAAGTCCACCTCCCCTTCTTGTAGCAACGTGTTCTGATCTAAACAAACTCTGTGAATGGGTGGAATGCATGCTCTCTCTTTGCCTATTAACTTATTTTAAAGTATCTAAGATTCCAGTTCCGGAAATAGCACCTGCTCTGAGTCAGGTCCTGTGTCAGCATAGGACCTACAATTACCCTCTTGAGCATTATAATACTCAATTTACAGATGAGAAAAGAGACTCACAATGGGTAAATAGTCTAGCCATTACACCTTGCTGCATTGTGTTATGTGCCAGTTAAAAAACCCTCCTTTATTTATTCGTTACAACAAACAATGATTAAGGCAGCTACTATATAATATGCCAGACACTGTATTCAGTGTTGGGGATAAAAATGTAAATAAGTCTCTCTTTTTGCCCTCATGGGGCTCTATGCCAAGCTGGAAGATATGAATTTTATTTTTCATTACAAATTTGGCTTGCTGTTGTTTTTTAAATCTCTTTTTACTGCTTTTACTTGGCATGAGGGCTGTACTTGCTCTATGGCCCATGCCTAGTAAGACCTGTGTGAAGTGGCTTCGGCAGAGCCTTTGCTCTCTCAATGTTTCTATTTCATGACAAATAATAGACACGGAAATGACTAAGCAACTCTAGGGCGATGATAAATGTGCTCATTAGCAACACCAGCTCACTAATCTAAGAATCTCAAATTTTTGAAAAATAACATCCATCCAATAAGTAAAAATGAACCTCTAAGTACCCAAAATAGAAGTCACTGAATCTATTTACTAAGCTCGTGTACTTTATTTGCGGGAAAACAATCCAGGCCCTCATTTTGAGCCAATTTCCTCTAATCTCGCACAAAATTTTAACATGATTGGATATCTGCAGTTTACAGTAAATTTAAAAAGGAACTTGTTTATCTTTTGGCATTGGATGGACAAAAGAAGAGATTAGATTACCCCCAAAAAAACTTATTATAATTTTGCTGAGGGCTGATTTTGTCCCCCGGAACTGGGAGATAGTATAGAAAATATGTTTAACAACACAAACACATTTGATTGGACTTTCCCACGAAGAGCGTGATTGATTGACTTTAACAGTCTGTTTTTAAAACTACCGTACTTTTTCTTGAAAATAACTCCATCCCTCGCTGTGTTGCTCTATCATCTCTTACTGGTTGGGGGGCACTGACATGGGTCTAGTGCATTGATAATAGCTCCAGTCAATTACTAACTACAGTGTTTCTGTAAACCGAAGGAGAGTGGTTTTCAGTCTTACACCCTCTGCCCCGCCCTCAGTTTCACGGGCACATGGACTTGAGGTGGAAAACATCAAGCTAGAGTTTCACCATCTTTTGGCAAAGCACTACTTCCTGGAGGCCTGCCTAAGTTGCTGCATGTTGTCAGTCACTGGACTAGGCTTCTCCAGGGAATGGCTCCACTAATGAGAAAGGAGACCCCATTAATCAGAAGAGAACCAATGGGCCAGCTAAATTGAGGGGTGAAACTACTAGCCATCTGGGCAGAAGGATTATGGATCTAGGTTTTAAGAATTTTCATTTCCGGGTGGTACATGGATTAATTTATTCACTTGTGAAGAGTCTTTTTGTGTAGGAGTAGGAGACTAAATGTTTCTTTTTTTTTTTTTTAAAGATTTTATTTATTTATTCGACAGAGATAGAGACAGCCAGCGAGAGAGGGAACACAAGCAGGGGGAGTGGGAGAGGAAGAAGCAGGCTCATAGCGGAAGAGCCTGATGTGGGGCTCGATCCCAGAACGCCGGGATCACGCCCTGAGCCGAAGGCAGACGCTTAACCGCTGTGCCACCCAGGCGCCCCTGTTTCTTAGAGTGGCTTTATAAGAGAGTAACAAATGGTGGCTCTGTTCTTGAGAGGAAAAAAAAAAAAGGAAGTGAAAAAGGATACCAGGAACACTTCATTTTCACATTTCAAAGAACTATAATATGTTAGTTACCTAAGGAAAAGTGGATCTTAGAATCTGAAGATGAAATGTCAGCTATAAATTCTAGTTTTTCTTTGAATGATGTAGAAAAGGGTTGTGTTGTCTTCCTGTAACTTTTAAGAATGTCATCTGTGGACACTGAAGAATTGAGAATCTTGACAGAATAAGACAAAATGGAAAGAGCAAGAAAGACAATGCTGATCTCTTGATCTGCATTCACATATTCTGCACGTTAGTCTCACGTTTTTATAACCCATTTGGATGAGTTGACTATTCTTCATGGGTTAACATTTTATGACCAAATGACTGAGAAACAACAGTCTCTGGATGAGGATGGTGAGAGAAGCATGGTATGATGGATACCACTGGATGAGAACAACACAAGGAAGAGTAGACTTGGGATCACTCTCAGTGAGTCTCTATGTCTGAGAGAAAACTCATATTTGCCCCTTTCTGAGTACCTATACTTGAAATCAAATGTTTGGGTTTAATGTAATTTGGTATTTAAAGCAATTAGTAGAATTGGGGATTTATCTGCCCAATGATTAGGTATCTAAGGCACAAATCACCTTAAAAATAATGAATAAAGAGACATATTACAAAGTTTCTCAACTGAATTTCTCCTTTGACTAATATATATCATTATATTTTGTATTTTCTAGGATTTCATGGAGCTTTTAACTGATTCAAATATTTGTACCTTACCTTCTCTCATAATGCTTCAGTCCATAAAATCAGCATCATCACTAACAGCAGTACCACCATTATAATCTCCATAATTGCCATCTTGATTATTGGGAGTGGGTTAGGATCTTGACATATATTAAGTCCCAGATAACTACCAATAATCCAATGTAGTGTACATTATTGTTATCCTGGTTTTCCTGATAAGGAACCGAAGCATGAGAAGTTCATAATTTGCCCAAATTTACACAACCAGTACATGTTACTGAGGACAGTCTCTTAAACATTATTCTATATGGCTTTAGGCCTGGTGAGATATTAGGGAAATTTTAATGTTAGCCCTTTATTTTGCAAACTGAGGGAACTAAGGACCACAGAGAACTGACTTTCCTTTGGCTCTCAGCCTGTTCTTGACAGAGTTTTGACGAGAACTCACATTCCCCAATTTCTAGTACTGTGCTCTTTCTAATATTACAGTTTGCTCCTGTGTTCTAGGTAATACAATCTTCACCAGAATGTCCATTTCAAAGGGGATAAAAAGAAAGAAACCAAAGCTCTTCATTCTTCTATACACAAAATATTTGGTAGTGGTGGAGACTTTGCCTGTTGATCAAAACAGAGTTCTGGGAATATCTTTACATTCATTGCTCACCATAAAGCCCTGTTAACCTGGATATTTCATGTATGGCATAGAATATCATCAATCTTTAACCTTTTAGGAAAGCCATTTTTATTGCCAATGTACTTAATCATGCAGGGTTGTAGTCCAGTATTTCTCGCTCTTTTTTAAAGATTTATTTATTTACTTAAGAGAGAGAGAATGAGAGAAGAGAGAGCAGGAGCAGGGAGAAGGGGCAGAGGGAGAGGGAGAACCTCAAGCAGACTCCGCACTGAGCATGGAGACTGATGTGGGGCTCAATCTTTCGACTCTGAGATCATGACCTGAGCTGAAACCAAGAGTTTCTCACTTAACTGAGTGAGCCTCCCAGGCGCTCCTATACCCATTCTCTTTAATGTCATTTGTAAATGAGTCACGTTGAGCTATGTTGCAAAAACATATATAGTTTGCATTCTTCCTATCTAAAGTAATAAAGTTAAATATCCACATCCCTGGAACAAAGTGGAACAGTATTTGAGTAACTTTGAACAGAACTTGATTTGCCTTGTTGAGTCCTTGGAGGGTTTCATTCCCATCCAGGACTAGTTCTTTAGGCATATGCAAGATAAGTGACTTTTTTCGAAAGTGAAGAACTCATTGTTTGTTAATATCTGTTAAATACAACTAAAGATTCAAGTACACTAAAGGACATGGGGAAAACATGCTTTCTGTGCGTTAATCAAAAAAAAAAATCTGAAAGTGAAGGTCTCCTAGCATTTTAGAGTGCCAGTGGTTTTAATTGTGAAATCTGTTGAACATGGGCCTTCTTATAAACTTTGTTAATTACAGAACAGAACTTCTGTATGAAATTGAATTCATTTTAATCCTTCTTTGTGGTGGGGAATTTAGATTATAAAGTACCCAAAGGACTTCATTAGGAGGTAGCTTCAGTTATAAGCAGGGCATCAATCTACCCATTTTACTTTTGAGCAAGATTCAAACTTACGGGTAAAATGTTCCCTTGAGGTAAGGCAGATGCCTTGAGAAGTTGCATTAATAACTATTTAGAGAAACTGCTTATGATTCATGAGCTAAGTGGGGTTATTTTCCTGTGGCTCACCAGACCATCTGTAAATTGGCCTGACACAGGGCTTCAAAAGAATAAATACATAATAAGAAATTCAGAGTTAAAATGGAGACTGTTTTCTTAACTTAATTTGAAACCCCACTTTCCGTTTTTTTTTTTTCAAACCCAATCAAGTGCCTTTATAGTTCTTTATCAAACACTTCTTTTTTTTAATTAACATATAACGTTTTATTTGTTTCAGGGGTACAGGTCTGTGATTTATCAGTCTTACACAACACCAAACACTTCTTTTTATTGAGGTCCAAGGTGTTGACTGTAGGTTAATTTCAGCATATAAACTTTAACATATTGTAAAGAAGTATATATTTCTCATTTATATATATTTCTTAATGTTTGAGTATATCAAGTAGATGAAATAGAAACTATGCCTGCTGGGAAACTCAGAGAAAAATAATAAAATAACCTAGTAATATCTAACCACCACGTCCTTGACTTCTCTATCCTCCATTTACAAATAAGGTCTCCATGACTTGATTTGTAAGACTCTATATATTTAACAATAAATGCAACACATGGCTTTGTACAATTCAAACAACACAGAAGTGAAAAAAAATTAGGGTGTTTACCCACTGCCACCCCCTATTTTCCAGGTATCCACAGAGTGTAAAAGCCTTGGCCCTCTTTCACAAACACATCTAGATGTGTGCACACATACACATACACAGTTTTTGTTTTATAAACATTGGGATTAGATTACACTGATTGTATGTGTTTTCTAATATTAAAAGTGAATCTTTATAAAGACTAAATTAATGTTTTCACTGCTGCACACTACTCCATGTACCACTGAAAAAAATCATTTCCTTGTTGATACATATTGAGGTCATTGTTGATATTTTTTTTCTATAAAAAATCCTTCCTGCTGAAGATATCCTTGCAAATTTCCCAACAACATTCATCATTACGATCTTAATAGGTATCATTTATACCTGATTCAAAATTCAAAAGATGTGCATGAGTATATGGTGAAAAATAAATCTCACTCCAACTCCTATTTCCCAACCATTCAGTTTCCTTCCTGTTCTTGTGAATACTTCCAGAGAGTTTCTCTGTGTTTATGTGTGTGTGTGGTGGGGAAGGGGGGATGTATACAAAATTACCCTCCACAAATATTGCCATAATCTCTACACTCCTCTGTATTTTGCTTTTTAATTTAATAATAGAGTTGTCTGTTGAAGTTGCTTATTTCTTTTTACTGATTCTAAAGTATTTCCTTATATGGATATAGTACAATTTATTCATCTTATTAAGTATTAAATAGTCTCTTATGAAGTTATTTTCCATCTTTGCTACTGCAATGCAGTGAATATCTTTATATGCATTCCATTTTCATAGGTGATCATAAATCTGTAGCACCATTCTTAAGCGTGGAATTGTTGGATCAAAGAGTATGCGCAATTTTAATTTTGAAAAATTAAAAATTTTAAGCCTCCTCTGTAGAGTGGATATACTAATATAGTTTTCAACCAACAATGTGTAAGAAATACACATTTTCATAATTCATTTTTCATAATGTATTTTCCCTTCAACTCTGCCCAACATAATTTCCCTCTCTCTCCTTCTCTCTCTTATCATGGTCAAACTGGTAAATGAAAATGGAACCTCATCATGATTCTGTTTACTGTTTTTAAAAATTATCAGTGAGGCTGAACAATAGTTCATGTGTCTAAGAAGCAATTTTTAAAAAATATTTTCTATTTTTATTCGACTTTTGTTTTTTTTTCCAGTTTGGTTCTTGGACTTTTTTTACTGAATTATGTGAGTTTCAGGTTTTTGGTCTTTTCTTAGTGACATTGGTTGCAAATTCCTACCCCTTTTTTCCCCCGAAGTTATCATTTGTCATTTAACTTTTGGTCATTTTTGCAAGGCAGAAAGTTCCTCGGCCACTTCATTAGTCTCCCTCAATTGTTTTTTGGATATTCTCAAGGGCTCATTTCATGAATCATCTAAGTATGCGGCAGGATAATTCCTTGGCTATAATCAGAGCTTCTGGAGTCAGGCAGACTGATTTAAATTACGGATCTGCTAGTTACTAGCTGTGGAACTTTCAGAAAAAGTGAGTAGATGCTAATGGTCATAGTAGCAGTAACGCCTACATCATAAGATCTCTGAGAGTATTAAATGAGATGATACATGTCATCCCTGCTACACCCTGGCAATGTTAACCATGAGAATCATCGTCATCACTATTAACATAGTTATTAATAATTAATGATATTGTTGTTATTATTATTATGACCATTTAATCAGTTTGCTAGGTACAGTTCCATTGAGATAGCTGTCTTTGCTGGTCTGGAAAGGAGCCTAAGTGATGACAAGTTACATAGAGTGGGCATGGCGTTGTCTCAGATGCTGTCTCTGGACATGCCACACTCCCAAAGTCACAAGATTTTAGAGCTGGATTATATTAAAAGGTAGGGAAAGGGCCTGTTTCTATTGTGCACCGCCACCTGGGCCCTGAAGAGCCTTGCTTATGCTCAGTGTCCACCACATTTCCCTAATTATGAGATTCAAACCCAGGTCAGTAGGCCCAGAGAGTTACACATATAGAAAATAGAGTATATTTAGAACCCTCAAGTGGATAAAGCCTTTCTGGGGATTCACAAAATTCATAAATTCGAAAGGAAAGCATCAACTGATTTTCATATTTAAAAGTGGAGAATTTCTGTTCAATAGACATCAAAAGCAGAGTTAAAAGACAATTGTCAACCTGACAAAAAATTCTGCTACATATATACATAAAAAGATATCAGCCTTAATATCTAAGGTTTCATGCAAATTAAGAAGGAAAAAACAACCTAATATAAATGTTATAAATTATAAATGGTTAATAAACATGTTAAAAATGTTCAAATGCAAATTCAGTGGTATATTTTTGCACTCCAGATAGACAAACACTTAAAATATTTATAAGTCGAGAGCATGGGTACATTCCAGGTAGAAGGTAATTTGGGAGTACCTAAAAAATTACACTATACCTACCCTTTGAACTGGCAAATGCCACTTCTGGATATGTTTTCTACATACATATGTGCACTAAGACATATGATTAAGGGAATTAATTGCCACATCAGAAAAAGTGGAAATAATCTACGTATCTATTGATAGAAGAATGGTTGATATGGAACATTATAGAATGGTTAAAACTCATGTGGTTAAGTACTGATGAGGACAGATTGCTCAAACATGTTATTATATAAATGAGCAAGTTGCAAAACAAAATGCATACTGTGATTCCATAAATGATAAGAAATCCTTCAGACAAAAAGCATATATCATATATCTAACTATGTAGAAAAATGATTGGAAAAATGGCACACCTAAATGATAATGGAGTGCTTCTGATAATGAGACTGGGGTCCATGGTTGGGGGAGCAGTGGGGGAGGTAAGGGAGTAAGGGAGAGTTACACTTTTTATTCTCTGTGCCTCTCTGTTGTTTATTTTTTTAAAGGATTTATTTATTTATTTGAGAGAGAGAAAGAGAGGGCTGCACGAGTTGGGGGAGGGGCAGAGGGAAAGAATCCTCAGGTGCACTCCCTGTTGAGTCCAGAGCCCCACGTGGTGGCCTCGATCCCACCACCCAGTAAGATGACGGCCCCAACAGAAACCAAGAATCAGGCGCTCCTTCTCTATTGTTTAAAAGGGTTATGACTAGAATATATGCGCTTGTATAACTAAAACTTAAAAAAAACACACACACAAGACCCCACATCAATGTTATCCTTAGTCCTGCTTGCTGTGAAGTTTACTGGAATGATTACTTCCAAAATTTCACCCAAGATAGTTTATATTTTCAGAATACAATTGGAAATTCAAATCTGAGATCACAAATAATCAGGACGTGTAGCAGGATTTCTCATAAACCGCTCAATTTAGGACTGGCTTCGCCACAGCACATATTTTAAGCTAATGCCGAGGTCCTCGTTAGAGCGGGAGCCGGTTGTAATGAGGTGGTTTTGCTGACAAACTGCGTCCAGCCCCATCACGCTGAATGCCGCATTGCAGCAAGGAGTGTCACACGCCCAAACGGACCTTCTTTCCCCGCTGCGCTCTCCTGAACTTTTGCTCTTTAACATATGAGAAAAACAGTGGCAGAATGAAACTTCTCTGGTATTATTAAAATTGTGAAACTGACTTAAAACAGTTGTTTGGCAAAGCCGTTGCACAAGGACATCGTTAATCTTTCTTGAAATTTCATGGGAAAGAGATTGATGCCCTAATATCCCTGAGTGTTCTGCCTCTAACACTGACCTCTTTGGTCTGTCATTTGTTTTCCTGCTTTTGACTAAGAGAGTACAAAAAATATTTCACTTGCCTCTTCTCCGTACACACTATCTGTATAAGCAAAATAAAAGTGAAAACACGGCGGTAAACAGCCGTGTTTCTCCGCAGTGGCCGGAAGCGTCAAGGCAAGAAGAGAACAGTGCCCCATCCAAGGGAGGCAGGTCCGTTCCCATCTGGCTAGTAGTTACCACGTTGGAATAGAAGTCCTGAGCTGCAGATTTTCTAACTGTTAAAGAGAAGCAAAAACTCCTGATTATATGTGATTTTTACCAATTTTTAAATATTGAGAAGTAAAAAATGTAAATATAAAACACAACATATAAAAATCATTTAGCCATAAAACATACGAAAACCAAATTTAGCTTATGGACTCCCACTTTGCCATGTTGGATATATGTTATTCCGTGTCCTGAATGTGCTGCATCATAGGTTTCCAAACACGGCAGTGCAATAAGGACAACCTGTGGAAGTTATGAAAAATACAGACTAGTAGGCTTCACTCCGTGTAGTAGATTTGACACTATGTTTTTAACAGGCTCTCCTATCTACTGTAGACAGCTAGCCCAATAAGAGCTTCTGGCTAGGTGCTCATCAGCCATAGCTGGAATGGCACATGGGATCCATATTGAATGCAAGTCCAATCCCTTAACGGTGACTGCTTAGACATTGGACTCGAGGACTGCCACATTGTGACCAGGTGCAGCAGGGAAGGATTGGTGATCTTTTAGTGATGTCTCCTTTGGGCATAGGTGGAGGGAAATGGAGAACATGTGTGGTTTCTTTGCTGACCATGACCCATTGGGTAGAAGCTATGGTTTTTTAAATAATATTTAAACTCCTCCATGATGTGACCACACCTTCTTCTCTAGTCTCATCATCCACTATATCTTGCCTCCTATCTGAGGTTCCAGCAACATCAAAGTATTTGTTCCTTCCTATGCACGTCCTTCTGTTCCACTGCCCTGTGGCTTTACTCCCGTGGTTTCCCTCGCCCACCCCTCCCTTTCTGGCTGAGTCCTGTTCCCAGTTTAGGGAATAGCTTGGACATCTACCTTCCAGAGGAGGATTTTTCAGACCTCTTCTTTCATTTCATAGTGGATTAAGTGCTTTGTGCTTCCTTGTGAAAGCATCGTAAGAGTATCTCCATCATAGGATGTGCTTCATATTATTAAAATGATGGGTTTATACTTGCCATTTCCTCCCCAAACTAGAAGCTTTCCCATCCTGAGTATTTTATTCATATATGTGTAACTGTGCAGAGTATTATCGGTCATATAGCTAAACTACATATGGTACATCTTCAGTGCTGAATTTATATTTATTAAATTGCACCTTGCCATTTTTATTATGCATAGCCTTGTAGTATATATATTTGCATTGAAGACCTTTCTTGCTGAATTATGTTTTGCTTAAGGACAAGGTGCCTGGAAACATAGACGTTAAAAAGATGTTAAAGCATTAAAGTGCCTTAGAAATTATCTTCTGGATATATTTTTCATGTAATTATATCTAAAAGGTTTCTGGAATCAGACTGACTGGGTTCAAATTCTGACTCCACCACTTCCTAGCTATGTGCACTTCGATATAAATTCTGAGTGTCAGATTCTGATGTGAGAAGGAGGCCAATAATATTAGCTCCCTGATAGGGATAATATGTTGGTTCAATGAGAAAACCTACTTTCAGTGCTTGATAAAATTCTTGATCATGTTGTAAAGACTAAATAAATGTTAGTTGTCATAATAAATTAAGTAGTTTGCCCCCAAAATGATAATACTTAGCGGAAGAGCCAGAAGGAGAACCCAATTTATTATTTTAAACAGTTTGATTGATTCTCTTCTATGGCAGACTAGATGTTTCTTAGTTCTGGCATTGGCTTGCCCCCAAGTGCCTAATACCTAGCATGTTTTCTCAGATGAGGGCTTTTTGCTAGAACCTTTGAAAAGTAAATGCTAGGTAATGGGAAAGTGTTCTCTAGCAAAAACAAAATGAGAGCAACAACAAAACATGGACTGAGTGAATCGACAAATTCTTTTTCTCACATGTAATATATTATGTAAAGTATGTACATAAGCTACTAAATACATTTGAATCAAGCTTGCTTACAGTCTTTTAAAAAAAATCATTCAAGGTGAATTGTTGAGAAACATGTCCGGCTGTGTCCTCTCGACGACATTGTGCTTATAAAATGGCCGGCATATGCAAGTTCTGCTAAAATCATGACAAGTATTTAAGTCCTAATCACTGTGAATGGTGAGAATAAATTATTCTTCTAAACATTGTCTGTAGCACTTCACATTATTGAAGTTCTTGTTTTTAAATCAACTGTTCAGGATTCTCATTAATCTGAAGAAACCAGACTATTGTATCATTGCAGTGGGGCAACCAATTGTGTATCTCTTCAGCTTTATATAGAATGTTCTGTTTGATGAAGTGTCTGGCATCAATTTGCTTGTCTTGCCTATGATATTCTCTATCAGGATTCTAGACATAATTTCATATTAGCCATACTCATTGGAAATGGATTAATTTGATCATATGTGTATAAACTAATATTTAATACATATCATATATGATCAAATTAATCAGTTTTTAATAAATATTATTTTAAAATTGATCAGTTTTAATAGATATCAAATATCTTGGGATAATTCCAGCTTTCAGGCTGACAGAAATCATTGTTTTTACTGAAAACAATAATGCTTAATTATAGATTTAGATCAATGTATGCCAGGAACATAAATCTTTTTTTTTTAAAGGGCATATGTTATTTGTGCAGAGTTGAAACTGGCATGGAACTTTGGTTCTTGATGACAATGTGATCTACCGAATGAACACTGAGACGGCCTGCCTCCAATTCCCTTGTTAATGAATAAGAACTGGGTTATATGTCTACCACTGGACAAATCATTGGCAAAGGAGAGTGACTTGGGCCAATGATAATTCATCCTATGGGGCTGGACACATTGAAACAAACAAATCAGAAGGAAGGGGATAATGAGCGATGAGAAAGTCACCAACTTTGCGTGCTGTATCACACATAGAAATTAATTCAAAGAACAAGTCCTAGGGCTGCAATGAAGAACGTTATCTCACACCAAGACTGGCATTCTTAATGATCAGGCATTCATGTTCATAAACAGCTTGGAGGATAAAAGGTGTGCAAAAGCAATAATTCTTATGAACTTGGTTGTGGTAATTAGATGTACCCACTCTAACTGTTTAAAGACTGCTCTAGTATCTATGCATATTAAGGTATATTTAGGAATACTTTTGTTATTTTAGACCACTAACTGATGCTAGTTTTTAAAGAGGTTTTAGTTAATAAATAGGATTAACGTTATGCCAAAAGGTTCAGTTAACACTAGTTGTTCCCCAAACTGGCTATGAATCTGAATTACCTGGGCTTTAGAAATTCCAAGGGTCTATGGGATAGATGAAGAGCATTAGTGTGAAAAATGGAACGGTCCAAGGTATTTGTGATTTGAGCAACAAAAAAGCTTATAGACATTTTGTGACCTATAGAGTTTAGAGGGACAATATATAAAATAAACATGCCTGCTCTGAGCATATTAATATTCTTCAAGGGTGAAAAAAATGTAGTTAGGTGTGAGTAGAAACCTTCATTAAAAAAAAAATGAAACAAACGTATTTGTGTTTGCCTCTTTCCAGTGGTTTTTAACTTTCTCGGTTTGAGGGCCTCATTGAGAATCTGAACGAGATTATGGAACATTTCCCAGAGATTCACATTTGCATATTCATGCAATGTTTTGAATATTAATAACCTCTTCTCTAATGTTCTTGGTCCTATTAAAAAAACTGGAGTAGCATAACTAACAACTAACAATAGATACCATTAATCCATTCCTTCAGTTTTCCAAGTTCCACCTAGATCTCTGGTACTAGAAGCTTCAGGAGCTCAAAAATTCACAATTTTATAAAGTTCTTTCATAGGTTCTGATGACATTAATTGGATCTTTCTTTACGAGCCAGAGAAACAAGTGCTTTAGAGTCCGATATACTTGAGTTAAAAATCAAAACTTTACACTCAATGAGCTAGGGCAAGTCACTTAAACCTTCTGAGTCTTAGTTTATCCACCTATAAAATGGGACTGGTAGCTGTCCTCACACCTGTGTGGCAAAGAATATATGACAGCATCAGCACACACCTTAGTGTATAGTGAGCACTATGAATATCCGTTATTTATTGTGGACATTCATGAAGCACCTGCTTTGTTCGCAGTGAGGAGATTGTCTGAATATTAAATAATGATTTGAGCTAAGAGACTCATGGCTGCAATATTTGCATTCAATGTTAAGAACAGAAATTGAGATCCTAAAACAAAGGTAACAGCAATGGCATGAGCTGGAGATGGCTTTTATTGGAGTCACATAATGTATAAACACATTACAAGTCAAAGGTTTCGGAAAACAAAGCTCACTGACCCCTAGATCCACAGGCCTAGCTTTAACCCCAATTTTGCAAGGCTTTTGGAAGTGTGCCAGATCTTAAAGCTTTAAAATGTTCATTCCAATCCAGTACATTCTTGGTTGTATGGAAGGAGACTCCTTCAAGCATTCAGAATAGTTCTGAATTGGGAAAAAAAAAATAAAACAAGCCGTGTCTTCTGCCCAGCAACAACAACAACAACAGAATCTTTGAGCGTGATGCAATAAACTGTGGAGAAGAGTTAAGATTTCACGATTTACCCTGATTGGTTGTTTGGTCAACAAAAAGAATATTCTTATTACACATGCTAGCTTTTAAAAGGACAAAATGGGAAGTCTGGGTGAGGAAAAAAAAAAAGAAAGAAAGGGAAGTAGAGGCACAAGGTGAAATAACTCAGGGAATGGGAGAAAGTAGTCCCCAACAGGAGAAGCAGTAATAATTGCTGGCAGTTTTGGAAGGATTTTAAAGTAATTTTGCACAGCTCGGTAACTTACCTGGGAGGTTTTCTGTCATTTCTTATGTTAATGCATCAAGGCCCGATGGGGTGGGCCAGGCATACTCAGGTCAATGACGGAGTGTCCAGAAATAGAATCAGATCAATAAAGGAGCTTAGTGACACTTAGTGAACCATGAGGCCACTAATATGTTTTAGAGAAACAGCTTATAAGATAAATATATGCTCAGAGCTCATGAGTGTCCTATCGAAATGGAGAGTGGGGAAGAGTGATTGTGAATCAGTACCTTCATAAAGAACAGAGCCAACTTATGTTTGCCTTTTTGCAGTGGTCTCCACATTTTTCATTCACGGACCTTATTGAAAATCTGAAAAATGATTCTATATACCCTTCCTAGGGAAATGGTTTTCATTTACATAGAAGCATAGTGTTTTGTAGATTGATTACCACTTCTCTAATGTTCTTGGTCTTGTTTTTTTAAGATTTATTTATTAATTTATTTGAGAGCGAGAGTGCGAGCAGGGGGAGGGGCAGAAGGAGAGGAAGAGGAGCAGAGCTCCGTGCTGAGCAGGGAGCCCAACTGGGGGTTCCATCTCACGACCCTGAGATCATGGCCTGAGCCAAAATCGAGAGTTGGATGCTCCGCTGATTAAGCCACCCAGGGACCCCTCTAATGTTCTTGGTCTTACGGGGAAATAGAAGCATCAAAACTAGAAATGGTAGCTTCAATTAATCATTGATTGATTAAACTAATGATAACTAATAGCTACTATTAAGTCCTTACTATGTTAGAGACATTGTGCTGAGCCCTCTGTATGTATTATCTCATTAACCCTTACCTTGACCCTATGAAGTAAAAAATATTATTGGCCTCATTTTATAGATTGGAAAACTGAGGCATAAGGAAGTTACACAGCTTGCTCAAAGCTCTCCAGCCAGCAAGCAGAATCTGGTCTCAAACAGCTCTGTTTGATGCCAGAGCGTATACTCTTAAGCAGTTTCTCATACTACCTCTGATTTTTTATGTAATTTTTTTCAGGTACTTAAGATCTCATATTACAACCTAGGCTTGGGAAGATTAGTGAATTTTTAAAATTTATGTGCTACTGTGTGTGTGTGTGTGTGCGCACATGTGTGTGTGCAATATTGGTTTTGCTGGAGATCCATAGTTTTAATCAGATTCCCTTAGGATATCTCATCTGAACAGTTAAGAGTCAGTCATCTACTCTGCCAGAGCTTAGCTATGGATTAAGTTAGACCATCAGAGAGCCACATATTTGGGCCACATCCCAAAGGAGAGGGTCATCTCCTCTTTACTTTCTCACCTCACAGAATTGCTGTTATGGGTTGGTTTTGGGATTAGGTCCTATTCTTGAAGCGTACTACTAGAAATAGCCGTACAAGATATACGACTGCATTTTACTTTAGATATATGCTTGAGTACATTTTTAAATATATCTTTGGAGTCCTTTAAAGAAAACCTCAAGCAATAAATGGCTTTTGGAAGAAAGAAAATATCTTTCTTGTGTATGATAAAGAATGTAATGACGTATCCCTTTAGTCGAAAGTGGAAATTGCAGACTCCAATCTGCAAACCAACTTTAGTACCTGTGCAGGGGACTTTGGCCTGTACATCTGCACGTTACCTTGTCCTCAGTCATAACCATCTGTCCAATTTGTATTTTTCCATGTTTTGAATATATACACACACACACATATATATATATTTCATAAGCTATTGCAAGGTATCTCAAATTCTTCATGGAACACAGAGAAATATAAATTAAAATGTTAACTTTTGTTGCCCCTGTCTTTTCTACAACTCTATGCCTAAAAAGAGGCAGAACTTTGAAATCTTGCCGAAATTCGTTCCTTAACCTTCACAGATACAGGAAAATGATCCTCCCTTGGGGCAACATAGCAGACTAAAATAATACAGAGACCTTCGATGGCAAGCACTTTTCTTACTGATCAACTTAGCAGGGGATTTTATCTTGCTTCCTTCTTCCCCCCGCAAATACTTATCTCAGACAAAAAAGATGATTTCATTCATGATTGGATTTTCCAAGAAGTAGCTCTATTATATATACTTGGCTTTGTGAATCAAGTGAAGGCCATATGCTTTAAACCCCAGATTCAAAGGGAGCAAAGTTCTCTTTCAGTTGTGTACACTTGAGTATGTACATGTGAAGTCTATCCCAGTCAAAAGATCAACACACCAGTGCAGGAATTGGCCAATGTAGTGGTATCTATACACAGAGTCAACACTTTTCTCAGGGGAGAATTTTGGTGTCATAGAGCATGGCTCTTGAAAACATGTTAAGTTAGGATGAACCAACGGAACTTTGCTGGGAGGCTATAAAAAATCAGGAAAAAATTCAAGACACCTTCACTGGATGTCTCATTTAGAAACATGTATCCAGAAAATCTTATCCGTAGCCTTGGTTTTAATTTCCTCTTGCATACCGAGAGAACTCTCCAAGTTTTGCTTCTAGCCAACACCAAACTTCTAAGAACCCTAAACCTATTTTTCTAATTACTGCCTCCTCAGCTCCTCTTGGGTGTCTCACAGCCATTTCAAACTCAAAGCCCTAAGTGGAATTCATACATATCCAACCTGACTCTTCTTGTGTTCCTTTTTTAAGTGAATGACATCTTTGTTCACTCAATGCAGAGATCAGAACCCTGGGACACGCTGAGAGCATTCCTCTCTTTTTCTGCCTACTCCTTCCTCAAAAAAATTCCCTTCTTTTCAACTTGCCTGCCCAAGTGGGTTCTTGTCAAAACTTTTATCACCCAGATGACTGAATAATCCTCCTAGCTAGTGACTGAGATTTCACTCGTGCCTAGGCACAACCCGTTCTGCACACTAGTATCTGTAAATGATATTTCAATATTTCAATTTCACTACGGCATTCTCTTTCTTGGAGTTTTTCAGTGACTTCCCATTACCTTAAAAATTAGGACCCAAATTCTTAATGTGGCCTAAAAGACACCCACCTGATCTAAATATTTCTTCTGACTCATCTCTAGGACTTTCCCATCTTGTCGCATTGGCCTTATTCAGGTTCCTCTAAAACCATGCACCTTCCTGCCTGAGTCCTTAAGACACGCACTCACACACACCCATACAAACACAACACCTAACTAATTTCTGTTCTACTTTCAAGCCCTGCTCGACATACTTTCTACTACAAATTTTCCTTGCTACCTCCAACAGATCAACTTTATCTTCTTGTGTATTATAGATATACAAGGATTAACATTTCCATGTTGTAGGTGTTCAATAAATATTTCTAAACAACTGTGTTGATTTACTTAGATTTTATTTAAAAAAGGAGTTGCTAGAATCTAAGTCTGTTTGACTCATGTGTCAAGAAACCATTTCCCTCACATAATGGTCACTCCATTTCTGAAAGAATGAGGAAAAGACAGCTATTAGCAGTAGTACTTTGATATAGACACTTAAGATCTATTAATGGCCCAGAAAACTTAAAGCTTAAATAAAACTTTGGGGGCTTTGTGGAAGTAGTCTTTATCAATCAAGATATATTACAGCAAGTTTTCTATTTGCTTCTATGCCATATGCTATCAGAAACTTTGACCTCCAAGGTTTATGAAAGAGTCTAAAAACATTCTTGTTGTCCATTTCAATTATCCTAAGTCCATTAGAGCTTGCTAGATGTGTCTGTGCTATAGCATGACATGTTTCAGGACTTGAAGAAGCAGATGACAACTGGTTGTCCACTTCGCTGTCCCTACCTTATTTTCTTGGCTTGGTTTCTTAAGAGACAGCTGCAACAGGATAATGGAACTGGCCACCCTCTCCAGGGAAACTCATCTTTGGTGCTTTTGATTTCAAACTTGACTGCCAGTTATCCACAAAGAGATAAATCTGGTGCTGCAGAGAACTGAGACCCTTGCTACTGTGTGTGTGTGTGTGTGTGTGTGTGTGTGTGTGTAAATGCATGCATGCTTGCACTCATGCATGTGTCTCTTTGGTGCTTTTTTGCTTTGGATTCTGATATGGTTATTCTGCGAAATGGTAAAGCCACACCTATGTGGGTGGGAGGAGAGTGTAGAATTTCACTTTAAAGAGTTGGATATTCCTGGAGTCAATGATGTGGTGAAGAGGAGGATTCTTGGAAAAGAATGAACATTTAGAAGGTGGGCTTAAAAATACAAGAGGAAATATCTGTTGCTCTCTGGGGTCAGCCTCCACCTGGTTAAAGATGGCCCCTGCCAAATAGGCCACAGGGAAAGGAGCCTGGAACTGGGGGAGGAAGGAGAAAGGCCTCTCTAGAGACTACAGGATAAAACATGAGCAGATGATATTTTGTGAATTATGTTGCCTAGTTGTATGGTTTTGTTTTTATCTGGTTTGTTTCCCTTTTTACTTTATCTGGGCTTTAAGTAGAGTTTATTTAAATGCTCCATTCCTGTCAACTCTAGTACTAGAAATTTGGAGAACGGTTGTGTTCCACATTTGAGCCAGAGTATTACAGGTGAACCTTTTCTTCTACTTGACTCTCTCATGCCTTCACTCTCTGGGGCCATGTGGTGGCAGCAGAATTGATTATTAGATATCTATCCATCTACCTCTTCCCCACCTGAGAATATTCTCTCCATTGAAATCACAGGAAATATTAGAGTTGATTTATTAAGATTCTGGTCTCCTTAGAGAAATATCTTTAGAATCTTCTTTGCAGTAACATTTCAAGTTTCTCCATAGCTTTCAGATTTCTTCCTAATCAGGTTGCTGTTCTTTGAAAGTCATTGAAGAAAAATTTTTCTCTTCAAAAAAAAGCTTAAGGGCACAATATACAAATACTCAGCTATAGTAGTAGTCTGATAGAATTTTGTTCATTCTGAAATATAATGTATCAACCAATAAACATATGATTTCATAACATTTCTTGATTAAATGGGAGGAATGGGCCAGAAATAGGATCCTTTTGTACAGGGAAGAAGGAAGTAAGAGAGGCTAGAAATATCAAAGGCAAGCTGGGGTTACTTTGTCTTTTTTCTTGGAGTGAGGCATGTTTACTTTCAACTAGATCTAGGTAATAGGCCCTGTTCTGAGTCCTTTTGTTCGGTGGGGAAAGTGATAAGCCATGAGCCAACTTGGTTTTGAGTGATGGGCCAAGTACTGGGTGACTTTTTCCCCAACCACAGCAGGGTTTCTTAGGAAGAATCTGACTCCCAGAGAATGCATAAATAGAAGTATCAGTGCATTCTACATTTCTACTCAACAGGGGGAGGGAAAGACCAAGAAAATAATGTACCCCACCATCCAAAATGTCATAGTTTGCTGTATAGTTAAAGGTCCTGATGTAAGGGTCATCTCAAAGGAAATAGGTGTGTTGATAAGAGCTTATGAACTTGTAAGAGCAGAGACACATTTAGGGGACATTACCACAAGACAAGTACCCTGCTTTGGCAACAGAATTGTAAAAGCTATTGGGTCACATAGAAAATCCAACAGGAAATAGAGTTTGGATCCAAACACTATTTCCTTTTGGGTTTTGTTGAGATGGCCCACCATCCTTCTCCTCAGTCTCACACTTACGTCCCTGGAGCTTCAGACAGCAGTGCTCTCCGTCCTTGTTCTCTTCAGTTTTTTTTTTCTACTAGGTTCTAGAAGAAGCCCTGATTTCTGATTTTAAGGACAAATGGCTTAGTCTGAGGGAATAGAAAGTGATTCTTTTTGATATATGTGTATATATTTGTAGGGCTTTTGTCATTTACAATCTTTTTTTTTATTTTTTACATTTTATGTTTTATATTTTGTTTTGAAAAACGTGGAGAACCAAGCCCCTGGCAGACAAAGAAACAGGCAAATAGGAACAAACACAAATACACAGTCCTTTTAATTTGGAAACAGTTCACTCATGCCAACCAATATTTGTACATAAGCTTCATTTACCATCAAAACAGAAAAGGTAAAAAAAGATCCAGTATTTTTCAAAGAATTTTAGCAACAATGTAACTTGTGATTTTTTTAAAATCACATTTAAGTATTCTACTCTTTTCTTTCTCACACAAGTGATTAAAAATCTGTTACTTGTGTTTGTCCAAATTTTTTGGAAAATCAAAAAGACTCTACATGATCTTATCTCATTATCAACGGTTCTATGCAGGGGAAAATACTATCCCTATTTTGTGATAATAATATTACCACTTTATATTTATATAATAGTCTAAATAAACCTTGGAGGTACTTTTCTCATTTTATAGATGAAGAGTATAAATGTGGTAAAGCTGTGGCTACATAAAGCTGACAGGAAAAACTTCAATTTCTCACTGTAACTTTGGAAAGATTAAGTAACTTGCCTAAATTCTGGAAAAGTGAGACTAGAACGCTGGATTTCAGGATCCCACCTCATCATTCCTTTTGGACCACTAGCACCTTCCAGTATTCATCCAGTTTGGAAGAAATTCCCTACTTTATGAATCCCTACTCCTCTATAAAAGCCTGATGCTTGGGTCCCAAGCCTCCCTTGAAACTCCAGTTAAGGGGAAGAAAACTGAAGCTAATGTCTGGATGTAGCACTTGGAAAGGCTTTAGCTGAATCATCCACTATCTAGCCTCAGCGTGTTAATGGTGCAAGATGTACTGTCTGTGCTTAATGGAAGAATGGGGGGAGAGCATCTCTGAGGCCAGGTCTGTGGCAGGATGGGCATGTTGTCCCTGGCCATGTAAATTCTAAGCCTGGTTCATGGACTTTTCTTTCTTTCTTTCTTTCTTTCTTTCTTTCTTTCTTTCTTTCTTTCCTTTCTTTCTTTCTTTCTTTCTTTCTTTCTTTCTTTCCCTTTCTTTCTCTTTTTCTTTCTTTGAAGGAAGGATCTTCCTTCAAAAAAGACTTCGTTTATTTATTTGAGACAGAGAGAGAGCACAAGCGGTGGGGAGGGGTAGAAGCAGAGGGAGAAGCAGGCAGACTCCCCGTTGATCAGGGAACCGATCACAGGGCTCGATCCCAGGACCTGGATATCATGCCCTGAGCCAAAGGCAGACTCTTAACTGACTGAGCCACCTAGGCGACCCTACATGGACTTCTTTAGAGATGCTCTAAGCTACTTAATATTCTTTAATAAGCTTAATTCCTGCTTAAACTTATTAAGGTAGGCTTCTTTGTTTGCAACTAAAGCTTTGACCAATACATAGCTCAAGTTTCTTTTGCTGGGATGACTTAGCCCACAAGCCAGAGAGTCTTTAATGAGCACTCTTTGGTCCTTTTTAAGGTTACTCACTCTCAGCTTTGGCATTCACTCTCATTATCTGTACTTCACCCAAATCACTGTCTCTGGTTTGGCAATATGAATACAAAGGGAGCAAATCTTTCATTATAAAAATGCCTCTGTTGTTCAGCTAACTCATTTATTCAACAAATATAGTGTCAATGTGAGGCGAGCAGAGGGGAAGAGGGACATACACTTGGAAAAGCAGTCGAGGATCTTAAATGTCATTTACTCATTCGTTCAACAAGTATTTATTGAGTGCTTATTATGAGCTAAGCTGATTTCGAATGCCAGTGTTAGAAATGGCAATATGTCTTAGATAGATTTCAGTGCTATGATCACATCTGTGCTATAAAAAGATCCCTCTGGCTGAAGGGTCAGTGGGAATAGATTGGAGAAGAGTGAACCTCAAGGAAGGGAGATCAGTTTGGAAGCTTTTTTGACATTGCAAGTAAAAGAAGATGGTTGATCTGAAATAGGGTGGTGGCAGTGAAGTGGAAAGAAGTGAAAAAAATTGAGATTTTTATAAGAGTTAGAATTCATAGAAACTACTGATTAATTAGATGTGAAGGATGAGAGAGAGGGGAGAGATTAGGGAAAAAACCAAGGTATCTGGCTCTAGTGGTGACAATTACTGAGATAAGTGAGACAGGAAGAGTAGGTTTGGGAGAGGGTTCTACTTTACACATGTCAGTTTGGATGACACTAGGATATACACATCTGGAGTTCATGAGCAAGATCAAGGCTAAATACAACAACTTGGAAATCTTGAGCAGAAAACACAGAAATAAACATTGAAGTCATGGGAAAGGATTAGATCACCAAGGGAGAGTGTAGAGAAATAAGCTAGTGTAGTAGGTCTCAAGTTATGGTTAGGGAGCCCGGGGGGGGGTGCTCAAGACCATTTTGGGGGGTCACAAGATGAAAACTATGTCTATAAGTAATGCTAAGATATAATTTGTCTTTTCCAGTATCATTCTGGCACAAATGTACAATGGAATTTTCCAGAAGCTACAAGATGTGCAATGATGTCATTGCTTTGAAGGCTAATGGAATGTGTGCTTGTGTATGACTGTGTTTTAAAAATTTCTCAATTTAAATTTCTAATATGATAAATGTTGATAGTTATAACCCACTTAAACATAAGCTCTCTGGGGTCCTCTGAATTTTTGAAGTATAAAGGGATCATGATATGAAAATGCCTGAGAACCAGCAGGCTAAAGAATTTAGCCTTGATTCTATATGCAAGGGTAATCATTAAAGATTTGAGGGCAGGGGAAAACATAAGCGGAGTCATGTTAATAGAAAGTTATTCTGATGGCAGTCTCGAGGATACCTGATTATGGAGATAACATGAAGTTGTGGAGGTGATTTAGTTAGTGATTTTAACAACTCAGGTAATGAAGATGCTAGGGGCCTGAACTTTGGAAATAACGGTGTGAACAACAATGGACAACACAAAAGGAAAACAAATGTGATTTTATTATTGACTGAACATGGGTCGCTATTGAAGAGAGGAAAGGAGTAAAAGATAACTGGTTTTGGAACTATATGTTTGGAAGAAAGGTCTTGCTTCTCCTACCATTTTAAGTGGAGGAAAAATGACAGTGCCTTGACATCTGATGAAGATTCATGAGGTAAGCACTGACGAATAAAAATATGATGGAAGCCACATACGTAATTCTAGATTTCCTACTAGCTTCATTAAAAGGCAAAAGGGGGAAATTAATTTTAATAATATATTCCATTTAACCCAATATATCCAAAATACTATCATGCCAACATGTAATTCACTTTTAAAATTATTGAGACATTTGGGGGTATTAAGTCTTTGAAGTCTTGTGTATATCTTATACTCACAGTGCCTGTGAGACCCGACTAGTCATACTTCAGGTACTCATGAGCCACAAGTGGTTAGTGACTATCACCTTCAACACAGCAGCTTTAGACTACTCTTCTGCTTGAGTCAAGGTCGTCAGAACATCAATGCTGATTTGGCTGGGATTGAAATAACTGTACTGGTTTTTCATTTGTTTGTTTTTGTTTTTTGGGGTTTTTTTTTTTAGTTATTTACTCAGGAAGGGATGGATTTGTACTAAGTCCTATAACTCTCTCACCTCCTTGTCACCTCACTCCAGTAGAGTATAATTATGGCCCCTTTCTAAGGAAATGCACCAAGTAATAGTGGTCTGCTTACTTGGACCTGAATCTCTGACCTGCATTTTACTGACAGAACCCGTACTGAATGCAGCTAATCAGCCCAGCACACTGACATTGGTCAGTGGAAGGGAAAACTGAGGCAAAGTTTGAGTTATGTGGAAAGACCATATGAATAGTATTAGAAGGATAAGGAAAATCAGTGAAAGGGTGCAGCCATTTTGGAAGGTGGTGAAAACAGATAATGTAAGTACTTAAAGACTTTAAGCTTTTAGCAGTGACAGTAGAGCAAAGAAACTGTTTGATGCCCCATTATCATGTCCACAGAGGTGCCATTATTTTTCTTCTTTATGAGACCTGAGCTATCCCATGAGGTAGACGGGTTGAAGGTACATACCGTAGAACCTTAAGGAAGGTCTTAAAACACATGACTATTTTCATAGAATGGGATGAACAATCAAAAGGAGAAGGAGGAGAATAGAAATGAAGCTGGGGTTCCCTAATAGAAAGCTTTCTGGGATTACAAGAGGAGATGAGTGGAAATGAGTGTGTCATAGGCTTCTTCAGAGAGAATATGAGTTTAGAGAAGGAAAAATGCAGTAAAATGAGAGCAGATTAGACCTTGATAGTATATAGCAAATTATCGTAGTATGCCTCCTCACCATATGCTCATTCCATGATAAGTTCATGTTCCAAGATGAAATGAAAAATTAAGATGCATGGCATTGGAGATTCTAGAAAGGATAACAAAAAAAGAAACATGTATGATAAAAAAAATCCCAAACAGCCATACCCAACAAGTAGCCATTTTCAAGGTTCAACTATTATATACATTTGTTTGCCTTATTAATTTGGAATTTTAGTCTGCAAATGTATCAAGTCGTTATAATTTAAAGTTCCTATACTTGTTTCCCTTGGTTATGTAAGATTTATCCAACCAAAGTCTATTTTTCTGGTGGGTTATGAACTCCTTGATTATTGCTGTTGTTTTCTTTTGATTATGAGAATCCAGGAGTCATGATGTAATGTTGCTATGGTAATGAATATGTACAAATAGATGATTAAGGGTGGGGGGGAAGGTTACATCTTGAGAAACACATTTGCATATAAATTCTTTCCAGTGAATTAAAAAAAAACCTCACACATGATTTTTTTCTGTTATGTACAGAAAATATAAAAGATGTGTTACATTATATCATATCTTCAACAATGCATTGTGTTGCTTATATTAAATGACAGGAGTCACTCAATATCCTCCAAAGAGTATTTTCTTAATAATAGTTCATACAAAAAGGTATTGGATTAAGACTGGATTAATTTCTTTAGGGGGGGTTGTGTGTGTGTGAATAAAGTATACTCTTTTAAGTAAAAAATGGGACACTTACAAGGATTCAGTTCTTTTCCTCGTTGCCACAAAGGTGGAGTTAAGGACTCAAGCATATCAGAAATACTTATAATTACCTAAGAATATACTTTGCCAGGTATTGGGCTTCGATACATTTACAGTGACTAACTCCTTACTTCAAAGCTTCTATAGTATTGATGCTGGAAGAAGAACATGTACAAGAGAACAGAGGGAAATGGTATTTGAAGATGAAATTTAAAATTCTTCTACAAATTAAGTACTTAGCTTTTGACATACTAACCTTTGTGTGTGTGCGTGTATGTCACAGAACTTTGTGCCAAGAATTCAAAAGATCATGATTCTTTTATTGGCTGGCCATATGTTGACTGGCAAGGCACCCAACAACTCTTTTTTTTTTTTTTTTTTTTTTTTTTAAATACTGTGCCTAAGACCAACGTGAAGATCCTTGCCATTAGGTGAGGATTCATTAGACCAGCACTGCCCAATAGATATATAATGCAAGCATATGTAATTTAAAATTTTTTAGTAAGCACATTAAAAAGTGAAAAAAATAGGTGAAATTAACTTTAGTAATATATTTAGCCCAACACTTCCAAAATATTATCATTTCAACATAAAGGACATAAAAGTTATCAATGACATATTTCACATTCTATCTTGTACTAAGTCTTTGAGATGCAGCATGTATTCGATACTATAGCACATGTCCGTCTGGATTAGACACATTTCAAGTGCTCACTACCTACATACGTGGCTAGCAGTACCATAGCATGTGGCTACTGGATACCATAGCAGTCAGCGCACCATTAGGCAGAGGACAGTGTTGAGTTTGTTTAGAATATTAAAATCATTCAATATTGGACTTCTTCGGTAATAACCTTGCATTTTTTTAGGAGATGAGAGCTTTCTGACGTGCAGGGATGTTGCTTACTGTATTCAAGAGACAAAGTTATTATTGAAAGTAAATACCTGACAGTATAATGCCTGATGTTAACGGTGCTTTCACAGTCACTTCTCACCCCCCAGTCATGGTTCCGAGGAATAGGGATGAAGTTCCATGTACTTTTGAGGAAGCAGGTGCAGACACTAAATCCTGTTCTTTCAGCTCCAAATCTCATGATTCAATGGTAGATCACAATGTAGGGTTCAGTTATCAAATAATGAGCCAGCCAAGTCAGCCAAAATATAATGTGTCCTAGCATTTTCTTGTCTTTTTTTTTTTTTTTTTAAGCATCTGTTTTGTGGGTGTCTGGAAGGGTTCAGTCTTGTCCCACATCTCCATTTTTTTTTTTTTTTTTTTTTTTGCTTGGATCCAGAATAAAATTAGAACAAAGTCTTTTTACACTTAGGAATGTTTTGATTCATCCAAGGTGGCGATGGTGGGGGTGAGAACCCCAGGACTGTCACCAAATCCAACAAACATCCCACCCCCACTACTGTGATCTTTTGATGGTGAAATCAATTAGATACATTATTTCACCATAGGACTTTCATAGACCTCAGAAAGAACACTCTATTTAGAGCTGAGGTGGGTGAGGAAGCAAGTAATACCTCTTACTCTCAAGCAATTAATTTATATGACAATCAATTTTCAAGAAGCCCCCCATCAGTGGCAATAATACCAATATTGGCTTTTGGACTTTGTGTGTTGTTCAGGTTAAAATAATCCCATTCACTTTAACGTATAGGCTACATATATGAACTGAATTTGGGCTAATTTCTCTTAATTGGTAACATCGCCCATATATTTTCAATCACAGCCCACATGGGAAGCTCACTCATTTGATAAGGGGGCTCCAGGAATTAAATTCAAGCAAGTTTCCAATACATTACTTTAAATCACTCTTCGCCTTCCCTTAATCCATGAGTACGATTCCCCTCTTCCAGCCCATATTTCCATTGCTGAAATTGTTGCAAGGTATCTTCCATAGGACATAGGACGGGTCCTTTGCCTCCAAACCTGGCAGATGACCACATCGCCTGGCGCAGGTCGTCCAGCTTTGGTCGCCATTCCTGGGAGGGCCGGGAGGGTCACTGGAGGCATCAGGTAAGAAAGCTTATTATTAAGCTCCAACTATGGGTAGCCAAGACAGTCGGGGAATTGGTTATTTCCAGGGCTGAACAGAGAGGGCGCCCTTCCACAGACGCGTGCACAGCCAGGACATGGTGGTGGGACGAGCCCCGCAGGAATACCTGGGGGTGTCTCAAGGTTCAGTCTAGTTAGAAAACCTTTAGGCCACTGGACTACAAACGAATGTCAAGAGATCTGGACGAGTGAATCTTCTGTAGGAGACAGTACAGCGACCACCAGGAAGCAACTGCGGCAGGGTTTAAGTTTTCCTAAAGCCTCAGTGGGGCTTTCCCTCGCGTCCCGACCCTTTTACCAGCTCTCGGGTCCTGGGGGTTCCGCGCCACGCAGCCCTCTCTCTTGCCCCCAGCTCCGGGCGCTCTCATCGCCTGGCCTTCGGGGCGCCTTCGCCCGCCTGGCCAGCAGCGCCAGGCCCCGGGCGGCTGCGAGAGGGCGCAGGGGGCGGAGGCGCGGCGGGGGCGGGCTCTGTCCCCCCCCACCCCCCTTTCAGCCGGCTGCTGGGGCCGGTGGCAGGAACGCCGCGCACCGCCAGCCGCGGGGGGCGAGGGATGGGGGAGGCACAAGAAGGGGGTGCCCGCATGGATTAGAGCCAACCGCGCTCTTCAAAAGGGTGACGGGGCTGTGCTTCCCTCCCGCGTCCCGGGAACTTCAAAGCGGCCCGCGCTGCTCCGACCGCCTATCTCCGCTCTGGGACCTCGCAGCCCCGGCGCGGCCGCCTGGTGGCCATGACCCGAGCGCTGTGCGCGGCGCTCCGCCAGGCTCTCCTGCTGCTCGCCACCGCCGCCGCGCTCTCGACAGGTACGACGGGCGCTCCTTCTCCAGCGCAGGCGAGGGTGGGAGTCGGAGGCGGTCTGCGGGTGGGCACGCGGGTGGGGTAGAAGGTGCTGCGAGCACGCTGACTTTCCACTGGGCGGAGTGGGAAGCGCCAGTTGGATTGAGGGGGCGCGGGCTAGGGTGCAGCGTGGGCACTTGACGTCTGGTAGCCATAGGATTAGACAGGTGTGTTGGGGACGAAGCCACCAGGAGGAGCGAAAAAGCGACAGGGACGTGGGGGGTATGGGTAGTGGGGGTGAGGTGGGTGACAAATTTGGGGGCAGTTTGCAGCGGAGGGAGTAGGAGAGTGTGTTTGTGGGTGTGCGCAGGGCTGGGGAGTTGAGTGGCACCACGAGTTCACGCTGCAGGGGCTTCGGGCACTCTCTGTAGTGGGCTCGGGAGAGCTGAGCAAAGATTGTGGCATGGTGGTGGCGGAAAGGTGGGGAATGGTGGTGGCGATTCGGTCTGAGTTTTAGGAGGCGAGGGATATCTCAGAAGCCGCTGGTGCCAAGCTATGTAGGCGAGAGAGGGAGCTTAAATCTGCGTGGTTTGCAACGCACATTGCTTTCGAGGTACGATCTTTTTACTAAGAGTTGCAGGGGAAAAGAATTCTGGCAAGCGCCCCAGCGTTTTTAACAGGTCTGTGCCTCGATAGGCTAAATAGAGCCCTCGGCCCAAGCTAGAAACCAAACATTTCTTATAATGTTTACTAGAAACTGGGGCAAATGCATCTTCGGTAAAATCATAGTGTGCTATGATGGAAAACCCTTTAGTTCTAAAACTGTTTTCGTTATAACATTATCTTAGGATATGGAGAGCAGCAGCAGATTCCTTGCTAACTCATTCTTTAAACATTTCAATCAGACGTTTAAGACATTTGCATACAAAAACCTGGTGTTTTTCCATAGAGCTGTACTTTGTCCGAAGCTGATTTTTATGCATTTTTGTTTTCCCAGATGACAATCTGTTTGACATTAATAGCTATACTCCAGGGTGGTAGTTTTCCTTTTAGTGACATGTGCAGGGGAATGTTTTGAATAGTATGATTGCTGTCATGTGCAGATTTCGTGTTTCAGATGGCCTGAGAGAATCACTAAACACAATATTGAAATGAAAATTGATTATTGGAAGTGATTAATTTATACAATCTGAGGATTAAAGCATTTTAGTTATCTTTGGAAAAGCACAGCCTTTGAGGAAAGCCATTACTCAGAGACTGTCCAGAGGATAGGGGATAAAGTGAAATATTTGCATTCAGAGTTAGTAAATTCATCAATGGGAAGAAAACTGACAATGGGAAAGCATAAGAAATGAGCGGAAACTCCACTAACTCGGAATACTGAAAGTACTCTTGATGAATTTAATAGAATTTCCAAAAAGATGAAAAAAGAATTAAACAGCCTTCTAGATATCAGTTTTGATTAGGCACCTGTGAAATTGCCTCCATGGGCTGTCTGTACAACCCTTTTTATTTTAGGGAGCTAATAACTTTGCTGCAGACATTTAAAAAATACTCAATTATTTTTTATCTAGCTTGAAAGTTGTGTTTTGTTATATGTCAGAATCTTGCAAAAATTTCAGAGACCCTGGGCATAGCAGTATAGGAAAACATGCCAGGCTATGCTCTTTAAAAAGCATGGAAACTTTTGACATTGAAATGTACAAAAAAGAAAAGAAAAATAGATCATCCGTTCATATTTGATTTTTCCCTCAGAATATGAAGGCTAAGAAAAATGACTGATGTGGAAATAATGTGTCAATATAGTAGAGAAGTACTTATCAAAATTGAACTTTTACAATAAACTTTTCTGGGTCAAATGCAATCACTTTCAAATCTCTTTTAAGAACATTATCCCTCTTTGTGTCCCACAGAAACAATGTCTATTGCTGTCTACTTTCTTGAATCTTAACTTTTATACCCATCTTTGATTATTTGGTAGAGGGAATCAAGGTAGTTTATTTCTTTATTTCGTGTTTTAAATTGTTTTTCTCACCTGGTTACCTATATCATTTTTTATCTAGTCACTTTTATAAATTACATTGTTCATCATAATGGTCAATTTTGAAAATGTAGAAGTCGCTGCCGCCACTATGACATAGCTGGGTGACAGAAAACACCGCCTTCCAATCTGACCCTGCTGAGCACCAGGCCTAGGACTTTCAATATCTGAAGACATCGATAAACCAATAATCCCTTTTTGCTTTGGCTGTTATTCCACAGCATCTCTGTCACCTAAGGCATGTCATGCATTAGCAGTAGAGTAGAAACCATTGCTCCTGGAGGAGAATCTCAGAGGGTAACCGCTGATGGAAAAAAAATGAGAAAATATTTATTGGGCCGGGCTGGCTAAAAAATTAGGCTGCTCGGAGTTACTCTATTTATCTAGTTTCTGGGTTCCTTGTTATTTGGGAAGAAAGACCTGACATGACCTCACATTTATCAGATATACTAAACAAAGAGTTGGCACAAAATATCCTGGAGTTCTGAAGTTTGAAGCTGTGATTGGGATATTAAATGGATTTACACACTGTGCATTCTCTATTAATTTTATGAAACTCCTTGGTCTTCTGGTTGGGAATGGATTATTAAGAGCCTGGAAATCTACCAAAAAAAAAAAAGGAGTCCCAGGGGGTGTCTGGGTGGCTCAGTCAGTTAAGTGTCTGCCTTTGGCTCAGGTGGGATCGAGGCACACCCCCCCACCGACATCGGGCTCGCTGCTGAGCGAGGAGCCTGCTTCTGCTTCTCCCTCTCCCTCTACAGCTCTCCCTGCTTGTGTGCTCTCTCAAATAAATAAATAAAATCTTTTTTTAAAAAAAAAAGAGTTTGGAAAACTAGCTGCTGTTGCTCTAAAAGTGGAAAGGTAACCATTTCATTTAATAACCAGGGTGGGGGTTTCAGATAGGGAGTTGTTTTCACTGCACATTTTAAGGTGTGTTGGAAGTGAAAGTGAAAGCCTTGGGCTGGTTGAGTGTACAAATGCAGTAGATGTTGCCACATTTGCCCTTCTTTAAGCAGGGTCATTTATTGGTTGGTTGACACACATGTGACAAGAGGCAAATGGTTCCAAGGAAGAGACTTCTCTGGCCCCGGAGACACTCAGCGCTGAAGTCCTTGGGGGGCATACTTCTTAATTAACTGTAGTGCCCCAACCTGTTATCTAGCCTCAAGTTTACAGAAGTATCAATCAACTAGAGTTCCTCTGATTTTCTATAATCCTACACAAATACATGTAAGGTGTGAGAGAGCAATAGTGGATGATTCCAAATTTTTGATTCGAGCCCTGGAGGAATAGTACCCTTATGTGCGGTCAGGCTGACGACCACAGGAGGAGCGGGTCTGACCCTGGTTGGGGGGTTGGGTGGGGATGGTGGCCCAGAGCTGGAGCTCAGTTTCGGTGTGGAGAGCTTCAAATGCCTAGTACACACCAAAGTGGAGATACCAAGTAATTGGTTGCTTGGGCCTGGGGTTCTGGGCACAAGTCTAGACTAACGCTAAAAAATTGAGAATCAAATTAATTGCTGTTTGATTCCGATTTAACTGGCTGTTTTGTACTTTTACCTGGCAACCCATATAAAAGAAATATTGTGATGAGCTAAACTGCTCATGTTGCCGGTCTGCCCGGTTCTTAGATTAGAAAGAGAAGCATAGACCTCATTTCTAGTCCTTGTCTCTTACCACTTGTATTCTAGCCCGGCTGCCGTCCCCGTATGCGTTTCTGAATCGTCACTTCCAGCACTTTTCAGCCATGCATTGCATGGCTCCAGTGTTTCCGGGTGAACAGAGAGAGACAGCCTTTCCTAATCTTACGTGGGTTCTTGACTTGAAAGGGTTGTGAAAAAGATTATAACTCTCTAGACTCCTTGGAAATGATTGGTAGGTGAAAGCAGTTGGTTTTGCCCAAATTTACTATTTTCTGAATGTGATTGTTATTTTCAAATGCATTTTTAGAGTATTTGCCTTTTGAATAAGCATCCCTATGTTTCTTTTTAGGGGAAATGCTTCCAGGCAGTAGCCAAGATGCAGTTCATTGTATTTTTCTTGGCAGTACTTGTATCTCTTACTGTAAATAAGAGAAGTTTGGGGGAGTAGAGAATGGACAGAGTCAGAGCTGGGGAGGCGGTGTCCCTCACAGGACCTGTTCATCTGAGACAGACTGAGGTTTTAGAGCAGGTTCCTAAGAGAGTGATTGCAAGTCCTTTGGGACACGGGCAGGGATACATTAATTTCAACTATGGACTCTTTAGTTCTTGCTCTTAGCTAAGTCTTGGCCAGCTACCAAATTATTAGTATTGGCTTCATTTTGAGATTTGTAGAGGACAGTGACCTATAAATGCGCAACTCTATGCAAAGATCATTAACAAGCTCAAACAGGTATGTTCACATGTATATAAAGAGTTTATTTTAACTAATAAAATGAGAGTTAATTTCTAAATGTAAATGGAAAACAGAACTGAACAGCGAAAAAAAGGATAAATTCTAAGCACAAAGAATGTACTGTGTATTATTTCTTATCACTTACATCTGTGAAGCCACCTCTGGATTTTTCATTGCTTTGACCTTCTCTACCTTTAAATTTCATGGCTGATTGTCAGAGCTCAAGTTTTATCCTTACATTGTTTAAGAAACTGGGATGATAAAGGGATATATTTATAAGTGAAGCAGAATTTCCACTTTTCCGGAGAAGCAGGAATACCTAAATACTGTCCTGTCTCAGCTGTGCCTCTCTTCAGTCCAAGAGGGATCCCTCGGTGATATCCAGAAAAGAGAGGCAAAATAAAGCAAAGTCACTGTTCTTTTGCTTACCTGGTACTTTGTCCCCAAATTGCACGACAGAACTCTAACCTACTCCTCTTTTCAAAACTTGTAACAATTAAACAGCCTAAGGATAAAGGGGAGGAGGCTGTGATACATCAGAATTCTGGATCCTGACACTGATTGAAAGGCTGCGTGATGCCTGCCAAGCGAAGCCAAGATGGTGGAGTGGGGGACCTCTTTCTCCATTACCTCACTTTGGTCCAGCCCTCGTGGTGGCTCTGACAAGTTTCAGGCAATAACGTCAGGGGCTACTGCTCAGGTACGAAAAGGTGGAGAGTCTTTGGAGAGAGGTGGCTGGTTCTCTTCTACGAGGAAGCAGGTCCTGCCCTTCCCACATTTGTTCCCTCTGTAGAAGACGGGACTGTGGTCATGAACCTGGTGCCTTTCACATTCTTTAAAAGCTACATCCCTAAGGCACATGGGCCTCTTGATTCCCTGGAATGGGGACAGTAAAACCACTACTCCTTACACTTAGAAATCAAGTAAAAAGTAAAAGGGAGGGAGGAGATGAGTAGGAGTGTGAAACAGGCATGAAGACTTTATTTCCATAGAAGCCAACACCCCTATTTCTGAGGGGATGCTCCCTTGCCTTGTCCTGTGGCTCTTGCATTCACTTGTTCTGATTGGCCAACGAGAATCATAAGGTTCTACTCTGTCCTCATTATTTACTTTTTGTCCTCCAGAATAATTTCCCTTTTCTGTTGTTCTCTTCTGTTTTGTAGAGTAGGTATGTGAATATACTGTTTCTTTGGAACTGTTTTAAATTAATCCCCTCAAGAATTCATGGGTGAATCATTCAGTATGACTCAAGAGCTTGGCTTATTATTTTTTAAAACAATTTAAATTTGCCAGTGACTTAAGGATCCCAAATTAGATCAATCTACTTTTTCATTAAACTTTTCACATCAAGAAAATGATTAGGATACTTTAGTTTTGGAAGTGAGACACATATATTTTCTTCTAATTTGTTTTATCATCCTTATCTCATTATAAGGTACAATGATTGAGAAAGACGCCATATCTCTGTATGTTGATTGAGTTCCTTTTAAATTTTTCGTTTAATGACATGATTGACTGAGATAAGTACTCCGTGGTCAAAAACAGGATTAGAAATAAATCTAACCCATTATGGTCCAGACAATGAGGATTTTAATGCAAAATGTTTAGTTTCATAAATGCATGCTTATCCAAGAGATGTTAACTCAGAGGGTGGTAATCCAGATTAACACAGCTTTAAGGAACCAGATTGTTTTAAAACAGAGCCAAAATATATTAAAGAGTATTAATGGATCACATCTCATAATTTTATCTGATGACATTTTTCTGGCCTGCTCCCCTAGAAGTGTGTTTATTTCTTCTCTCCATCCCCATTATTGCTCTTCAAGAGTAAAGATCTGCTCTATGAATATTTGCCAGCTCTAATAATCAGAGTGAGACTTTGTTCTCACTCAAATTCCACCCATAATCTGTAGTGTATATTTCCAGGAAATAGATAATACATTGTACATTTGAAACACTAAATAAAGAATAAGTATATGATTAGCAGAACATTTCTTACAGGATAATAAATGCGTAATTAAATGAATGCCTCTTTCTTTTTTAATTGTTTTCCTACAGCTATTCTCTAGCTGTATATTAACTATATTAAAAGGTATTACTTTTTGCACAGAGGAGAAAGTTGACTTCATTAAGACAAATGGACTTCTTTAAAAGAATGAGATTTATTGTGCCAAATAAAGATGAAGATGCTCTTTTAGAATTGCTTTTACTGTACTCTGGTTTAGATATTGCCATTATCATAAAGTTTTTCCTAATATTTCTTTATTATGTTTTTAATATCTATAGGATTTATAGTGCTGTCTCCTCTTATATCCCTGACATTGGAAATTCGAATTTTCTTTCTTTTTACCTTGATCGGTGTAGTTGGAAGTTTATCAGTTTTATTGAATTCTTTCAAATAAATAGCTTTTGGTTTTATTGATTTTCAGAGTTTTTTTTCTTTAGTTGTTTTCTACTCTTATCTTCATATTTCCTTCCTCTACTTACTTTGAGTTTAATTTATTCTTTTTTATTCTAGCTTCTTAAGTTGGTACTTTAGATCAACAGTGGGTAAACATTTTCTTAAAGAATCAGATAATACATATTTTAGGCTTGTGGGCCAAACAGTCACTTGCAATTACTTGTTTCAGCCATTTTCATATAAAAGCAACCATAGACAATGCATAAACAAATAGGTGTTGCTTTATTTACAAATGGGCCAGCTAATGGGCCATAGTTTGATGACCTTTTCTTAAATCATTCATTTAAGACCTTTCTTCTTTTCTAATACAGGCATTTAAAACTTCAAGTTTTCTTCTTGGCAGCTCCTTCAGCTCATCCATAAATTGTGCTATGTTGTATTTTAATTTTCAGTGAGTTCAGAATATTTTCTAGTTTTCTTATGATTTTCTGGGACTTGTGGGTTATTTAGATGTCTGTTTAATTTCCAAATATTTGGGGAATTTTCAGGTTGTTTTTTATTGACTTCTAATTTAAATCTACTGGGAGTGAAAGAACATAATCTGTATGATTTTAATTTTTCTGAATTTATCTTTTTGTTTTAGAGCCTAGCATGTGACTGACCTGGTAAATGTACTACATGTTCTTGAAAATAACATATATTCTGCTATTGTTGAGTGGAGTGTTCTATAGATGTTATTTAGGTCAAGTTGTTTCACAGTGTTATTCAAGGCTTCTATATCATTACTGATTTTCGGTCTCCTTGTTTTATCAAATACCAAGAGAGGATTGTTGATATCTCCCATATACATGTGAATTTGTCTGCTCCTGTTTTTAGTTTGTCTGATTTTTGCTTCATGCATTTGAAAATTTTGTCAGTGGGTACATATACATTAAGATTGTTATGTCCTCTTAATGAATGTTTATCATTAGGAAATCTCCCACTTTACCCCTAGTGTTATTTATTCTTTAGACACATCTCTCTTTATCACTGGTAATCTTTGCTTTATTTAAAGTTTACTCTGTTAACATTAATATAGCCATCCCAGCTTTCTTATGCTTAATACTTGTACATCTCTTTTTTTTTTAATGATTTTTTATTATATTATGTTAGTCACCATACAGTATATCCCCGGTTTCCGATGTAAGGCTCGATGATTCATTAGTTGCGTATAACACCCAGCGCACCATGCAATTCGTGCCCTCCTTACTACCCATCACCGGTCTATCCCATTCCCCCACCCCCTCCCCTCTGAGGCCCTCAGTTTGTTTCTCATAGTCCATAGTGTCCCATGCTTCATTCCCCCTTCTGATTACCCCCCCTTTCTTTATCCCTTTCTTCCCCTACCGATCATCCTAGTTCTTATGTTCCATAGATGAGAGAAATCATATGATAGTTGTCTTTCTCTGCTTGACTTAGTTCACTTAGCATTATCTCCTCCAGTGCCGTCCATGTTGTAGAATATATTTGCAAATGACACTACAGATAAAGGACTGGTATCCAAGATCTACAAAGAACTTCTCAAACTCAATACACGAGAAACTAATAAACAAATCAAAAAATGGGCAGAAGATATGAACATCTCTTTTAATATAGCTACTCCTGCTTTCTTTTGCTGAGTGCCTGCATATCATAGATTTCCCATCCTCTTATTCTAAACTTTTATTGCATATATATATACACACACACACACACACACACATATGTATATGTATATATACTTACGTGTATACACACACACACACACACAAATATATATATTTAAATTGGGCTTCTTGAAGAGAGCATATGGTTAGGTTCTGCTTTTTTATTCAGGCTTACACACTTGTCTTTTAACTGGAAAATTTAGACCATGTACATTCAATGTATTTATCAATATGGTTTTGTTTAAATCTGTCATCTTGTTGTTTTTATGTCTCTCCCTTATTTCTTTCTATTTTTGTCCTTCTTTGTTTTAATTGACAAAAGTTGCTATTCTGTATTATTTCCACTATCGCTTTATAAGCTACATCTCTTTGTATTATTTTAGTTATTGTTCCAAGCTTTATAATATCCATCTTTATCACAGTTTAATATAAACACCTTATTATCATATTCTTCCATTTTCCTCTTCTTGCCCTTTGTGTTATTAATTTCACGTGTTTTACTTCTAAATATTTTATAGACCTTGAAAAAAAATAGTTCTTATTTTGGCTTAAGTACTTAATTACCTTTAAATGAATTTAAAAAATGAATGTAGGAATTTGCATTTACCCACATATTTATGATTTCTGTTCATCACTCTTCATTATTCTGTATAGATGTGAATTTACATCTGGTGTCTTTTTCCTTTAGCCCGAAGAACATTCCTTGTAGTTCAGTTCTTGTGACAATAAATTCTAATGCATTTTTATTTTCTGGAAAAGATTTATTTCAAAAGTGTTTTTCCTCAACATTTTATTAAACTTTTCATCAATTGACTACCTCACACCGGTCAGAATGGCTAAAATTAACTCAGGAAACAATAGACATTGGCAAGGATGTGGAGAAAGGGGAACCCTCTTACACTGTTGTTGAGAATGAAAACTGGTGCAGCCACTCTGGAAAACAGTATGGAGTTTCCTCAAAAGAATAAAGTAGAACTACCCTATGACCAGCAATTGCACTACTAGGTATTTATCCAAAGGATATGTAGTGATTCAGAAGGGAACCTGCACCCGAGTGTTTATAGCAGCAATGTCCACAATAGCCAAACAATGGAAAGAGCCCAGATGTTCATCAACAGATGAATGGATAAAGAAGGTGGTATATGTGTGTGTGTGTGTGTGTGTGTGTGTGTGTGTGTGTAGGAATATTACTCAGCCATCAAAAATAATGAAATCTTGCCATTTGCAATGACGTGGATGGAACTAGAGGGTATTATGCTAAGCAAATTATGTCAGTCAGAGAAAGACAAATACCATATGATCTCACTCATATGTGGAATATAAGAGACAAAACAGGTGAACATAGGGGAAGGGAAGGAAAAATAAAATAAGATGAAAACAGAGAGGGAGGCAAACTATAAGAGACTTAACAATGGGGAACAAGCAGGGTTTTTGGAGGGGAGGTGGTTGGGGGGATTGGGTAATTGGGTGATGGGCTAAGGAGGGTACTTGATGTAGTGAGAACTAGGTGTTATATGCAACTGATGAATCACTAAATTCTATCTCTGAAACTAATAATAATAATAAAAAAGAAAAATTTTTTAATCAACTGGAATTGAAAGAAATTTAGTTACCATCCATCCATATATCCACCAACTAGATCATACCCTTGTGCTCGCTTTATCACATATATATCCATTTATCTATTCCTCTATTCATCAAAAATATATTATTTTTTATGTGTTTCTAAATAAGCTACAAATATTAGGACACTACCCTCTAAATACTTCTGTATGCATATTACACAAGTGCAACATTTGCTAACATTTTTCTCTTTTCGTGAAATATTTAAATATAATAACATTCACAAATCTTACATGTGAATTCATGGTGTTTTGAGAAATTCATTCCCTTAATCTTTTCAAGATGTTAATAATAAACATCACCACAATAAGTTTCCTCATGTTCTACCCAGTCATTCCTTAGTGCGTATTTTATCCACCATAGATTAATTTTGACTGTTGAGTGTATTGCTTTGTAAATGCCAATTAGGTAAAATTTGTTGATCGTATTGTTCACATCATCTATATTTTTACCGGGAGGGGTGTTAAAAATCTCCAACTATACTTGTGGATTTATCTTTCTCTCCCTTTAGTTCTGTCAGTTTTTATTTCATATATTTTGAAACTCTTTTATTAGATTTACACACATTTACAGTTGTCATGTCTTCCTGATGCAATGACCAATTATTATGAAATATCCCACTTCATCTCAGTAATAGTTTTGTTTTCATGTCTATTCTGTGCAATATTATATATAACTACACCAACTTTTTTATGCTTCATATTTGCATGTTTGTTTTCCCCATACTTTTACTTACACCCTATCTGTCTTTATCTTGGATGTGCAACTTTTGTACATAGCATATAGTTGGTTCTTGATTTTTGTCCTTAAACTATATAATAAACATCTGCCTTTAATTCAGGTGGGTAGGCCATTAACATTTAGTGTAATTATTGGTATGGATTCAAGCCTACCATGTTGCTGTTTGTCTCTCTTTTTATTGTTTCTGTTTCCTCTTTTTTTTTTTTTTTTGCCTTTTTTTGGGGGGGCTAGTCACTTTTTTTGAGTATTCTGTTTCATTTCCTTTTTGATTTCTTAACACTCTCTTTTAAAAATTATTTTTTTAGTAGTTGTTCTAGGTTTACATGTATTTTTTCTTAATTTAATGTTCATTATGAGTCAATATTGTACTGTTTCATACATCACTTTACACGTAACATTTCATTTTGCTGACTTCATGTCCCTTTTTATCCCATGACACCTCCTTTACATCTTCAGTGTAAAGACCTTATAATTGTATGATTACATTTATCAGTTGTGTAATTATATTGATATAAACCAAACATAATGAGACACACAAATAATCAAAGAAATAACTTGACTTGCAAGAGACAGGGCACTCATGATTTAGGTATGATGCAGATGTTAGAGCTATCATATAGGGATTTAAAATAATCGTGATTAAAAACTGTAGAAGAAAAGGTGGAAAATACACATGAAAATATGTGGCATTTTAACAGAAAGAGAATGCAAGAAAATGTCAAATGGAAACGCTAGTTATGAAAGCATGAGATAAAGAATATTCTTGATATGCTCGTCAGTAGATTCAGCACAGCCAAAGAAAGAATCATAAACTTGAAGATAGACCAATAGAAATTACCTTATAATTGTGTAATTACAGTATTACAGAGTCATTACACTAAAATGGGAAGTGTCAGGAGATAAAAAGGAAAGAGTGAAAACGCCCAAAACAGAGCATCCAAGAAGTGTGAGACAATATGAAGTGGTATAACATATGTGTAAATGGAATCCTAGATGGAAAAGGGACAAAATGGGATAGAAGAAATAGTTGAAGTGATGTATTGGTTAATAATTTTCCAAATACAATGAAAGACATCAAATCATAGAGGCTCATAGAAGCCCAAGCAGGTTAAATATCTCTTTTCCTAAACCCCACACTGTTAGACACATCATATATGAATTGATAAAATTCAGATAAAAGTGTAAATCTTGAAAGCAGTCCAAATAAAATAGACCTATTATGAGGAATAAAGTTAAGAATTACAGCAGGCTTCTCATCAGAAACTGCAAACAAGAGAACAATAAAGTGACAATTTAAAGTGCACAAGTATAAAGCAACCAAGTGTTCCATACCGCATGAAGTTACGTTTTTTTTTTTTAAAGATTTTTATTTATTTATTTATTAGAGAGAGAGTGTACAAATGGGGGGAGCAGAGTGAGAGGGAGAAGCAGACTCCCTACTCAGCCAAGGAGTCTGACACAGGGCTCAATCCCAGGACCCTGAGATCATGACCTGCACTGAAGTCAGATGCTTAACTGATTGAGCCACCCAGGCACCCCTGAAGTTATCTTTTAAAATAAAGGTGAAATGAAGACATTTTCAATAAATAAAAATTGAGAATTACATTACTCCTAGACCTGTACAACAAGAAATGTTAAAGGAACATTTTCAGACAGAAAGTATACAGTATCACAGACTTAAATGCATACAGAGAAATAAATATTTCTGAAAATAGGTAAAATGAACATAAATATAAAATATATTTTCCTTAACTTTAATCACTCTAAAATAGCATTGACTTTCTAAAGCAAAAATAATAGCAATGCTTTTTGAGTGTATAGCATAGATATAGATAAAATGTATGATAGCCTTAGCACAAAGGATGGGAAGGAGGAATTGAGAATATGCAATTGTTAATTTTTTTACATTACATTTGAAGGATTATAGTATTATTTGAAGTTATTCTATGATTAAAGATGTGTATTGTACATCCAAGAGCAACCCCTAAAATATTAAATTATAAATGCATAAATAAGAATATAATAAAGTACATAAAATGGAAGAAAAAATTTTAATCCAAAAACATGATAAAATGGCAAAGGTGCACCAAAGGTGGAACAAATAGAAAGGAACCTGTAAAATGGTAGATTTCAATTCAACCATATCAGTACTTACATTAAATGTAAGTCATTTGAATACACCAATTAAAAAACTGAGATTATAACTCTAACTATATGCTGGCTATAAGAAACTCACTTTCAATATAAAAGATGCACTTTAACTATAAAGACACAAATAGTTAAAAGTAAAGTTATAAGAAAAAGTTATACCATGGAAACACTGATCATAAGAAAGCTGGAGTGATAGATTAATAACAGACGAAGTAGACTTTAGAAAATAGAATGTTGCAGGGGATATTCTATAGTGATTAAGGGATTACTTCATCAGAAAGATATGATTATCTTAAATGCGTATGTACTTAATCATAGAGCTTCAAATGCATGAAACAGCAATTGATAGAACTGGAAGAGGAAACAGACAAGTATATAATTATATTTTGAGTCTTCAACACTTCTCTCTCATAACTGGTAGAATAAGTGGGCCAAAAATTAGTAAGAATATATAAGATTTGAGAAACGCTTTAAACCAGCTTGACTTAATTGACATTTATCTAACATCCCAACTAACTACAACAGAATATACATTCCGTAGAATGTTAATCAAGATAAACTATAATGTAGGCCATAGAAGAAACCTAATACGTTTTAAAAAATTTAGAGTACGCTGAGTATTTTCTCTGAACATAGTGGAAAGAAACTAGAAATCAACAGCAGCTTATCTGGAAAATTACCAAATATTTCAAAATTAAGCAACAAATGTCTAAATACTCATGGATGTAAGTAGAAGCAAAAAATATATATATATATATATGTATACATGTATATGTATATATGTGTGTATATACTATATATAATATGTATATATATAGTACATATATACATATAGTATATACATATTATTTTTAATTGAAAGAAAATGAAACTATAACACAACAAAAATGGATTTAAGTAGAAGCAAAATATATATATTTTATATATATATATATATAATATATATATACTGTGTATAGTAAAATACTATATATAGTATATATATTATTTTTAATTAAAAGAAAATGAAACTATAACACAACAAAAATTGTGGAATACATCTAAAGCAGTGATTAGAATGAAATTTATAGGAATAGCAAATGAACTCAAAGCAAATAGAAGGAATAAAATAATAAAGGTAAGAGAAATCAATGAAGTTGAAAATAGGAAAACATTAAAGAATACCAAGAATACCAAAATATTTTTTTGGGAGGGAGTTAAGATGACGGAGGAGTAGGGGACCCCTTTTTCAGCTGGTCCCCTGAGTCAAGTTGGATAGGTACCAGACCAGCCTGAACACCCACGAAATCAGCCTGAGACGCAGGAAGATACATCTGGATCTCTACAAATGACCATCTCCAGTGCTGAGTATTGAGGTACAAAGCGGGGAGCCGTGAAACCTCGCACAGATATCGGAAGATAAACAGAAGGGGGAGGGAGCCGCCGTGTTCGGGCGCCGGGAAGCAGTAGCCACCTGAGCGGGGGAGTGGGTGGGCTCGCAGACGGCACCCGCAAGAGAGCAGACTGAGACCGTGAGCCGGGGAGTGCACGCCACCAGACTGAAACGGAGCTCCGGTGCGCTCACTGGAACCAGACTGAGACTGGGAGCTCCGGGAGTGCACAGGGGGCGGCTGGCGGTGTTACAAACGCAAAGGACAGAGATGCGCTGGCCCTGGAAGTGAGGGCTGGGACGCCGGGGGTGGGGTGCACATCCTGGGACGCTGCAGAGTTGAGCAGCACCAACAGAAACAGAGTTAAAGTGGCCAGAACATCAGTGAAGAGCGGTCCGCGATCCCTCTGTTCTGAGACAGAGGCTGAGATTCGGCCACTGCTGCTCTGACTCTCAGAAGAGGCACAACAAACCGCCAGAGAACAAAAGCCTGGAAATACGGGCTCACAGGGTGTGAATCCCCATCCCCCCTTGCAGGGGACGCGGAGACTTTACCCAAACAGGGTTGCTTGAGTATCAGCGCGGCAGGCCCCTCCCCCAGAAGGCAGGCTGAAAAATCAAGAAGCCCACATCCCTAAGATCCCTATAAAACAAGGGCGCACGGCCTGGGTCCCGGTCAATAATCTGGGCTCTGGACAACCCCGCAACTTCTCCTCATCAGAATGACGAGAAGGAGAAATCCCCCCTGGCAAAGAAAAGGCAATGAGTCTGTGGCCTTTGCCACAGAACTAATGGATATGGATATAACCAACTTATCAGAAATGGAATTCAGAGTAACAATGGTAAAGATGATATGCAGACTTGAAAAAAGTATTAACGAAAATGTTAATGAGAATATAGAATCTCTAAGGGCGGAAATGAGAGCGAATCTGGCAGAAATTAAAAATTCTATGAGCCAAATGCAGTCAAAACTAGAGGCTCTGATGGACAGGGTGAATGAGGCAGAAGAACGTGTCAGCAAATTGGAGGATGGGTTAGTAGAAGAGAAAGCTAAAATAGAATCTGGACTCAAAAAAATCCATGCTCAAGAATGTAAGTTACAGGAGATTACTGACTCAATGAAACCTTCCAATGTCAGAATCATCAGCATCCCCGAGGGGATGGAGAAAAACAGAGGTCTAGAAGAGATATTTGAACAAATTGTAGCTGAAAACTTCCCTAATCTAGCAAGGGAAACAAACATTTGTGTCCAAGAGGCAGAGAGGACCCCTCCCAAGCTCAACCATGACAAACCTACGCCACGTCATGTCGTAGTGCAATTCGCAAATATTAGATCCAAGGATACAGTATTGAAAGCTGCTAGGGCAAAGAAATTTCTCACGTACCAAGGCAAAGGTATGAGAATTACGTCAGACCTGTCTACACAGACCTGGAATTAGAGAAAGGGTTGGGGAGGCATTTTTAAAGCTCTTTCAGAGAAAAACATGCAGCCAAGGATCATTTATCTGGCAAGGCTGTCATTCAGAATTGATGGAGAAATAAAGACCTTCCAGAATCACCAGTCATTGACCAATTTCGTAACCATGAAACCAGCCCTACAGGAGATATTAAGGGGGGGTTCTATAAAGGTAAAAAGGCCCCAAGAGTGTAACAGAACAGAAAGTCACAATCTACAGAAACAAAGACTTTACTGGCAACATGACATCATTAAAATCATATCTCTCAATAATCAGTGTCAATGTAAATGGCCTAAATGCTCCCATAAATGCCACAGGGTTGCAGATTGGATAAAAAGACACGACCGATCCATTTGCTGTCTACAAGAGTAGACTCATTTGAACCTAAAGATACATTCAGACTGAAAGTAAATGGATGGAATACCATCTTTCACGCCAATGGACCTCAAAAGAAAGCTGGGGTAGCAATTCTCATATCAAACAGATTGGATTTTAAACTAAAGACTATAGTTAGAGACACAGAAGGACACTATATTATTCTTAAAGGATGTATCCAACAAATGGATATGACAATTATAAATATATATGCCCCCAACAGGGGAGCAGCAAGATACACAAGGCAACTCTTAACCAGAATAAAAAGACATATAGATAAAAATACGTTAATAGTACGGGACCTCAACACTCCACTATCAGAAATAGACAGAGCACCCATGCAGAAAATCAACAAAGAAACAAGGGCTTTGAATGCCATACTCGACGAGTTGGACCTCATAGATATATATAGACACTACACCCCAGAACCAAAGAATACTCATTCTATTCTAATGCCCATGGAACAGTCTCAAGAATAGACCATGTTCTGGGTCACAAAACAGGTCTCAACCGATACCAAAAGACTGAAATTATTCCCTGCATATTCTCAGACCACAACGCTTTGAAATTGGAACTCAACCACAAGGAAAAATTTGGAAGAAACGCAAACACTTGGAGACTAAGAACCATCCTGCTCAAGAATGATTCGATAAACCAGGAAATCAAAAATCAATTTAAACAATTTATGGAGACCAACGAGAATGAAAACACAATGGTCCAAACCCTATGGGATACTGCAAAAGCAGTCCTAAGAGGGAAATACATAGCCATCCAAGCCTCACTCAAAATCTAAAATGCAGTTTTTATATTCTCACCTCAAGGAGCTGGAACAGCAACAGAGGGACAGGCCTAATCCATGCACGAGGAAGCAGTTGACCAAGATTAGAGCAGAAATCAATGAATTAGAAACCAGGAGTAGAGTACAGCAGATCAACAGAACTAGAAGCTGGTTCTTTGAGAGAATTAATAAAATTGACAGACCACTGGCAAGACTTATCCAAAGGAATAGAGAAAGGACCCAAATTAATAAAATTATGAATGAAAAAGGAGAGGTCACAACCAACACCAATGAAATTGGAAGGATTATTAGAAACTTTTATCAACAGCTTTATGCCAATAAATTAAGCAATCTGGAAGAGATGGAGGACTTCCTGGAAACCTATAAACTACCAAGACTGAAACAGGAATTAAGCAATCTGGAAGAGATGGAGGACTTCCTGGAAACCTATAAACTACCAAGACTGAAACAGGAAGAAATTGATTTTTTAAACAGGCCAATTAATTATGAAGAGATTGAAGCAGTGATTAAAAACCTCCCAAAAAAACAAAACTCCAGGCCCGGATGGTTTTCCTGGGGAATTCTACCAAACATTCAAAGAAGAAATAATACCTATTCTCCTAAAGCTATTTCAAAAAATAGAAACAGAAGGAAAGTTACCAAACACCTTCTATGAGGCCAATGTTACCTTGATCCCCAAACCAGGCAAAGACTCCATCAAAAAGGAGAATTACAGACCGATTTCCCTATGAATATGGATGCCAAAATCCTCAACAAGATCCTGGCTAATAGAATCCAACAGTACATTGAAAGGATTATCCATCATGACCAAGTGGGATTCATGCCTGGGATACAAGGGTGGTTCAACTTTCGCAAATCAATCAGTGTCTTAGAGATTATCCAGAAGGAAAAATTCAAAAATCATATGACTCTCTCAATAGATGCAGAGAAAGCATTTGACAAAATACAGCATCCTTTCCTAATTAAAACCCTTCAGAGTGTAGGGATAGAGGGTACATTCCTCAATCTCATAAAAACCATCTATGAAAAGCCTACAGCAAATATCATTCTCAATGGGGAAAAGCTGGAAGCCTTTCCCTTAAGATCAGGAACACGACAAGGATGCCCACTCTCGCCACTATTATTCAACATAGTACTAGAAGTCCTTGCAACAGCAATCAGACAACAAAAAGGGATAAAAGGTATCCAAATCGGCAAAGAAGAAGTCAAACTGTCTCTTTCGCAGATGACATAATACTCTATATGGAAAACCCAAAAGAATCCACTCCCAAACTATTAGAAGTTATAGAGCCATTCAGTAATGTGGCAGGATACAAAAATCAATGCTCAGAAATTAGTTCCATTTCTATACATGAATAATGAGACTATAGAAAGAGAAATTAGGGAATCCATCCCATTTACAATAGCACCAAAAACCATACGTTACCTTGGAATTAACTTAACCAGAGACGTAAAGGATCTATATTCTAGAAATATAAATCACTCTTGAAAGACATTGAGGAAGACACAAAAAGATGGAAAAATATTCCATGCTCATGGATTGGAAGAATTAACATAGTTAAAATGTCCATGCTACCCAGAGCAATCTACACTTTCAATGCTATCCCGATCAAAATACCGAGGACATTTTTCAAAGAACTGGAACAAATAGTCCTTAAATTTGTATGGAAACAGAAAAGGCCCCGAATCTCCAAGGAACTGTTGAAAAGGAAAAACAAAGCTGGGGGCATCACAATGCCAGATTTCGAGCTGTACTACAAAGCTGTGATCACAAAGACAGCATGGTACTGGCACAAAAACAGACACATAGACCAATGGAACAGAATAGAGAACCCAGAAATGGACCCTCGGCTCTTTGGGCAACTAATCTTTGATAAAGCAGGAAAAAACATCCGGAGGAAAAAAGACAGTCTCTTCAATAAATGGTGCTGGGAAAATTGGACAGCTACATGCAAAAGAATGAAACTTGACCACTCTCTCACACCATACACAAAAATAAACTCCAAATGGATGAAAGACCTCGATGTGAGACAGGAATCCATCAAAATTCTAGAGGAGAACATAGGCAGCAACCTCTACGACATCGGCCAAAGCAACCTTTTTCATGACACATCCCCAAAGGCAAGAGAAACAAAAGATAAAATGAATTTATGGGACTTCATCAAGATTAAAAGTTTCTGCACATCCAAGGAAACAGTCAGAAAAACTAAGAGGCAGCCCACGGAATGGGAGAAGATATTTGCAAATGACACTACAGATAAAGGACTGGTATCCAAGATCTACAAAGAACTTCTCAAACTCAATACACGAGAAACAAATAAATCAAAAAATGGGCAGAAGATATGAACAGACACTTTTCCAATGAAGACATACAAATGGCTAACAGACACATGAAAAAATGTTCAAAATCATTAGCCATCAGGGAAATTCAAATCAAAACCACACTGAGATACCACCTTACGCCAGTTAGAATGGCAAAAATAGACAAGGCAAGAAACAACAATTGTTGGAGAGGATGTGGAGAAAGGGGATCCCTCCTACATTGTTGGTGGGAATGAAAGTTGGTACAGCCACTCTGGAAAACAGTGTGGAGTTCCCTTAAAAAGTTAAAAATTGAGCTACCCTATGATCCAGCCATTGCACTACTGGGTATTTACCCCAAAGATACAGACGTAGTGAAGAGAAGGGCCATATGCACCCCAATGTTCATAGCAGCATTGTCCACAATAGCTAAATCGTGGAAGGAACCAAGATGCCCTTCAACAGATGACTGGATTAAGAAGTTGTGGTCCATATACAATGGAATATTACTCAGCTATCAGAAAGAACGATTTCTCAACATTTGCTGCAACATGGACGGCACTGGAGGAGATAATGCTAAGTGAAATAAGTCAAGCAGAGAAAGACAATTAGCATATGATTTTTCTCATCTATGGTATATAAGAACTAGGAAGATCGGTAGGGGAAGAAAGGGATAAAGAAAGGGGGGATAATCAGAAGGGGGAATGAAGCATGAGAGACTTTGGACTATGAGAAACAAACTGAGGGCTTCAGAGGGGAGGGGGGTAGGGGAATGGGATAGAGTGGTGATGGGTAGTAAGGAGGGCACGTACTGCATGGTGCACTGGGTGTTATACACAACTAATGAATCATCAAACTTTACATCAGAAACCAGGGGTATACTGTATGGTGACTAACATAATATAATAAAAAAACATTAAAATAAAAAAAATTTAAGATCAATAAAATTGATTCACCTCTAGCTAGATTTACCAAGGAAAAGAGGAACAACTCAAATTACCAATGTCAAAAGTGAAAGAGGGGATGTCATTACACATCCTACATACATAAAAATTAAACATTAGGAAATATTTCAGAACATCTTTATGCCCACATTTAGAAAACTTAGGAAATGAACAAATACCTTGTAAAGTACAACTACCAAAGTCCCCTCAAGAAGTAATAGATACCCTGGATATTTTCTATTAAAGAAGGCTCTAATCGCAGATGGCTTTACTAGTGAATTCTTTTTTTTTTTAAAGATTATTTATTTATTTATTTGACAGAGATAGAGACAGCCATTGAGAGAGGGAACAGAAGCAGGGGGAGTGGGAGAGGAAGAAGCTGACTCATAGTGGAGGAGCCTGGTGTGGGGCGTGATCCCAGCATTCTGGGATCACGCCCTGAGCCGAAGGCAGACGCTTAACCGCTGTGCCACCCAGGCGCCCCTTTACTGGTGAATTCTGTCAAAAAAAATTTAGGAAGAGGACACCTGTCTGACACAACTAGTAGAGCATACAACTCTTAATCTCAGGGTCAGAAGTTCAAGTCTCACAACGGGTATAGAGCTTACTTTTTATTTATTTATTTTTAAGATTTTATTTATTTATTTGACAGAGAGACAGCCAGCGAGAGAGGGAACACAAGCAGGGGGAGTGGGAGAGGAAGAAGCAGGCTCTTAGCAGAGGAGCCTGATGTGGGGCTCGATCCCTGAACGCTGGGATCACGCCCTGAGCCGAAGGCAGCCGCTTAACGACTGTGCCACCCAGGCACCCCAAGAGCTTACTTTTTAAAAAATTAAGAAATAATGTCTTGTCTACACAAACTCTTTCAGAATATAGAACTGGAGGGATACTTATTGTTTCATGTTATAAGATCAGCATTGCTCTGAGACTAAAACTAGGAAAAGACATCTTATTGAAAGAAAACTACCGACTTATATCTGTCATAGAGATGCAAAAATCCTCAATAAAATATTATCAAATCAAATCTAACAGTATAAACAGAATATTACAGGATACTACATCATGATCAAGTGGAGTTTATTTTGGAGAATGCAAGGCTGGTTCAACATTCAAAAATCTAATATTCCTATTTACTATTTCAGTGGACTAAAGAAGAAAAAAACATATGATAGTATCAATATATGCATAAAATTGATGTCAGTACTCAACATCTTCAATAAAAACTCGCTAAACTAAGAATAGAAGTGAAATTCCTTAACATGATAAAGAGCTTCTTCAGAAAACTTACAGCTAACATCACACTTACCTATAAAAGACTGGATGTTTCTCACTACAAATGAAAATAAGGCAAAGATATCTGCTCTTACCAATTCTGATCAATGCTGCATTGAAAGTCCTAACCAACGCATTAAGAGAAATGTATAAAAGCCATACGGTTTGGATAGGAATAAGTAAAATTTTCTCTATTCACAGATGATTTGGTTTTATATAGAGAAAATGCCAAAGAATCTCCAAAAAAGGAATTAGAACTGATAAATTCTAGTTCAAACTCAAGGTTGCAAAATATACATTAATACACAAAATCAGTTTTTTTAATGTATACTAGCAATGAAAAATTAGAAATTGACAAAAAAAAGGGAGCCATTTACAATAGCACCTAAAAACCCATGAAATACTTAGGTGAAAATCTAACAAGATACATGGAAAGTCTGTTGAAAGCTATAAAACACGTTTGAAAGAATTTAGGCAATACCTGAATAAATGGGATGATATACCACCTTCACAGAATCAAAGTCACAATGCTGTTAATATGGTAGTTATCCACCAATTTGGTTTATAGACTCAGTGTAATTCCAGTCAATGTTCCAGTTAAAATTCCATCAGGAATTTTTGCAGAATTCACCAAGCTGTTTTTAAAATTTATGTGGAAAGGTAAAGGAACTAGAATAACCAAGTCAATTTTGAAAAAGAAGATCAAAGTTGTCATATTTACAGTAACTTATTAGAAAGCTTATAAATCTACAGTGATTAAGACTGTCTTATTGGCAAAAGGAGAGGCACATTGATTAATGGAATAGAATACAGAGACCAGAAATAAACCCATACATATATAGCCAATTGATTTTTTTTTTTTTACAAAGGTACAAAGACAATGCTATGGTGAAAAGATAGTCTTTTCGACAAATGATGATGGAATAATTAGACATTCATACTCAAAAAAGGAAAGAAAGAAAAGTACCTCAAAACATGCCTTGCATGTGTACAAGTATTAAAATTGATCATGGACCTAAAAATAAAATCTAAAACTATAGAAACTTCTAAAAGAAAACATAAAAGAAAATCTTTTGATCTTGGTTTAAGCAATATTTCTTAACTGTGACCACCAAAGCACAATCCATAAAAGAAAATAGTGATAAATTAGATTTCGCCAAAATGGAAAACTTACATTTTTTTTTGAAAGATGCTGTTAAGAGGATGAAAAGACAAGCCACAGCCTGGGAGATAGTATTTGCATGACACATATTTAATAAACACTTGAGTCAGAATTTATAAAGAATTCTCAAACTCAATAATAAGAAAGCAACCTAGTAAGAAGGGGGTAAAAGAGTTGAACAGAAATAAACACATCAAAACTGCCCAGTGTCATTAGTCACTGCGGGAATCCTTATTAAACCACAGCAACATGCCACCGCGTATCTATTCGAATGGTTAAAACAAACAAACAAACAACAACCAAAAAAGCTCAAGAAAACAAAGATGACAGTATGCAGTGTTTGTAAGAATATAAGTAACTGGACTCTCATCCATTCATTACTGGTGAATATACAGTGGGATAGCCACTTTAGAAAAAACACTCCAGCAATTTTATATAAAGTTAAACATACATTTTATATAAAATATAGTAATTTCACTTCCAGATACTTAGCAAAGAGAAATGAAACTTATTTCCGACAAAGATCTGTATATTAATGTTTATTGCAAGCTTATTGCTCATTAGCAAGAACTGGGGCGGGGGGGGGGTGGCGGAAACCCACATGGCTTTAACTTGTAAATGGATAAACAAACTTTACGTCCATTCAGGGAATACTGATGTGTGCAACAGTATGAATGAAGGCCTTAAGAAGTGAATGAAAGAAACCAGAATCAAAAGCCTGCATTCATTTGACATTCTGGAGAAGGCAAACATCAGGAACAGAAAGTATCCTTGCTTGCCAGGGGCTGAAGTGGCAGGAGGAGTTGTCTAAAAGAGAGTCTGAGAAAATCTGGGTGGAGGGGTGATTGAACTGCAGTTGTCAAAACCCATAAAACTGTACAGTAAAAAGGATGAATGTTACTGTATGTAAATTCAGTCTTCATAAACTTGCTTCTCCTCCTCAGATTGGAGAGCACGTCTGAGAACTAAGAAATCTTGTATAAATCAAGTAGTCAACCGATAATGTTTCAAATTGGTTAATTAAGAACAGCAGTGTATTTTTAGAGTTAATGTCCTATGCTAAATGTCCTGGAGAACAACAACAAAAATAGTTAAAAGTGCCTTTGTGAAGTGAGACTGGGGAGAAGTGGGATAGATGCTATTTTAATTCTTCCTATACTATTTTTTTTTTTTTTACCATATGCACTGATACGGTTATACGAACAGAAGATATTTTAAAATTACAAATAATTGATTTGATTTTGTTGTATAAAAAAGGGATTTCTGTTAAAATGTTTTTTTTTGTGTATCATCCTCAGTCTGTAAAATGGCATAAAGTAGATAGAAATGAAATCGAATTAGGATAAATTAGACTGTGTTTAATTCATTAGCCTGGAGTAGTAGTGATTTCTTCCCTGGGCAAAGGAAATTGCAACTAAGGGACATCGTCCATACCTAGATAAAGCCCACTGTAAAGATAGCATTACTCACCTGCTCTTTTAGGTGAAAGCATTTGGTTCGACTTGAAAAGTCATTTGTCACCTACAAGGGAGCACTTATGGGCTGATTGGGCTCTTTTTGTGGGCTTCCTGTAGCATTAAACTTGCTTATGGAGAATTTTGTTTGCATCAGCAGTCTCTACACGGGCTCATGAATGCATTAACAAACCCCATTTTGCTGACTTAGATGAGAGGTACCCCTTGTTCAGTACAGTGCCATGCACACAGTGGGCAGTCAGTATTTTCTTGATTGTCTTCTGCACAGTTAGGGAAAGTCACTAAGGGTGTTCTGACCCTCTTCCGAGACAGAGTTAAAGATGAGGGGTAAAATTATGGAAAGATCGTCAGGCTAGCGAGTCTGTTGGTTTACATTTCAGGATCAGGTAAGTTTCCAGCGTCAAGTGGGAGTCCTCCTGTAATAATCATGTACCTGAATTTTCAGAGACAACCCTGCTTTCAGATATGCTAGCCTATTTTCAGACCACAAATTCCAGTGTTTGGTCTGGAAAATAGAGTTGCTGTAAGCTGTGGGGTAACGTGGCAGTGGGCATGTGGGTGTTCACCAGGCTTCACCGTCAGTTGTATTTTAAAGGCCTATGCAGAACTGCTGATGGACGATATCCCTATGATTCCCAAATCAAATCCCTGTGAATGAAATACTTCTACAGAGTAAGACAGGATTTTAACCAAATACGATAATCTTAGTGTCGTAGTATTAATATGTGTTCATTATAGGAAATTCAAGAAAAGTGTTGAAAAATGTAAAAACCATTTTTAGTTTTTAGCTCGGAGGAAATCACTATTAATATTTAGATGTATTTCTTTCTAGTCTTTATTTCTGTGCAATGTATGTAAATTGAGATCATACCCTATATGGTTCTACTTTTCGTTTAATATTTACAGTGAGCAATTTCCATTCCCTTTAAGTATTATTAAAAACAGGACATTATGACATCATATATCTTGTCAAAATTTACTTACACATTTTGATTTAGGGAGGTTTTAATTATTTCCAATTTTTACTTTTGTGAATAATAACTGCAACGGAAATTTAATATAAAATTTTGTTTTCCTTCTATTTTATAAAGAGGAAGTGGAAATACAACCACAAAGAATATAAACATTTTTAGGACTCCTGAGACAAACATTTCAGATCGTACTCCCTAAAGTTTGTGCCAAGTGGTGCTCTACCAGCTATGAATAAAGATGAAATCCCACTGACAAGCCCTTGCCAGTTTTGTGTGTTATAATTTACAAGATCATTTATCTGATAAATGGAAATAATGTATTGTCATTTACTTTGTTCATTTTTCCATTGACATATCTGTCCTTCCCAGATTTATTTGTCAGACCCAAGAAATAATTGATTGAGAAGGGAAAAAAATTAACGTAGTAACCAATATGAGAATGAACATTCTAGATACTTCCACTCTTTGATTATGCTCAGATGCCAAAGACTTTTTTTTTTTAAACAAAAATTTTTTATTTTGTTTTGGAGCTGCCAATTTTATCACCTTGAAGTTGTGGTATTACTACCAAAAAGAAAGTTAAAGCCAGAAATGGTTGTCAAAACACTGAGAGTTATTTTTAGGGCTGTGTGGTTTGGGCCTTGAATGTTGAGCTCTAAATATAGCTTATAATTTGTAGTAGCAGGAGCTTAATTTTTAGTTTTTGTTTTTAAACATCTGCTGTGCATGAAATGTTTTATCTAAACTATCTCTTAATCACATAAAAACGCTGTGAGATAGGGATTATTATCCATGTTTCACCAGTGCAGAGTCCTATTTAGAGAGGCGTAATAACTTCGCAGGCCGTGAGGTGGGACGAGCAGTGACTCCGGATTTCAGCTCCGGGGAGAGTCTTCCGATACACAGGATCCTTGCTGAAGTCTGTTGACAGTAAACTCAAATGAACAGAACTACAAAGAGAAGCTTTTTCTTTGTTTCTTTGCTGTAGTTTTGTGTTGTTGTATTGTTTTATACTTGCTTAACATAAGAGAAGCAGCAAAAATGAGACAAGACAACGTGCCTTAGACTTCCCTTTTGTTCTGGCTAATATGAATTCTTTGAGACTTCTCTGAGGTCCTCTAATTTCTTATTGTATTGCTTCACTTTTATGTCTTGAAATATAATTGTATAGCTGCAATAAACACAGTTATTTTGTTTAGTAATGCTTTGATAAACAAAAGAAAACATAATTCCAGAGAAACCCATATGACCCACCTTCTGAAGCAGCTATGATGATCCATAGAAGTCTGAGATTTATGTATATATTTTTAAGTTACAGATTTAAAAATTTCTTTTCCCATTCCTCAGCTCTTAGTCCCAGGTACCTTCTATGAATAGAGGGGCAGGCGATGCTGCCTGTCTTATGCCTGCATAATATGAGTTCTTCATACTATCTAAGCCAATCCTTTGAGTTTTGGGGTCAATGTCAGAAAGAGGACCAATTAGGATCAGCATTTAGGAAAAAACTTTCCTTCTAAATCACTTGCCCTCCTCTTCCCCTTTCAACTCTTCACTTACCAATCTATTTTTAGTTAGATCATCTTACTTTGGAGAGTTTCCTTTTATTTCTAGATTGAGAATTATCTATGCCTTACCATATCTGATCATATAAATGAATAACTGTGGATCATGATAAAAATTTCTGACAAGTGAACCCCTGAGAACTCAAGGACTTTAACTTTTCAATTTTCTTTGCTGCTTTCATTCTAAACTTCAGATAGTTTTGTCTCTTTTTCTATCTGCATATTCTCTTAGCCCTGTAGTTTGACTACTATTGATTACTTGTTTCTTTACTGATTACTGAATCACCTCCCTTAAACAAGTCAGAGCTTCCTTAGCTTTAAAAACTTTTGTTTTTATCATTAACTTTTTGTGCTTTTTTTCGTCTCTGCCAAATAGATTGACCAAGTCATGTGCTCCTGTTTTCCTTACATCACCAAGTTCTTTGTGTTCCTCTCCCATTTGTTTTCTATCTTTTCTACCTCATGGAGATTGGAAACACAGAACTAGACTTCTATGACTTAATGGACCTCCAAAGTATGAACTCAAGATTATTCACTTCAGTCCGTACTAGAATGATACAGTATTTTCCTGAACAATTTTCTTTGTGAACTCTGATTCCAGGACAACAACTTCTTTGTTCTCTGGATATCAAACACTTGTGTCGCTCTTTCTGATACTACATGGCAGCCATGGATGCATTCATTTCTTTGGGTCATACAACTTTAGAACAATTGGAGATCATTAAATTGAATTCTTTCTTGGACAGATCAGTTGAGGACACAGAAGCCTCAAAAGCCACATAAATAGAACGAGGATTAGAACCTCAAGTCTTCTGGAGAACCTGGGTGGCTCGGTTGTTAAGCATCTGCCTTCCGCTCAGGGCGTGATCCTGGCATTCTGGGATCGAGCCCCATGTCAGGCTCCTCCGCTGGGAGCCTGCGTTTTCCTCTCCCACTTTCCCTGCTTGTGTTCCCTCTCTCGGTGGCTGTCTCTCACTCTGTCGAATGAATAAATTAAAAAAAAAAAAAAAAAGAACCTCAGGTCTTCTTACTTGGACCCTAAATGCACCAGACTGGATTAGAACAACTGCACTGTTCTTCTCTTTACCCAGGTTCATTTCTCCATGCAACACGATAGCAATTTCTGCATATCACTACAAGATGTTGCTGAAGATTGTATCTTATAGAAGTTGGCTATAATTGGTCATAATTTCCCATGAGAATAATAATAAAAATGGTATGCTCCTGATCAAGAGTTTATAATCAAATAAATCATAGATATGACAAGCAATATATTGAACACAGGTCTGTAATGATCCAGAAATTGTATATCATCCTCCAAGTCTTGTAAAATAGACCCTGATGAGCAGATTGATCAAATATAGTGCTAAGCTCTGTGCCCCAGTACTGATGGAGGCATTGCCTAGAGTGAGCTCATTGAGTTGAGGCCAAAAGGCCCAGTAGCCCATTCATTAAACAAGGAAGCCCCTTGTTAGCCAGACCACTGATCTGGGACTATTAGCTTTCTTTGTAGCTTGGGGTGGATGGCTATTATTATTTAGCTTTTTTAGTTTTCCAGAATATCCATGCTGAGTAAAAATAGCACTATGGAATATTGCCTTTTCCATTTTAAAGAACATTCCAATATGGGTTATGGCCATTGATTGTGAACGAAACAAAGTACAGGAATAGGTTGGGCACTCAAGCTCCACTTTCTGATACAGTCAACCTCCAGATTAACAATTTGTTTCAGAAAAAGACAAAAGAAATGTAACACTATAAGAAGTAATTATATTTTTCAACATTTGAAATTTTAAAAAGATATCCTTGATCTTGGCAAAGTCAGTCTATAATTCCTTTATGTTCTTCCATACTTGGTTGGTATTATAATAACCTTTCTTTTTTGAAATTATGGTAGTAGAGGGTTCTTCCCCTGGTCCCCACTGTTCTTCCTTGGGGAAAGCAAAAATTTACTGCAATCCTGGTTGAGTCCCAAAATTATTTTTGAAATTTAACTGGTTGATGAAATCCCCAATCTGCTAACCACTATCAAGTATGATTTTATGTGAATATCAACAGCTATATTGCCAGGAACTGACAGGTCTGGAATGCACTCATGCTAGAGCTTGGCTGAAAGAGTCCCGGTAACCCCAGCAGGTGTGGGCAAACGGGTCAGATGAAGAGGAGGCAGAAGCCCCGGGGCCTTGTCCTGGGGAAAGCTCCAAGCCCCATCGTGTAACTCCAGGGAAGGCTGAGCTTTTCCAATCAGCAGCTGAGTCATGGGGCCCTGTGAGGCTATGCCTGGAATGTTGAGATGTTTGGGACTGGAATTCCATGTGGGAGGTGGGTATGACAAGAACACATCGCCAAAATGGGGGCAGGTTAAAGCCCGTACACATCAGCCCCACAACAGAAGACATTTCTCACTGTCTTTTGGTTGAGGACTACCTCAGTTTCCCCCAGGCTGGTGGGGGCTGGCTGGAGGATCTTTGATGACTGCTGAGAGGGTATGGTGGGACTATGGAGGAGGGGAGTGGGCTGGAGATGGTGAAGAACAATTGTGCTCCTCAGGACTCACCTCAAAGAAAATTACCTGCCTGCTCCTGTCCCCTCTTCCCCAGGTTGTATTAAGCAGTAGTCAGCCTTTGTGCCCCAACACATTGTGCACACATCCCTGACTGTCTTACCACGCTATCATAATGTGCTTTAACTCTACAATTCCTTTAGGGAATGGTCTTTTTTCTTTTCTTTCCTTAGCTCTTACCGTGATATTTGACATATATTAAAATATTTGGGAAGGTAAATTTTATATGTCAACTTGGTTAGGCCATAGTACCTGCATATTTGGTTAAACACCAGTCTAGATATTGTTGTGAAGGTATTTTTTAGATGAGTTTAATAGTTAAAGCAGTAGACTTTCAGTGAAGCAGATTATCCTCCAAAGCTGGGTGGGCCTCATCAAATCAGTTGAAGGCCTTAAGAGAAAACAAACTGAGGTCCCCAGAAGAAGAGGGAATTCTGTCTGCAAACTGGCTTCAAACTTGAATTGCAATATCAGCTTTTCCCTGCAGCCTACCCTGGAAATTTTGGAATTGTCAGCCTCCAAAATCCAGTCAGCCAATTCCTTAAAATAAATTCTCAGTGTCTCTTTCTCTCTCTCTCTCCCCGTGTGTGTGTGTGTATGTATGTATACATATACATCCTACTGGTTCTGTTTCTCTGGAAAACCATGGCTAATACAATATTCTTTAAATAGTAATTTAAAGAAATTTTTTAACATCTGGAAATTTACCATAAAGTAATTCACTTATCCCCTGTCAAAAAGATTTATTTATTAAATTTATTTATTATCTAATAACACCATCAAATCCACGTAATTTTAGGGGTTAGGTATATTTTAAAAAATCATAAACTGAATGGGGTATTTCCTAAGCTTGAAGGCAAAGGAAGAAAGTGCTAGGTAAAAGATTGATTGATACAATTTCCATCTGTCACATTAGTTTTTTTGATAGCTGTAAGTAAAGGTCCATAGAAACATATTTGGAGAGGATGTTAACAGTAGTCATTTTGGGGATATGGGATTAGGAGTGATTTATTTTATTTTACTTCTTTATATTATATGTATTACTTGACTTATTTTTGACAAGGGGCAAGTATCTTTTTTTTTTTTGAAAACAATGAAGATGGTACATTAGGAAGAAGCAAATAAATGGGAAAGTGGGAAAAGTTATATGTAACACATATGGCAAAGGATTTCTGTCTTTATAAAGTGCTCTTTCAAATTGAGAAGAAATTTAAGACTTATCAAAGAGCTAAATGGCATAGACAAAAAATTCACCCAAGAGAAATCCAGAGGAAATATTTGAAAAAAAAGATCAATCCCAATCATAGGGAGATGCAAATTGAAATAAGATGCAACTTCTATCCATCATTTTATTAAGGTTTTAGTGAGAATATCTAATGCTGTTAAATGTATGTGAAATGGGTACTTTCATATAGGGCCAATGGAAATCTTAATTGGTACAACTTTTCTAGAAAGCTATTCAATGGTGTCTATCGAGAAGGTCTGATGTTATAATTCCACTTTTGGGACTCTAGCTTAGGAAACTAAACTAAAGATTAATCCACATAGATATTCAACACAGTGTTGTTTAGTTGCAAAAATTAGAAACTTTAAAAAAAAAAAAAAGCCTGCTATATCTAAATGTTCTGTAACAAATACACTTCAATATGAGCTTAAAAAAAGAAAAAAAAAAAGGAATTCTACTGAGTGAACCAGGAAGCATGAACTCTATAAAGTTTTCTCATTGTACTGGTGACTGATAATTTACCCATCTATTTAGTCATTTACCCAATAAACCTTTTTCAAATTCTTCTAAAAAAAATGGAAACAAGTGAAATGCCTAAAAGCGAGAAAATGCTGGATATCATTCAGTTACACTAATGGAGGGTCTATAAGTGCCATTAAGTGACTATAAACAGGAGATTATAAAAGCTCACGATATAATGCTGACAGAATAAAAAGGAAGCACATAAAATTGTGTTTATAGGTAGAATTCTGTAGAAACCTATATAGAAAAAAAGACTGGAAGATAATATACCACAATGAGAGTAGTTACAGGATTGTGAGTCTTTTTATGTGTTTGACCATTTTGCATTTTTCTGTACAGTTGTTTAGACTTTTTAATTTAATACATGTTTCTTGGTTTTTTATCATCTGCCATACTCTAGTGTAGGTGTTGAGGATGTGATGATAGATGAGGCAGGAAAGGTCCCTGCCTTCATGGACTTTTCATTCTAGTAGGGCTGATACAATAAATCAGCTAACTACAGATGGCAGTATATACCAGAAAGGATGGGGAGCAGATCACTTGTCAAGAGGAGTCTGAAGATTTCCGTGAGGTGGGAGAGAACTTGTTACCTAGAGTCCTGGAAAGGAGACCAGTGTGTCTGAAGGGCTGTGTGATAAGAAATGAGGTTCAGTGGGGCGCCTGGGTGGCTCAGTCGTTAAGCGTCTGCCTTCGGCTCAGGGCGTGATCCCGGCGTACTGGGATCGAGACCCATGTCAGGCTCCTCTGCTGAGTGCCTGCTTCTTCCTCTTCCGCTCCCCCTGCCTGTGTTCCCTCTCTCACTGGCTGTCTCTCTCTCTATCAAATAAATAAAATAAAATAAATCTTAAAAAAAAAAAGAAAGAAATGAGGTTCAAGAAGTGGGAAGAACCCAACCCAGACTGACTAGCCTATGAGGTCACAAATAATGACTGTGGATTTTGGGTTTTTTCTAGATGTACTTAGAATCCATCGAACATAGCTCTTTTCTTACCTAGAAGACAATAAGAAAAATCCCAAGACTGAGAGAACAGTTTGATGAGGAGCCATTTAGGCTGGCAGCCCAAGAATATAACTTCTCATATTAAAGGAGAATTACATGGAGGGTGGCAGAGGAAATGTGTCTTGTGATTGGGAACACTGTTCTTCTTTGACAGGATGCTTTGACATGGGAGACCCCCAAATGAGGTCCTTTTCTTCCATCCATGGCTACCAAGACTTAAGCTGGCCAGAGGACTGCAGGAAGTGTGCCCTCCCTGAGGAAACAAGGATATGCTCTAGAGGATGTCACACTGTTCCCAAAAGCAGTCATCACACAACTGTCACCCCTGCCAGCCTGCTGCTAACTGCCTTGAATTCCAGAGGAGGGAAGGAAAAGGTTGTCCTCTCCCCAGCCTAGGATTCTTCTGCGTGTTCATGCTTTCGCAGGGATATTTTAAGAGAATCCACACAAATAATATTGTCATCCCCCCTTTTTAGATTAGTTTATATCCCTTCATGGTTGACTTATTTTTGTACCATACTGCACAAGCTTAGGGGTTAATGTCATTAATAGTAGTTTGGGAAAAGTCCTTCTCTGACAAGTGAACTTTTCAGTTAATAACTATGCTGATAAGCAAAAATGTTAAACTGATCATTTTTCTCTGTTAAGAAGTTTTCAAATTGCACCAGCGACTTTTTGAGATTATGCCATAGGACATGTCCTTTCTTTCTCTAGTCCCCTTTTGGAGGCTATAAGTAAATAAATAACATAATTCTGACCAATTTTAAACTCTACTCTTTTTGTCAGACATTTAAACATTACTGGGAAATGTTTCCATTTCTTTTTAGGAGAATCAGATTGCTATGGTGTGGTGCTCCTGAATAGCTTTTCGCCTCGTGTGCCATTTCTGTGATGGTGTATATATCTGTGATTGAGGGAGTAGGCAAGACTCCAGGTGTCGGGCCCAATTCAGAGAGGTGATGAACTTCCCCTCTCTTCCTAAAAATATTGTGCCGAGATTGGAAAGAGTGTTAGATTCTCATGTGATACAGGATAAGATTAATCATCTTCAATATCAACTGGAAAAAGTTTGTTGGATTATAAACTAGTAGGATCTATTCATCCACTGAAATATCAGTGTGGGAATTTGGGGGTATAAACCTGTCCTTTGGGTGCTCTCTCTTTTTATCTATTATACATAAGCTAACCCTGTAGTTAGTTGTATTGAGAATCGCGACAAGGGCTCAGAGCAGGAAAAGACTATAATGAATCATGGAACATTACATCAAAAACTAGGGATGTACTGTATGGTGACTAACATAACATAATAAAAAGTTATTATTAAAAAGAGACTATAAAACTGGGGTCTTTAGAAATCTTTTAATCTGCTTCCTGACCTTATCATATTTCAGGTGAGGAATCTAAGATGTGGAGACATTATAGTATTGGGTGGTTTGTAGGGGAGGTGGGCTGAGCCCTCCGGTTTCATCTAGTGTTGCCTGTAGACTGAGGGCATTCAAAATGACTAGTCCTATAATTCAAAATGTGCTGGACTCTTCCTAATTTGAGCCCTGCAGCTGGAAGTGAAAACATTTCTCCTGGATGGAATCCCTCCTGTGAGAGTGGTTCCTTTCCTTCTCAACTATAAGGATGAGGCCTTCCTGAACAGGAACCATAATTACCACTTAACACAAAGGAACAGTTTTATTTTGTACTGGGTGTATTCTCATATTTTAGGAGTTCTGAATGTCCTTGGATACAGCCTGGTAAATAGAATTTCTAAAAGTTGCGTCTCTATTGAAAACTCCTTTGGGCAAAGAGTTTACTTTCATATTATCCATATTTTATTAATGCTGCTTTCTTTGTCTATCCTATTTTTCCTTACCATGAAGAAAAAGAAATGATTTGAAATGGCCCCATGACAAGAAAATCAAGTGTTGAAAGGGAATAGAAGGGAAGCTAGGTCTTTGCTTATTTCCTTTGACCCCGTCTGACTTTCCTTTACACACACTAGTGCTAGTTGTCCTGGTGTTCTTTTCATATTCAGCACATGGATGAGCTTGAATTGTTCCTTTGTTAACTCAGAAGCCTGCAAATGATGAAAAGATTATATATTCAGCAGGTCAAATTTGAGACAGTTTGCTGAATTAAAAAAAATGTGTTCAATAGCCTGCTCTAAAATTAGGGAAATTGAATCAACTGATGTCTGGAGAAGAGGAGAGGGTATGTGTCAGAAATTTGTGTAAGGCACGGGGCAATAAATATTTTAGCATGTAGACCCAAAATATAGGCAACCGACTTACTGAAAATAGCATCTAATTCAAAACAACTAATATTTCCCAAGCAAATATTTGGCTTTTTAACTCTTCTTAGCACATAAATACAAATTGATCAATTTGGTTATTTTTCTGTGGTCTGATGGTTTTTACATTTCTGGACACCAGGGTGTGCTTGCCATCACATGTAAATATGGATGAAAATTTATTTTCTGGGTGATTAGGAATGTGCACATCCTTTGGTTTCATGTGGGTAACAGATGTCTTGTGAGTAGCAGATGTCTTGGCTTTTACAGACTAATTGGCAAAAAGGGGGAAAAGGGGCTAATTAAAGGGGTGGGAGGAGACACAAGAAAAGTGCAATCTTTCTTGTGGGGAAAACTCTAATAGACCTCCTTCTTCTGGGTAATTACCTCCTTCTTCAACTTCATTTGCTATCCCTTTCCATATGACTCAAGTACATTATAATGGGAAAGTACAAAATAAAGAAACATAAGGCTGGACTACTGTCTGCTAACAGCCAGATTTATCCTGTCATGGAATATTCTAGTATAATTGACTCAATTAACATCAGTCTTTTAAAAAACAAAATATGAAAGCATAAGTCTAATCACTAAGGGCAACTTATGTTTTAATTGGCAGCACAAGGGTTCTATGTTGAGGGTGGTTGATATAAATATAATTTAATTATATACCAAATGTGACCATATAGTGGTTTGGTGGGAAATGAAAAATGCAAGACTGAATATGTTGTATGTTAGCTATACATCTTCGGTTCCTTTTAGTTTGCTGTTTGTTCTCCATCAGTGCTATAGTACTGCCAGTTGACCTGGAATAAATGCGAACATTTAGCAGATGTTTGAAGCTATTATCAACAAATTCTCGGTTTTGTCAGTGTTTTCCATTGTGCACCATTTAAAGCAAGGTGGCATTTACTGTGTCTTAACTATGTCACCTTGGTCTGAATTAATCTTCTGATTGGTACCTTTTACTTAAAACTGAAGGAAATTTTTATAGCTTGTTAAACAGTCAGTGAGTATCCACATTATTCCTTGATAAGAGCTATTATGTAATCATTTTCATAAGGAGCTAGTAGTCTTTCCAAGAAAAAGTATCAGGTTGGGTACGTAGAGGTTCACACTTAATACAAAACTTAGACAACCTGAAAGGTAAGGCTATTTGTGCAGATGCACAAACATGATAATTGACTTTTATTTAACCACCTGTCTTCTCGGAAAATAAGTAGGTGTTTTAAAAATACCAACTGTGTTTTAAAAGGTAATTAGGATAATACAGATCAAAATCTCAATTGTCAATTGTCAATCATTAACTTCTTTCTGTTGTATTAGAATTATATTTTATTCAATTGCTAGAAACTGGTGAGGTGGGAAAATGTTTTATGGACTTGTCTTAAAAAATAAAAAATATATATATAAGCTTTGGTAGGATAGAAACAACATTGCTTGAGTAGTCTAATAACTGCTGCATTAATTCAGTCACTTGATCTTTTTGAGCATTATTTCATTATCTGTAAAATGGAGATGGTGACAACTAACTCCCACACTTACACTGGGAACTATACGTAATGATAAACATGCGTGAAACTTTGTTTGTTGAGTGCTTTATGTCTGTCTTTCTTCAGTGGACCCATATTCCATAGTTAGTTGCCTTGATTTCTAGGCTAGGCTTTTCTTGCAAATAGAAAATTCATGAAGACTCTGATGAGGAGTCTAGTATCAGAAGACTTACTCTTTCCAACTTCAGCCCCTTAAAATATGAGGGTAAAGAATAGCCACAGTAGATTAAGTTTCTTCAATGTCAAAGAGTTTTCCATATTTTGCAGTTGTAAATTTACATGAATTATAAAATCATAGAGTCATAAATGGTGGCACTGTATGAGGTTTCAGGATTTGGGGATCCACTGCCCTGACCCTGGTTCATTTCCCATTTTCGAAGAAGGCACTGAGGCCCTGTAAGGTTAAATGTCTTCTCTAAAGTCAATGAGCAAGTTAGTGACAGAGGTAGGACTGAGACCTTCTTTTCCTGAGTTCTTTATTTGGACCATGGCCAGACACCACCCTGCTGTGTGACTATCTAGGTTCTAACCTGGGCTATTAAATGAAGGAGAGCGTTTAACTCATTCCACAGGTGGAAGGGGATGCATTTCTTTGTTACGTCTTTTAAATAGTCTGTACGTCCTGTTCATTCAGCCATTCCTTTTATGGATTATGAACATATTTCAATTGTTAGCATAAGACAACCAGCTTTACATCTTCCAGTAGGAGAAGTCATAGTTCCTGATGTTTACGTAGTACTTCCTGTGTACTAGACATTGTTATAAGAGCTTTACATAGATAAATTTATTCTTCATAACAACAGTATGAGGAGATATATTCTTCTCTTCATCTTTCATATAAGGAAATGGAAGCATAGAGGGGCCAAGTAATGGCCAAGATTCAAAGCTAGTATAACCAGGATTGAAGGCCTTTGTCAGATTGAAGTTGAAATGTTCTAGAGAGAGGTTTCGCTGTCAGAAGACACCTGAGTGGATGGATACTCACTAATGAGCTCTCTTTTATGTTAAGAAAGTGATTTAAACATTTTTCAAATTACCTGGGTTTTATATATCTAGCTCTGCTGAATCCTAATCAATGTAGATGACAAGATTCTACTATAGCACATAAATATTAACAAATGAGTACAGGTGACTGTTGAACAACATGCATGTTGGGGGCACTAACCCCTCACACAGTTGAAAATCTGCTTAATGTTTGACTCCCACAAAACTTTACTAATAGCCTATAGTTGACTGGAAACCTTACCAATAACATAAACAATTAACACATATTTTGTAAATTACACGTATTATATACTGTATCTTACAGGAAACTACAGAAAATAAAATGTTATTAAAATCATAAGGAAGAGAAAGTACATTTAGAGTACTGTACTGCATTTATTGAAAAGAAATCCACTTATAAGTGAACTGGTGTGGTTCAAACTCATGTTGTTCAAGAGTCCACTCTAGATTTGTTTCTATTGATCACCCTTGGAATAAATGGAGGAGTGAGCTATTATGCTTGGTCCAATGTTGTTAACAAAAGAGTATTTTATTTTATGACTGTATTTCTTTTAGCCCGTAGTAATAAACATGTTTATAGGGAGGGTATTTTACCAATCAAGAGAAACTACCAAAGAAAAGATAGTTCTTATTGATCAATATGTAATTTGTTCTTTCTTACACACTGAGTTATGTGGGAATATTATCCACATTTGCTCTTATATTGGTATTTGAAGTTGAGTATAAAAATTATCATTTATGTATCAAATATTGTACAGTTACAACATCAGCTCCGATTTCATTAATTAACAATTTAAAGACTTTAATCTCAGTAAAAAATGATTTTATTATAAATCTTGGTACATTCAGATAATTGTGGGGAGTAGTTATGATTTAACAGAAAGCTCATTAGAATAATAATACAAAAGTCTTATTTAGTATTGTGCTATTTAAAAACAATGCAATTAAATAAAATTTGAATAAATTGTCACAACCACTGAACTTCATGCTGATAGATACTTTACATAACAGACAAATTCTGCGCCACTTGGAACATGTGAGTTCATGTGCGTGTGGGGTGTGTGTATAGTAAGTGGGGAAGGTTGAGGAAATTTGTGCAGTGGACAGATTAGCAAAGTCCAATTTTTGAAAGTTTTATTGATGTAGATATATTAAATTCTACTGTTGATGTGTTTTGCTTCATGGAATAGATGTGTTCATTAAGAAAATTGCCTGAAGGTCATGGTCTATGTTCAAATGACTCTTATTCTACAATGCATTTCTTAGTGAAGAGGGGAAAGTGTGATGGCTCATTTATGGCTTAAAGGTAATAAGACAATAGCAATAATATGAACATATCATCGAATAGAAAGGTAAAGAATCACACTGGTGTTTTTTAGAGCTGTAGATTCCTATGGTTACATTTGTGTTTAGCACATTCACTTAAAAGTTGAAGGGAGAAAGGGTAGATGAACAGAGCCCACTGAATGGTTTGGTTACCCAGCTCTCCAACCACACCTTACAAGGGATGCTGGACAGCGCCCCTTGGGGGCTTGATTTATTCCTTGATTTAGGAATAGGCCAATTGAGTTTAAGAAGGAGGGAGTTAGACCATGGCCGAGAAAATTGTTAGAACGTATAGTAGCAACTGAATAAATTCACAAAAATACAAGCAATAGTAAATGAAGATTGGGCCACTGGTTTAATAAAACGCATGACTGAGAGGTACTAAAAGCAGGAGCATATGTTTATCCAGTGCTGTTCATTTAAACTCTTCCTCAATTTTTATTAAGATTGAATTCTTATATTCAAGTATTATGAAATAAATTTGCACAATATTTTCTATATCTTTATTTTTTAAAGATTTATTTATTTATTTATTTGACAGAGAGAGAGATAGCCAGCAAGAGAGGGAACACAAGCAGGGGGAGTGGGAGAGGAAGAAGCAGGCTCCCGGCGGAGGAGCCTGATGCGGGGCTCGATCCCAGAACACCGGGATCATGCCCTGAGCCGAAGGCAGACGCTTAACGACTGAGCCACCCAGGCGCCCCAATATTTTCTATATCTTAAAGCTTTCTGCCTTACACTTTCCAGGATTGAAGTGTGTATGTCTTTTGTGTGACTCTTCAAACTTTACCTGCCAAACCGAGGGAGCATGCTGGGCGTCGGTTATGCTGGCCAATGGAAAAGAGCAGGTGATCAAGTCCTGCGTCTCTCTCCCAGAACTCAATGCTCAAGTCTTCTGTCATAGTTCCAACAATGTTACCAAAACGGAATGCTGCTTCACAGACTTTTGCAACAACATAACCCTGCACCTTCCAACAGGTAAGGCATTCCTCTTTGTTCATTCCCAATTTAATTTTACTAGTGGGAAATTACAATCATGGTAGAAATCAAGGTGTTGGTTGTTACTTTAAATAAGAAAATCCGTTTTACGGTTCTCTCCTTTTTTTGACTGGTGACATTCTCTAGAGCCTGCATAAGGTTGATTTTTTTTTAAAATGACATGAGACTATCAAAACATTGACAACAGCATAATAATTTGGAAGACATTTGTCCATGTGAATTGTATTTTTTGAAGTGATTAATGGACCTAAAGTAAAATGTCAGTTTGTATGGAATCTTGTAAAGGAAAGAAATTAAAATGTATACCAAGAAAAAAAAAAAAAAGAATAAAGAGCAAAACTAAAAACAGGAGATTGCTGAATTTTATGGAGACAACATCTTTTTTCATGGTCACCTTCCTCATGTCTTCTTTGCCTGCCCGCACTCAAGTGCAAGCCCTCGTGAGCAGAAAGATGGAGGCAGAATGGACTGTCATTCTTCATTATTGTGCAGATATATTCCTGCCTTTGCCCCAGTTTCATGCTGTTTTATCCTAGTTTACAAGACACCGAAAATCTTAATCTCGTTTTTTTACCGGTAATTTGGAATCTGAAAGTTTGGGGGATGTTAGGGGCAAGTAATTAAAGTCACAAGCTAATTTATGACATGAAAGTACTCTGTAGTGAATTTTCTTTAATATGTATTAATTCAGTAATAATTCAGTGCTTATTGATATGTTAATATCTAAACACGGATGCATAGTCTGCCTTACAAAGTCACATTTTAAGGTACCGTTGTCCAGTCTCAGGTGTTCCTCTATCATCATATCAATATTTTACTCTAGTATTTTTAACCTTTTATTTTTTCTGTGGGTTCACTGTCCTCCTTTTCTACTGAAGAACATTTATTTTATGCAGAAATGTGGCATCACTACCACAAATGAAAAACCAGTTTACTTATCATAAGTAGAAGACGACTATGTACTTAAACAAACATAGCCTCTTATTGCATTCCAGTTAAGTATTTTGTTTTTTCTTTTTGTTTAAAAGAGAGAAGAATGTGATGTTCGAGACATACTAGCACAAAATAAGGCTTTTTTTTAAAGATTTTTATTTTATTTTATTTATTTGACAGAGAGAGACAGCCAGCGAGAGAGGGAACACAAGCAGGGGGAGGGGCAGAGGGAGAAGCAGGTTTCCAGCGGAGCAGGGAGCCTGATGCGGGGCTCGATCCCAGAACCCTGGGATCATGCCCTGAGCCAAAGGCAGAGGCTTAACGACTGCGCCACCCAGGCACCCCCAAAATAAGGCTTTTTGATCATCAGAAACACTAAGAGAACTAGAGAAAAAATTATCATGTAATTCAATGTTATTTCAATCATGTTTGTTGACCACACCAAATCATCTCAAGAGCCCTGAGAATCATTTCCTGTGCCAGCGCTGGGACTTGTCCCACTCTTTGGGAAACACTGTTCTAAAGCATGACACTACCTATTCTGACCTCAGAAGTCATACCTGGCATATTTCATCCCCCAGGGTTACTTGCAGTCTTGATTTTTAGACCACACTGATTCTCCCTGTCTCAGATTCCATAGGCTTCCTTGGTTTGGTGGTGGAGATCTGGCATTTATTCTCGGTACTTTTCTTCCCTTGTATTTTCTCCCGTGGTTATCTGTGGGCCCAAGACAGCCTGCAGTGAAGGCTCCCTATATTTGATGCTGGTCTTCCCATGACCAAGATCCAGAAATTAAGGAGGGGGACATAGGTCTGCATTAGCCCGTGGCCGTGGCATCTTGGAAGTGGCTTGCCAAAAATGAATTACTGACAAGACCCCATGCTGCCGGTCTGTATGGACACAAGACAGTACCTTGACAGCAACGAAAGGTCTTGGAGGACAAAATGTTCCTATGCGGTTGGGCAAATTAAGGATACTTAGTGCAGCTAGAATGTGGGTCCTTTCCATCCTAACTATAAACTCTGCCTAACTACCGAGAAGCTTATGTTCTACCCTCAAGTGCATGGAGAAACAAGTCTTTTTTTTTAAGATCAATTTTATTGAGGTGTAATTTAGATATAATAAAATGCACACATTTTGAGTATATGGTTTGATAAGTTTTGACACACACATACCCCCTGTAACCACCACCACTTTTCCATTGCCTCAGAATGTTCTCAATCAGTCCCCATTTTGACCTGGGCTAGACTGACCTATTTTCTATCCCTGTAGAGTAGATTTATTTTTCCCGGAGTTTCACAAAATGGAGTCCTTATGGAAGATACTCTTTTGTGTTTGGCTTCTTCCACTCAGTGTGTTTTTGAGATTTATTCATGTTGTGGGGTGTATTAGTAGCCTGTTCCTTTCTTACTGCTGGGTGATACCCCATTATATGGACACACTACAGCTGTTGCTGCTTTACCCACTCACCCCCTGCTGAGTACTCTGGTCATTTCCACGTGGGGGCTGTTAACAAAGGTGCTATGAACGTCTATGTACAAGTTTTTGGGTATATGATTTTTGTGTGTGTGAGAAAATACCTTAGAGTAGAATTATAGGATCATATGATGAGTATCTATTTATTTTGCAAATATAATCTCCCGAGTAGTTTTCAAACTGTGCTGTTTACATCCCCAACGGAAATGTATGATAGTTCCAGTTGGTCCCTATTTTTATAGTCACCTGGTATACTCAGTTTTTTTTTAAATTATAGCCATTCAAATGATTGTGTAGTTGTATTTCATTGTGGTTTTAGTTTGCGTTTCTCTGATGATTAATGATGTTCTATTATTTTTAGGTGCATATCGGACAGTTGTGTATCTTCCTTTATAAAGTGTCAAATCTTTACACCTTAAAAAAAAGTGAATGTGTCTTTTGCAGAGTAAAATTTGAAGAAATATATATTTTTATTGTTATGTTTTATATGTTTCATGTCTTAACTGAGGATGTCTTTATCTATCCAAAGGCCATAAATATTCTCTTTTATATTTTCTTCCAGAAATTTTAACATTTCAGCATTTACATTTAGGCCTATATTCAGTTTAAATTTAATTTTTGTTACCTAGTGAGGTTTAGGTGAAATTTTATTTTGTGTATGAATCTGAAGTTGTTCCAACATCATTTATTGAAAAATCTATCCTTTCAATTACCTTGCCACTTTGAACATAAAGTGACTGAAAATATATGTGGGTATGTTTCTGGCCTTGTTATTCTGCTTGAGTGTTCTGTATGTCTCTATTTATGTCACTATACAATTTTCTTTATTATTGTAGCTTTAGAGTAAGTATTAAAATCAGGCCGTGTGACCTCTCCAACTTTGTTCTTTTTTAAAATTGCTTTGGTTATTCTGAGTTCTTTGCATTTCCATTTAAATTTTAGAATCAGTTTGACAGTTTTTACAAAAACACATGCTGAGATTTTTATTAGCTACAGTTGAATATATAAATTATTTGAAGAAAATGGTCATGTTAACAATATTAACCAGGAATATAGCACATTTTCCCATTTATTTATTTTTCTTCAGTTACTCTTAGCAATGTTTTAGAGTCTCATACATATTTCCTGGAATGTATCTCTAAGTATTACTTGTTTTTGGATGCTATTGTGAATGGTATTTTTAATCGTTCAATGTTAATTGTTAGTATATGAAAACAAAATTAATCTTGTATATTCATCTTACTTCCTACAAACTTGCCAAAATGAATTATATTAGTTCTGGTAGCTCTTTTAAACATTCTTTGGCATTTTCTACATACACGATCATCTTATTTGTGAATACAGACAATTTTACATCCTCTATTCTGATCTGTATGCATTTTATTTCTTTTTCTTGCTTTTTGCACTGGCTGGGACCACTAATACGATGATGTAATAGGAGTGGTAAGAGTGAAGGTCCTTGCCTTTTTCCTGGTCCTAGGAGTGAATGCACTTTTAACAGTAGGTTTTTGTAGATTCTTGTTATCAGTTGATGAGATTTGTTTTTATTCCTAGTTTGGGGAAGGTTTTTTAATCCTATACGATATTAAATTTTTTCAAGTATTTTCATGAATTTATTGAGATTATAACAAGCTTTTTCTTCTTCAATCTATTGATAGAATAGATTACATTAATTGCTTTCCAAATATTACTTATAACAGGGAAGATATGTATTTGGTCATTAATTAATATGTCTACGAAAAATGCTATGTGATATTTATTGAATTCAAATTTCTTGACTTAAACTGAGAATTTTTGTCTTCTAGTGACATTGTATGGTCAACTGACATGAAATTGAACAGGATTGTATGTGTAGTCATCTTGTGTCGGGTTGTTCTGTCTGTGAGGCAGCACTAAATGGTTATTAGCTGCATTTGGAACAGCAGCTGTTTGGGAAGGAACTTCCAGGCTGAGCACTGACACAGTCGGTGCCAAGAACTCCACTGTTTCCGTGTCGTCAGCGAGTGTGATTGCGATCCATCCCCTGCTCTGCCTAGCGGAGATTTATTAATTTCAAGTGTGGTTACGTATATACGACATACATAGAAACACTCTGCAGAGTAAACAGTGTGAATTTCTACAGCGTTAATGCTCCAGCTCACATTGGTGGACAAAACAGAGAAGAAAAGGGAGGGAGGTCACCAGAGGAGACTGGAGAAAATCTGGACTTCCCTTTCTGGTTCCTCTGAAAGCCAAGTGGATCCTTGCCTTTTTGGCTCTCTCACCATCACCCCAGACTCTGGAGCCATTTCTGGGTAGTGACTTGATGGAGGTGTAGTAACCAAGGCTTGGGATCTTTCAGCCGACCCTCTTTTGTCCTTGAGTCCTGTGTGTAATGATTGGGCTCTTGCTTTGTTTCTCTGTGACAAAATTCCTACCTTTCAATACAGCTCAGGACTTTCTGTCTCCCTTCCTCTCTCTGCTTGTGCAATTGTAACTCAGCAATTGGAGAATAGTAGGCCCTCGCTCTTTCCCTCCTAAAAATCCTTTTAAAGTGTTTGGCTCTAATTCCTAAAGCCTTAGACTAGTGACTCTTATACAGATTTCCACTGAGACACACAGAAAGAAGTACATTTTATACAATTTCTCTCCACCTACATGCACACACAATGGAAATAAGAATTTTACAGAATATTCTTACCCTTAAAATGTGTGAGGTGCCCTATGAATTTTCCTTAAGTAGGAATGCTGGTCAGACCCCATTAATAGGTTGTTCACAGTTTAAGAAACTCTACTTTAGTAGCTATTTAAAATGTGGTAATTTAAAATGGAGCAAGGGCACTTATTATTTTAATTTACTAGCACAAAATTCTAATAAGAATCTCGTTAACCATTTTAATCTAAGATGTTTTCTTTCTAAATGGCCTTTAAAAACCTTTTACCCATTCATTTTTAATACTAAGTTGTATTAGATTTAAGTTGAATTAATTCAGATAATTGTAAACAAGATTTGATTTAGATCACACTAAATTCAATAATTTGCCCTTAAAAAACATACTTTCTTCTTTGACATTGCACATGGGTTTAATTTTTAGGAGTTAATCATTTTTGGGATAGGAGCAGTTTTATCATTTGATAGAGATATAATATTAGAAAACTTGCTTCTTTCTCTGAAGCTTATTAAAGTTGGTATCTTTGATGTCACTGGAGTGACTTCCGAGTCCAAGCATTATCACAAATATTTAGAGGTTTTTTTTTTTCTATGTCAAACTTGAAAGGCAATATCCATTTCTAAAAATAGCGATTTATTAGACTAGTACTTTGAGTTCACATTTCTACTAACAGCAAATATGTTGTTTTCATGAAACAAGTATAGTACTGAATATTTAAAAATTGAGTATAGACTATGCAAATCAGTTAAACAAGAGACACACATACTTTATGTAGTGTACGCTGTCTAATTTAGTCTTCCTGTTTATTTTTAGATCAGATAGGAATGGCTATCTTCAATTCCAGACATATCTGCTTACCTTTCTGGGCAGTACTTTTCTTGCTCTGACTCCACTCAGACTCCAGCTCTGACTTTAATTTGGTACTCCCAGGCTTCAGGAAGCTTCCTGCCCGGCAACTCCTGCAGATGGTCCCCTCTCAGCTTCCTCTGAGTTTAGGTGAAAAGCCACTGAGTGGGAAAAATTTACCTTCAGAAGTAAATGATAAATTCTTAACTCTACAAGAATATCTCCATTTCAAAAATAAAAGATTTATTTTCACAAATTGGTGTGCACTTGGTAGGGAGCTGGGGGATCGGGTAGGGTGAACAGATAATGATAGGTTCCATTCACATTGGAAGGTGCTTGGGTGTGTCTCTACGATGGGTTCTGTCTTCAAGCCTTCTAATAGGTTCTCTTCAGTTCTTTTCACAATTCCTTCAATGAGCTTGTGTGAGCTGGGCCTCCTGTTTCTGTTCTGTATGTCTCTTAAAATCTTTCCCCCATATTTTCTAGTGTTTGAATCTCTGATAATTTTAATATCTACAGTTCCTGTGAATTTGACTATGCTGTTTTTTATTTTGTTGGTTCAGTTTGGTGGCTACTTACCTTGTGTTTTGTGATTTTTGAATGTGAGCTCATGTTTTTGGAGAACCGTATCTGGAGGACACTTTTGGAGCCTGTATTTAAAATATGTTCCTCCAGAGAAGATTTACATTAGCTTCTGCTAGGTATCTGGGGATCCTACCAACTGAAACCCATTCAGTGTTTTGATTAGGTTTATTTCAGCCAACATATAATATGAATTCAGGCTCTAAACCTGCCTATGATACACACTTGGTGTGAGAAAGTCTGGAATTTGTATATATATACACAAATCAAAGTCAAGGTTAAGACAGACAAATGGACAAGTATACGCCCTGTCTCTCTCTACAGAACACTTTCTGTTTTGTTTATTTTCAATGTAATTACATTCATAGTTGCCTGATTTATATGAGGGTCTCTGATCTGGCCTTTCATTGTCTTAGGAACCATATTTTATCTCCTGATCTTGTGCTACAGTCTGGTAAGCTAAGTGTGTAACCACCAGGAGCTGGCAGATGCCTCCAGGGTAAATAGCAGCCCCAGTGCTCAAGCACCTCTCTGGATTTTCACTTTTTTTGTGGCTCTGAGCAATTCATTTCTTTTCCCACCAGCTTAATCATGTAATAGAAAAAAAGTTTTTCATTTATATTTTATTCAGCGTTTTTGTGTGTGCTGTACCAAGAAGGGCTTCTGTGGACATCTAAAGTGTAACTTGGCAGAAATGGAAATTCCAGGATAATTTATTTTTGAAATGATGCTGGCATAATTATCTATCCATCTGGAAGAAAACAGGGCTGTACCACAGTGTCATACCATATACAAAAATAAATTACAGCTTGATTAAATATCTAATTGTGAAATATAAAACAATTTAAATGTCAGAGGAAAATTTAGAAAAAAAGATTTTTATGACTTTATAGTATGGAAGCTGTTTTTAAATAAGACAGGAAATCCAACTGTTATAAAAGGAAAAGAGATATAATTGCATGCAAACTAAAATAAAAATGAGTAATGAAAGATAACATAAATAAAACCAAAGATAAGTTAAATATGGGATAGAAATATTTGTAGCATGTGTGACTAGAGAAAAAGTTAACTATGAGAAGGTAAAGAGCATCTTGTGTGTGTGTGCATGGGTGTGTGTATGTATGTGTGCGCAGCAAGAGAGTGAAAAGAGAAGGCGAGGGGGCGCTAAATGAAAAAGTGGGCAAGAGACACAAACAGAAATTTTATGGAAGAGAATATTCTTTTTCTTTATTCATTTTTGAAAGAGAGAGAGAGAGAGTGATCACAAGGTAGGGGGAGGGGCAGAGAGAGAGGGAGAAGCAAACTCCCTGCTGAGCAGGGAGCCCTATGTGGGACTCGATCCCAGGACCCTGAGATCATGACCTGAGCCGAAGGTAGAAGCTTAACCACTGAGCCACCCAGGTGCCCAGAAGAGAATATTCTATGTGATCAGAGTATTGAAAAGATGTTCAACATCACCAATACCTGGAGGAATGCAAATTAAAACAACCATTTTTCTTTTCCACCCATTAAACAATTTAACGTTTGTCGGTCAAGATATTTTCAACTAAAAGTATCAGAAACTTAGATAATAATGTCTTAATAAGGGAGTTTACTAACTAAATATGATCAAAAATCTGGAAGTAATTGGTTCTATGATTTATTAACAAAAAGACTCAACAACGTCACCAGCCTATTTCCAGATTTCTTGTTAGGTGAATTGGTAAACACCCTTATTATTAAGATAGTGTTTTCTAACTTTCTGATACTTTTTTCTGACAGTCTTTTCCTCGTGTGTGTCTGCTTTGTCTAATATGGAAAACGTTGGGTTTTATTATCAGGGATCTCAAGGTTGAAGGATGACGGAGGTCAAGAAACATGATTTGCTCAAATTGGATCATCTAATAGAAGCCACCATGTTGAGCAGAGATAATAAAAGTCTCTTTGCTTATTGCAAGTTTAAACAAGCTATAAGTCCATCTCCTTCTAACCTCATGGAGGAGGTTTGGGCTTCTCACTAAGCAGAGCAGGAAAAGTGAAAGACAAACAAAAAATCTGTTCCTGAAAAGCTATGCACATAGCCTGGACATCACATGGATTTTAAGCCTTTGCTCCCATTGCCTGAGTGGTACAGGGACTCTCCAGAGGACAAACTTTCTTTAAGGTAGTCCCAGACTATTAGTTCCCCCAAGTCGGGCAGAAGAAAGTACCAGCTGTCTAGAGAAAGGGACTTTAATGTTCGGTCTCAAGCAGATAAAACAGACACTTGTTCAAGAACGTGAGCAGTACATAGTGAAGCCTAAGGTCCCCAAGCACACAGGGATGCAAGGAAGCATGCGTGAGCCAGCAGAAAAGAGCACACGGCAGAAAGATCACAAAGGTTTCAGATATCGGAATTATCACCAAATAATTAGAGACCAACTATTCTTCTAAGTTTAAAAATATAAGGCAAATTTGGAAATATTTTTAGAGAAGATTATTAAAAAGTGACCTACCAGGTTTGAACATTAACAGAATAAAACTTTTTAAAATTAAAAATATAACAAAAATTGAAAATTAAATGGATAGGTTTAACAACAATTAGTATAAGGAGAGAATTAGGGTTCTGAAATACAGGTCAGAAGTTATTTTGTATGGAGTAAGACAGAGAATACATAATGACAAATATGGAAGAGAGGATGACAAATAGAGGAACACATAAAAAGGTTTAACATGTGCTTTGACGTAGTGGTCCATAGGAGAGGAGAGAAAGATTTGGGCAAAAGCAGTCTCTGCAGAAGTAACAGCTCAGAATTTTCCAGAATTGATGAACACCAATCTATAAATCCAAGAAATTCAATCAATATCAAGAGGAGAACTTGAAAGATAGCCAAACTTTGACATAGCATAGTAAAACTTCAGAACACCAAAGACAAAAAGAAATCCTAAAAGTTGACAGACAAAAAGGTAAATGAAATTCAAAGGAATCACAGAAGAACTGACATTATCTTTTCAATAGCAAAAAGTAAAAAGAGAAAAAGCGAAACTACTTCTTCAATATTCTAAAAGGAATTAACTGGTAACCCAGAATTCTACCCAGCAAAAATACCTTTAAAGAATGAGGTTAAATAAAAGACATTTTCAAAGTAACACGAAGTGAGTTTCACATTATCAAAGTCTTTGATAAAGGAAATTCTAAATATGTACTTCAGGCAGAAAGAAACTATACCAAAGTTCTGGCATGCAGGAGGAATGAAAAGCAAAAAAAGTGATAAATATGTGACTAATTCTAAAGAACATTAATCTACAACAGCAGTAATGTCTTGTGGGGTTTTAAGAAAAGATAAAATGGTCGTTCGATATAAAAATAGCTTACTATACGTGTCAAGAGAGAGGTAAATGGAATTAAAATTTTCTAGGGCCTTATTTCCTTTAGGAGGAGGGTAAAAATATTGTTAATCCTTATGCTTTGAAATGTCCCTATTGTCATCTCTAAATTACTTCTAAAAGAGTAGAGTGTCACCATGTCCCTTCTAATCTACAATAGGAAAAATAGAACAATAAAAACTATCCAAAAGAAGTAAAAGAGAGAGAAGGAGAAAGAAGCACACAACAGATGTGACAAAAAAAAAAAAAAAGCATCCAAATGTCAGGAATAATTAAATGAAAATAATTTAATGTAACTAGACTAAACTCTTTTACCAGATTGGAGAAAACAAATCCAATTAAATGTTGTTTTAAAAATTCCTTAAAAATGAAAGTTTACAGAAATGTTGAAGTTATTTTGATGGAAAAGATATGCCATACATATTTTAAAACAAAAAAATGTTAGCTTATTTATATTAAGAGCAGACAAAATTAACTCTAAGGCAAAAAAAAAAAATTCCTTGAGTTAAGAAGGGTCACTTTATAATGATTAAAGTTTCAATTTACCAGGGATTCTTAGTAAATTTAAATTTCTATGTACTTAAGAATGGGACTCAAAAATGAAGAAAATATTTCGAGATCTATGAGGAGAAATACAGAAGTCCACAATCTCAGAGGGAGATTTTAATATGCCACGGTCTTGGTATCGATAGAACAAGTAGATAAAATAAGTGAGACTATATAAGGTTGAAACAAGATGGTTTATGAACAATCTAATTTTTAGAAAATTGTAATTTACCAAGTCTGAATAGTCTCACGACAATAAAGAACCTGAATCAGTAGTTTAAAAAAGGTAGTAAGAAATATTTCCAGAAAGAAAATTTCAAGACCCATGGGCTCTACCAGAAAATTTTGATAAACTTCCAGGAGCAGATAACTCTCACACAAACTCTTCCAACTTTAGACAAAGAAGAAACACACCTTCACTTATGTTATGCATACTCTTGATATCAAAACCCGACAAAGACAGTATGAGAAAAGGAAAAGCCACTCTCATTTATGAACATGTATGCAAATACTCCAACTTGAGCCTGGAACCATATATGAAAAGGGATTCTAGGAACCACAGTACAAGGGTAAGGAATCATTATTCCTCAAATCAGGGTAAGGGTTACACCGTTGGTGAAGGAATAAGGTTGTGATCATGTGGGGTATCCCAGAGTTGGGGGGAAGGGGGGAATGAGTGGGGTGGTGATGAGTGAGAGTTTATAATTCTTTTTATACTCAACCTATATAATGTATGTACTTTTCTGTATATTCACTATATTTCACAATAAAAGAAGAACAAAACGTAAGTTTCAAAGTAATGTTTGGGTTGAGGTTACACATTCTTGAACATCTGAGTTGGTATTAAAGTGTTGAATAGCTCTTCAGCTATTATGTAACTCTTTCGTTATTGTTTCTTGTACAGTACTGACTTGTTTCTTTGCACATATGTTCTTTTTCTGACAAAAAAAATCTAATAGATCAAAGTTTACTATGCCTGTAAATAAGTGTCTCAAAGACATATTGTTTCCTCTAATACCCACTCAGTAGCAGGACCTGAACTTTGAGCTGGTGATACAGCTGTCCGCCTATTTTCAACTACTCTTACAGGTAAGTGTGGCCGTATGACTAGGTTCTGGCAAATGAGATGAGTGGCAGTGTGTTGGGGAACTTCTGAGAAGACCCATGAAAACAGAATGGGCACATTCTTATGTCACCCTCCATCCTGCTGCCTGGAGGTAAAGGCTGGTGTGTTAGTGGCTGCCTTGGACCATGGGGGTATACCACAGGGGTGGCCATGTGGCTGCTGACCGGAGCCTGACTGAAAACTTCGTGGAGTCACCCTGCTAACCTCAGACCACCCATCTTCTAGTTTCTTTTCCATGATTGAGAAAAAGGAAACTTCTGTCTGGTTCCCTCTGTTATTTGTAGCTAAACCCAATTCTAGGGAACATAGGAACAACAAAACAAGTCATCCAGGGTTCTCCCTGCTTGTGGATTGTATCCGGTTCACAGGTTTTTTTTGACCTATGGTTTCTGGAAAAGGAAAGAAACATGAATTTCTTTACATTGTTAAAAATTAAGAGTCTCGATATAAAACTTGTAGATTATCTGGCTTGTCTTGAAAAATCAGATATGGCATCCTTGAGATCTTCCTCATTTATCTGTTGTTGGAAGCTAAGAAGTAACACATTCTTCCTTTGTGGATACGGACATTCCCTGTTGATTCGTTCGGTCAGTATGTAGCAAGTTGTTGTTTGTTTGTTAGATTTTATTCATTTATTTGACACGGGGTCGGGGGGAGACAGCAAGCACAACCAGGGGGAAGGCTAGGCAGGGGAGAAGCAGGCTCCCTGCTGAGCAAGGAGCTTGATGTGGGGCTTGATCCCAGGACCCTGGGATCACGACCCCAGCTGAAGGCAGCCACCCAACCGACAGAGCTACCAGGCGCCCCGTAGCAAGTTTTTTTTTTTTTTTAATTTTATTTATTTATTTGTTTATTTATTTATTTGAGAGAGAGAGAGAAAATGGGGAGGAGCACAGGGAGAGGGACAAGCAGACTCTCTGCTGAGCATGGAGCCCAACTTGGGGCTCCACCTGTGGCTGGATGTGGGGCTGGATGCGAGGCTCGATCCAGGACCCTGAGATCATGACCTGAGCCAAAATCAGGAGAGGGCTGCTTAATCGACTTTGCCACCCGGGCCCTGCAGTATGTAGTAAGTTTACCTAGAGTTCCCACGATCAATAGTTTAGTATATTTCTACTTCAGCATAATTGAGTTATTCTGTTTAATACAATTTTATATCTTAGATTTCTCCCTAATTATTAAACGAATGTCCTTTCCTTTGTGAAGGAATCGCATTTTGTGGCTTGATTCTCTCATGGTTGGATTGCATTTCGGTTTGTAACAAATGATTTCTTTTGACTCTGGGTGACATCAGAGACATGCTCAGAGAAATAGCTCTGATGTCAGATAGCATGGAGCACTCTAAAACTTTCCATGAAAAGTCTTCCAGGATAAGGTCAGGAAACCAGGGCAAGAGAAGGTGGTTATTTACTGGGTTAATTTTTTTTAAAGATTTTATCTATTTATTTGTCAGAGGGGAGTGTTGTGAGCATAAGCAGGGAGAGCTGCAGGCAAGGGAGAAGCAGGCTCCCCGCTGATCAGGGAGACCAACGCAGGACTCGATCCCAGGACCCTGACTGAGATCATGACGGGAGCTGAAGGCAGCCGCTTAACCTACTGAGCCACCCAGGCTTCCCTACTGGGTTAATTTTGTTAGGAATTGCTATTTAGTTCATACTTGCACTAATTACCCCTTTCATATGGAAATCAGCTATTCAACAAAAACATCCAAGTTCCACGTATCTTTGTTCCCATTTTGCTACCAAAACATGCAGTGCTTGCAAGGGTAAATGTACTAATAATTTCCTTTCAGATTTCATACACTATTTTAATAATGCTATTGTATTTTTTGCTTTCCAAATAATTGGTTTCAGTAAAGACAAGACACGGGCAACATGAAAATATTGGGTGCTTTATTAACCTCAGTACAATTTCCACCTTCCTGTTCTATTCTCAGTTGTGTAAAGAGAAAAAGGGAAATTGATTATTTATATCAGTCAGGGTAGGTAAACAATGCATATTGATTAGGTACATGTCTAAATTAGACTTTCATGTGAACCAAACTGAAGGATTACATCTGAAGGAAGATAAACTGCCAAAACATTGCAATTAGATTTATCAAAAATTAATAATTTCAAAGGATGCTATAATTATAAAAATTGCAGACTCTGCTCGTATTATTCTTTTGGGACTTTAAACGTCTTGTGATCTACAATTCTTTAAAAAATTGTTGTTTTCGAACTTTCTTATGGTTTTCTATTTTAAACCAATTCATTGCTCTAGTCAGTGTAAGGTGACATCTACCTGCTGAGAAATACTCACGGGACCCCTTGTGGAATTGTTCTGCCATCACATGAACAAATCCATTTATAGCTCATTCTCTGAGGATTCAGTGCACACCTGACAGGTGTGCCAGACAGGGTTTTTTTTCCCCCTCCATAAACTGCAAGGTGCTATGATTTTTATACTTGGGAAAGTGCTATGAAATAAAAGCATACAAAGTAGGCAAACATGTGCTTTTAAAGTATAATGTAGGATGCATTTCCTATCTTGGGAAACAAGTACACTGATTTCAATTATGAAATTTTGTTCATAGGGATGTAATGGGAAATTGGAAGTAAAATTTATAACCAATTCTAAATTGAGGATTTCACACAATGTGAGCCCCTACTCTCTCAGTTATGTAAATACTATTACCTGTTTGCTGAAATACTTTTTGGGTGATTATCATGTACAGGACACTGGGCTGGGTCAGAATAGGATTATGTCACATCCGTCTTTTCCAAGTAAAAAGCTGCTTTGTGTGAGTGTGTTTGCTGTGAAAGAAATTATAGCAGCATGAACTTCAGGACAGAGAAGGGTAACTTCTCCCTCGTGGTCAATGTTTTTAAATGCCTTCTCTGAACAAGGCTTTGCTATGAGCTGCGGAAACAGTGATAGGAGATACGGGTGCTAGTTCCAAGGATCTTTCATGTTTTCCATGTAAAAGTTGGCTGAAGAAAAACAAAAAACAAATCCTGATATACTCCTTGAGTAGTTACTATCTAATTTCTTTACAAATGTGTATCATTTGAGAATATATGTTTTGATGACAGATAATAAACTAATCTCTGGGTGCATGCACTGAAGTTAAGAAAAACTATAGAGCTGATTTAAATTCTCCTTCCTGGGGCGCCTGGGTGGCACAGCGGTTAAGCGTCTGCCTTCGGCTCAGGGCGTGATCCCGGCGTTCTGGGATCGAGCCCCACATCAGGCTCCTCCGCTATGAGCCTGCTTCTTCCTCTCCCACTCCCCCTGCTTGTGTTCCCTTTCTCGCTGACTGTCTCTATCCTGTCGAATAAATAAATAAAATCTTAAAAAAAAATAAAATAAAAATAAATTCTCCTTCCTAAATTTCATTAATCTCCTCTCCGCTGGAGTCAAACTTCTACAGACCCCATGCCAAAGATGATATTCTTCCATCTCACACTCCTAATTCCTTAACATATAAAAACATTATTATTCTTAAATTCAGACAAAAGTGGACAAGAGAAGACTTGAAGATACCCACTGTTCCTCACGTACTCCCAGAAGCCCAGCAACCCAAGGAGAACTGCCAAGACATACTTATACGTGTGGTGTGACCTGTGTACTATGAAGTCATGAAATTATTCCAGGAGAAGACAGTGGATGGAAACATCCATTCGTAGACTGAGCACTGAACCACAGAATGGCCCCATCAGTAGCTCATCTGATTCAGTTAAAAGGCAGAAATACTTCTCATGTTATTTCTGTCACCTTTGTTGCTCTGTTGAATCTCTAGATTAGATGATATTCTTTTCTTTTTAAAGATTCTATTTATTTATTTACTTGACAGAGAGAGACAGCCAGCGAGAGAGGGAACACAAGCGGGGGGAGTGGGAGAGGAAGAAGCAGGCTCCCAGTGGAGCTGGGATCACGCCCTGAGCCGAAGGCAGACGCTTAACGACTGCGCCACCCAGGCGCCCCTAGATTAGATGATATTCTGCCATTATTCACTCCTTGAGGTTCACGTTGATCAGAAACAACCTGTTCGACGTGATTATTCTTGCTCTGTGGAGAAGGGTGACCATTTGCTCTTCCCTCTAGTGGAGTATGTTGGAGGGCTCTCACTGAATTCACTTCTCACTGGATTATTCTGATGACGTTTACTAGGATCACTGAAGAAGTAGGAAGCTAGGACTACTCCAGGTAGTGGGGAGCTGCCTGCAATTTGTGAGTGTGGAATTACGTAAGAGTGTTAGACAAATAAAACCGGTATCTTTGACCTAGCACCTGAGACCTGTTCACTTCACGCATGCGGACTTCCCACATGGTAAGTGCGGTTCCCGGTGGTTTCATATTGGACTGATTGAGCATGAATGGAATTCTTCATCATGATCTTTCTCTTACCTCCTGCTTCCCTTGCTCTTATGTAAAGTTGTCTTCATAGTTTTCCTTTCAAAATTGTTTTGGAACTGTTCCCTAGATGGGCCATGTATTCCTTAGTAGAATTTAAATTCTATAAGGTCGTGGATTGTGCCCCACTTTCTGGCATTTGCGCTAGAGAGTCGTTCTTGGTGCAGCGTTGTACAAAGCAATCCACTTGTATCGAGTCTTTTGGTAGAGCAGTAAGAAACCAATTCAAAATGTATTTTCATTGCCATCAAACAAATGGTTGAAATGATGGTATCCACATTTAAGGATGATTTGAAATGGGCAGGTTAAACGAGGTTCATCATGAAAATTTGGGAGACTTCTCAATGCTTAGCATGTCATTCTGGTTTTAGCAAAAGACATTATTCCTGTTAAGCTAATTAATAAGGTAGCTTTGAATGTCTTAGAGGCGATGCATTCCTTTGTTTCAACTGCAGATATTACTTCCAGTTTCCCCCTAGAGACCTGTGAGCTAAACTAAACAAAGACCCTTTCATTGCTGCACAGGCCTGTGTCCTAGAGGGTGTATAGGGTAGGTGGAAGGACCACAGTGTTCAGTTGGCCCTGGTGGCATTTCTTCCATGTGCCGGGATAGAAGCAGACCCATCAGAAAGCATCTCCAGCAGCATCATCTTTTTTGGATGGCTTACTACCTGAGAACATGGTCCAAGCTAGAAGAAGAAACGCTTCCCCTTGTGGGGTGAATGGTTGGAGAGGCAGTTGAAGACTTGATATTTATATTGTCATGGATACAATCTTGCAAGATGGTATCTTTTCACTCGGGGCAAAAATTTTAATAAAAGGAATAAGAGTGGTTTTAATATTAAATTAGTCTGTGGTTTCTTTAGGGGTATTTCAGATCCTCTTCAATTTCTGTAGGCTACTTGCTACAGCAGCTTCTGGAAAGGAAGCACTAATCTTGTAAAGTTTTACAAATATTCACTTTGGATGGAGACCTCTTTTCTTTGTCTGAATTTGTTTTTTAACAGTTGTCCAGCCAGTACATATGTCTTCAATCACTCTCAAATTGTTTTTTTCTATTTTTTTTTTTTTTTTTTAGAGAGAGGGTGGGAAGAGGGGCTGAGCGAGAGGGAGAGAGAGAATCTTAGGCAGGCTCCACGCCCAGCACAGACCCCAACTCGGGGTTTGATCTCACAACTCTGAGATCACGACCTGAGCTGAAATCAAGAATTGGATGCTTAGCCGACTGAGCCATCCACACGTCCCTTCTCAAAGAGTTTCTATTCCTCACTCCATTGTAATGTCTTTGTTTCTAGTCGGTTGAAGGTCATTCAAATATAATGAAGAAAGATGTCTTTACATGGTACGTAGACATTTTCAAGATTTCTGTGCCAGTGGTCAATATGGGCTATTTGAAGCAATTGATCTAGTTCCTAGCTCCACTTAGTTCTAAGGCATCTCCTACTAATAGCATACACTAAGGAAACATAAATTAATTTAAAGGTCATATAAATCTCGTAAACATCAGTAATTATAAAAATTACTTTTAATAAGGAAAAAGAAGAGGTCAGCAGAGGAGGAAACATGGGGGTCATAGGGATCATGCCCATATTATCTTTTTCTTTTCATATTAAGGATTGCTTCCCTAAAGCTGAAGTAGGGCATGGCAAGGAGGCACTGTCCTGGGAGAAGCTGAGTCATTCAAACTCGTCCTGAAATTTATTTGAGGAGTGGCAGCGACCATTAACTTTCACCATCAACAGTTCCATTCAGGTCTCTAGGGGAAGTTGCAAAGTTCACACACACACACACAAAATGTTTAAAAAAATTTTCCTCCTTCCTTCCTCCTTTCTTCCTTTTCTTTTATTGTTTTGTCTTATCTTACTTTCTTACTTTCTACTGCCTTTCACGACTCTCTTCAGCTGTCCAGTATCTTCCACCCCATTCGGGTCAATGTGCTCTTCTCCCTGCCTTGTTACTACTTCCCTTCCCTGTGTGGTCTTGGTTCAATGTATTATAGAGCTTATATAGGGGAGATATTTGTGACCTAGACTCTCACCCATCTGGGCTAGTGCTTTTCTCTCTGCCCCCCCCCACCCCATTCTATTCTATTTAATTTGCTAGGGAGTGAAATAACATGAATGAACAATGCAGCATTCCCCAGACCTCATTTTTGGGATAAACATATTCCCCCATGGAGCTGCTTATAATATGGAGCATGCATTTCATTTGGCACAGGCAATCTCAGATTGGAAATTGTTGAATAACGAGAGTTCTCCTATGATCGAGAATGCTAGAAAAAATAATGTGCTCATCAAAGGTAACTTATTAAAATGTATTCTTAACTGCACTACTATCTCCTTTTGCCATGACTCATTGGGTGTAGACTACAGCTTTTCTTCATTTATCTCCTGTAGAGATTACAATCAACATTTGGTTTAGAAGATAGTTTTACAAATGTTTGCTTTAAAAATTGCTCAGTGTTTAAGGAGCTCTTTCCGGATGCTGTTGCTAGCCTTTTTCTAGCTGAGTAATCTTTTTTTATTACTAACTCCTATCAGTAAATTTGTTCACAAAAGTAGAAAACATTGCCCATCTGTAATAAACATCTCTGAGAGCAGTAACCTTCACTAGAGCAGTACGCTTTTACAAAGAGTATTCTATTTTCAGGGTTGCTGACCTTTCGCCTCTTTATTGGTTGCCATAGTGATGATCTGAGCTCTGCTTAATAGAGCTTTACTAAAATGAAGACAGTCGATAAGCTTTTTAACTCTAATGTTTGTATTGATAGCTTCTGATAACATATATTGAAATAAGATATATCCATATCAATGTATCTAATAGTGGAATTTTATTTTTTTAATTTTATTTTTATTTTAAAAACAGATTTAAGTAGATATCTATGTAGGTTGCAAGAGATTAAGTGCTTTGTGTGGCTTTCATAGAATTCCTAAAATACCATTGTGAGGACCTAAAGATATAGATACAACTTGAAATGTAGATTTGAAAGATCATTGTGAAATGGATAATAAAATCCTTTTATAACAGCAAATGGTAGAAGTTCCAAGTACCACGGTTAATGATTTCTGAAGCAAAGTCAAGTCAAAGAACTCTTTTAGCACCTTGTCATGAGAACATTCAAGGCCAAGTTCTCCCCATATGCACCTGTACAACTTCTGATGACTTCAGAAGAATCCTGAAACATTCAGGAGTAGGAAAGTTGGAGATCTGCCAGAATTTCTGGGGCAAAGTAGAAGAGAATGGATTGTTTGTTTCCAGAGTTCACTTAACCATTTTAACTCTTTTACTTATCGATCATAAAAAAACTTTTTAGGATTGTAATGATACTCGTATGAACACGTTTTTGAGGAATTTGATTCCTTTTCCTTGAGAATTAAATATTCATTTTGCATTTGTATTTATATATTCCAGTTGACATATTGTAAGTAAAATGTAAATGCATTTAATATAATAAGCTCTCCAGGATTGTCATTGCAGAGAAAGAAGTTTGAGGGATGGCTTAATTCATAAGGTCCATTATCACAGTCATTTGTTTAGAGTCTAAGGTGCAGGTGTTGCGCGTTGCTCTCCATGCGTGTCTGCAGCCCGCTCTCTGGATATGCCTCGTCAGCTCCGGGAGGGTGTAGTCTGCTCCAAGCATTATAGCCGCAAATGGAGAAAGTATTCGCTCACTTTGCTTCTCTTTCTCCAAAGCCTGTATTCTTCTAATTCTCCTTGATGTCTGAGAAGCTAAGACTGCAGAATTCTGTTCCTATATCCTATCAAATACTTCCTAAGGCTTATTAAAAACAAAACTCACCATCCCTAATGATAGGACACGGGGATAAAATTAAATTGATCCCAAGGCTGCCTTTAGTGAACAAAGAGAAAATGAACTATGTGCTCATTTCAAGTGTCAAAATAATTTCTAGAAAAATACAGAAAATATCTGTCATAATAGATTTTTCATGGATCACTATTTTCCCTAAATTAAAAAGATTTCTTAAGTGCAAGAAGAGCTTTGGAAGAATTGGCTATCTGTATTTTAATATTAGAATCCCAAATTATATCCTTATGTTACTTGGTTTCAGTTATCATGTTTATTTTTCTAAAACTAAAGATCTTATCCCTTACTTATTATGAACAAAACTAGAGGAACTTTTAGTGGTTCGACCGTTCAAGAGCTGTCTATTAATCATCTCCAGTTGTAAACACTGGGGATATAGCTGAGAACAAAGCAGACAAAATTCTTTCTCTCACAAAACCTACGTTCTTTGGAGGGAATCCGAGAATAGAGAAATAAATACACGAATATACAATGTGCCAGGCGGTGGTACAACCCAGGAATTAAAACAAAACAGTAAAGTGGTGTAGAGAATGAACGGGGACAAAGAAGGAAGTACTACTATTTCAGATAGGGTTCAGCCAAGCCCATCCTGTCCCCGCCCCCCCCCCGGATGACCTCATGGGTCTCTTTGCTTTTACACCTGCGCCCCTCTGCAGCCCCACGGAATAAAAGGGAGATCACATAGTTAGTTCACCTGCTCCAAGTCCTGAGACAGCGTCTACTTGGAATAGGATACACAGTCCTTCATGCTCTTCTGTCTTCTGCTTTTCTCCTCATTTACTGCACTTCGAGGCATGGGTGGTTCCTGAGCAGCCCGAGTGGGCCTCATCTCGGGGGCTGTACACTTGCTTTCATGTTGCCCAGAGCGCACCTGCTTGGGATCCCTGCCGCCTCCCAGAGCAGCCTTCGGGAGCGCTCTGTCTAAAGGGGCATCCCGGCATCACGCACTTCCCCTCTGCTTCAGCATAGCGCTTAGGGCCTCTTACTTGGGCATCACATATCCATCTGTTGAGTGGGCGTATGAGAACATAAGCACCACGAGAGCAAGGATTTGGCTCTCACGCACCACTGTATCCCCAGCACCTGGAATAGTGGCAACATATTGCAGGAGCTCAGTAATTATTTGTGGCATGAATGAATGAATGTGCTTCAAGGATGGACTGCTGAAAAATGGGGAGAAGATAGTAGAAAAATGTCAAATGCCTTGGAGGATTTAAAAAGGATCCCATGCACTGGTGCTTTCCATGATCTTCATTCTGGCTCCCATTGTCACCTGGCATAATTATTCCGGGTGCATCCTGACCTCAACTCCCTTTCCCCATCTCTGCTTATCCCCTAGAGAATCTTTACCAACTCACCGAAGTGCAGAGTGTGAGATTTTGGTGATCACATTTCCAATTTCCAGAGTATCTTAAATGGCTTTATTTATGGTCATGTTCTTTCTTTTTTAACTGAAGCATCTCCAAATGCCCCCAAACTCGGACCCATGGAGCTGACCGTTGTTATTACTGTGCCAGTTTGCCTCCTGTCCATGGCAGCCGTGCTGACGATCTGGGCATGCCAAGGTCGACCATGCACAAACAGGAAGAAAAAGAGACAGAATGTGGAGGAACCCCTCTCTGAGTGCAATCTGGTAAATGCTGGAAAAACTCTAAAAGATCTGATTTACGATGTGACTGCCTCTGGATCTGGCTCTGGTATGTGTCCGTTGTGTCCATTTTGCAGTAAGAAAACTCTTATTTAAAAATAAATAAAAACAATTTCTAACAAAAAGGGCCCAAACATTATGAATGGCATCATTTAGAATGCTTGCTGTGGTACGTGGGAAGTTTTGGTATAGAAACTTGTTTTTGGATTTGATGAAGAGAACCGAGTATCATGGCCGAGTGAATTAAGTCCTCTCAGTTGCCTTTTCTGCCTCTAGGTTTTCAGATTCTCATTTTTACATTCCTTCAGAATTTATTTCTGAGGCTAGAAGCAGTTTCTCTTCTCTCCCTTCCCCCCGTTATGGTTAGTAATAATCATTGTTGCTCTCCTTAGTAATGTTTCATGGGCACAGAAGTTACTGTATTTAAGGAGCTGAGTTCTGGGCGAAAGATGTTAGTTAGGCTAAGTGGTATTCTCAGAGTGTCTTTGCTTGTGGTCATGGAAGTCTTCAGAATCCGAAGCAGCCCCTGGGATGTGTGTGTGAAGTCAACAGGGAGCCGACCTGAAATTAGAATCGAGAGTATATTCTTCAAGCACAGAAACAGAGACGATGGGGAGCAGAGAACAGCCAACAGCGATGACTCCTGCGCTGGCTGGCGCTAGGGCAGTGCGATAAGTCTCTTCCTCTTTAACGGCACTCCACAGCCCCTGGTGAAGCGATTCAAAAGACCAGGCTGTTTGATGGCCTTAATGAGTCTTTCTCATCCCACAAACCGTATGAGGGCATTTTGGGTTTCTGGCGACAAAGCAGATTTCTCCGTAATAACGAACTTTTCAAATGGCCTTTCCTCATGTATATGTCCAGAAATCCTGTCGGCATGTGGTACGGCAGAAATATGAACTAAGGTAAGCCTAGGTGGGTCACTTCAGGAGCCCCTGGGTCCCCTCTCGTTTTGGAAGGATCATTAAGGATGATTATCCCAAACAGGCTTTGAGAAACTTCCCAGGCCGTGGCCGTTAGGGGCATCCAGACAGGCACAATGAACAAGGGCAGATGACAGAGGGGCAGTAGCATCTATATTTAACATGAAGCAGATTTAGACTCACCGAAGAGTCCAGAGAAGAGAGGCCTAATTAGGTCATCCACAGAGCCCAGAAGGTTTGTGCTTCTGGGGGCAAGATCACCTGCTCTGTCGTGGACCAAGGTCTCAATGTTGATGCCATCACTGCACAAATGAAGTGGCATGTTTTCAAAGGAGGCGCACCTAGAAAAATGTCTCCAAACTGCAAAGTTCACAGAACTAAAATCCAAATTAAATTATTGCATAGAAAGCTGACATTCTTCCTTTAAAAATAAAGCTGTTCACATTCAGTACTCACTCTTCCTTGACTATTACATCCTGGGACCCACTATGTCCTAATTTCTTGAGCACTGGTGACATTCTAGGCACAAAACATGAGCACAGAGAGCTCTGATTTGTGCTCAGTTCCTGGAAACCTCATATAATTTCTTGTTGAAGTTCAAGTGATTAAATAACCGTCTATGTAATACTCTCTCCAAACATTTCAGTTCATCTAAAGATGTGAAGTAGAAATGTGTATTTCACAGCTACTCCTTGAATATATTTAAGATGACTAAGAATTTCCCTTTCAAATAAAAATAATAGAGATTTTATAACAGGAGACTGGATATTTAGTTTAAGAAATAAACATGAGCCAGGACATGAAATAAAAAAAAATTAACATTAAGATTTTTTTTTGGTGTCTTTGTGCATCTTTAAACCTAAGTCTGGGTTTATTGACTGCTGGACTCTCATCTTTAGATTATTCTAAGATCTTTCTTAAAGAGAAAGCTGTATGTGTACCCAAGCACAGATGATTTTTATCAATGACCAATTGGAAAGAGTTTTAAGCACTTTTTCTTAAAGTCGGCTACATCCATTTGGCAGTGAGCACCGGCTACAAGTACCTGATGGCCGCAGTGCCTTTGGTAATCAGAGAGAATGGGTGTAGCTGCAGCAAGGTTTGCATCATGAAAGCTTGTTCATGCGGAGGAAATGTGGTTCCGCTTCCCCTTTGCTTCTCTTAATTGACCAGTAAACTTTAGGCCAAGGCAGTTTGGTAGATGTTGAGAAACGAAAATTGTGAAGTGTATCCTTGACTGGGTCAGGGACACATTTCAAGGAGATAGAATACCTGCAAGAAAGAAAAGGGGACCGATGTGCTGCTGGACGATTTCTGAGAATGGATTGTGTCTCAGGTGGCTTCTGAGAGACTGGGTGGCTGCTTTCCTGTCCCAATATAACACTTCTGGTGGGTGGTGACATTACTGAAAGTTGCCTTCCCATCAGACATCAGCTTTTACAACCCCTAGTTTAAAAAAAAAAAAAAGAAAAAAGTAAAATGAACCTATAGGGAGAAGCAAAGTCTGTGTATCTTCAAATGAAATCTCTGAGTGTACAAACAAGAGCTAGATTATTTGGAGTTAGTTGCCTTGAAGGATACCGAAGCAACTTGCCCAGAGTTAGTGTCTCAGCTTTAACTGCTGTGCTGAGGACTTTTGATGAGCTGTCTTACTCTGTTCACGGTCTGTGGCATTGGTCGTGTGCTGGATCAATTTGCCGTTTGAAAACAGAGGCTTCTCGAGCTCTCTAGTCAGTTGTTAGTAGCGGTTGTTGATGGTGATGTTTGGGTAAGTGTGTGCATGCAAGACAGGGGAGGGAGGAGAGAGACTGAGATTGCAATTTGGCCTGATAAATGTTACACAACTTTGATTGTGTGGTCCAGTAGTAAACTTGGCCATAGCCTACGAGAACCAGCCCTTGGAGTTTGCTGCTGGAATTCTTCCCAACAGGAGAGGACTGCAGGCATGTCCACTGAATGGTGAGAGCAAGAGTTTGGACTAAACACCAGCATTTTAGCTGTAGGTCGGCCTCCCACTACAGCCTGTTTCTGGGCGAGTCTTCGATTACTGCTGGGCCCCGATTTTCTCATCCCTAAAATGATAAAGTTGAACTAGACGATCTCAGAACTCTCTGGCTGTGGGGCCCTATGACTAATTGTTGAGATCCATAATAGCACCCTTATAGTCTGTGCTTATTTAGCCACAGTGGGTGGTTCTCATGAAGATGAGAACATCTGAATAAACCGTGGCTCATTTCAGGAGCAGAGGCCGAAGCCTGCAGAGCTTATGGGGCTGTAGCAATGAGAGTTTCCGAGCCATCTGAGTGCAGGGATAAGAACTAAACATGACTTTCCAGAGTAAACTTATACTGTTACCTCTTTACCTATTTTCCTCGAATTAAAAGAGTGATAAGTACCCATCGTGGAAATTAAGAAAATGTATATTAAAAAGAAGAATATCACAATTCCCCCTGATTCCACTAAATAGGAGCAACCATCATAGCATTTGGCAAATTTCCTTTTCAGTCTTTTTCTTGTGCATATTTTGGATAGCTAGGTACACTTTAGATGGGTAGAATTTACTGTGCTATTTTCAGTTAACATTATAGCAAAAGTATTTTCCCATGTCATTAAGAAATACCTCCTCATAAACAGCATCGTTATCATTTGCTCTAAGTAATCTGTTGTAAGATAGAATATTAAGGGCAAACCATTACTGAACATGTAATATGCCAGATAGAGTGCCAGGTGCGTACCACGCTTATTCATTCTTATATTACCCCTATGAGATAGGTACTGTTAATATCCCTTATTTTTAGATAAGGAAGCTGAAGCTCAGAGAAGTTCCATTATTTGCCCGTGGTTACCATGTGTCACAGCTGAAATTTGAACTGAGGTCTTTCTTATCTGTTCTCTTAATCGCTGCACTATGTTTAACAGTTTTTCTATTATCAGATACTTTCCCTTCTATTTCCTGCAAGTAATAGTATTAAATATTTTGACATAAATGTTTCTGTGTTTTGCATTAAATCTTTAGGCTAGAATTCTAGAGGTGGGGTTATTGGTTCAAAGACCTACACTCAGAATATATTTCCCTTGATTTTTTTAATTTCACGAAGAATATCCATTTGATATTTTCTATGACAATGCCTTGCTTTTTTTAGTGTAACATGATTACCTCACTTGGTTATTGAATCTGGTTCTTCACTTTGCAATTTTAATTTGGTTTTTGAAAAAATTCACAAGGAATTCTTCTGCTTCCCCAGTTGTATTAGTAGCTGCATTTTATTTTAGAGGCTGACAGCCTCTTTTTTTTTTTTTTTTTTTTAACCTTGTGTATTTAGTAACCTGATTGGCTTTTGTGGGCAAATCAGGGAGATTTGCAGCAATTCTGGAAAATCAGGTATCTGTAGCAGCAGGCTATGTTCAAGAAATTTTTATTTGGGAATGTGAGAAGAGAAATTCATATTAAGAATTTGCAGTGAGTTTTTTTGTTGTGTTTTCTTTTGTTTTTTTGTTTGTATGTTTTTGTTTTTGAGCATGGTTTGGCCTGAAAGTTTGGTACAATGATGCTTATTTCTTCAAAATCGTTAAAATTATGAAAGTACTTCAATGTTTGCCTTTTTATGTGAAAATAATGGTCACCATGACAGTTCTTTCCTGACACTTCCGTGTTTGTAATCATCAATTCCATCTTTTCTTTGGTTAGGTCTACCTCTGTTGGTTCAAAGAACAATTGCAAGGACCATCGTACTTCAGGAGATAGTGGGAAAAGGTAGATTTGGTGAGGTCTGGCATGGAAGATGGTGTGGGGAAGATGTGGCTGTAAAAATCTTCTCCTCCAGAGATGAAAGATCTTGGTTTCGGGAGGCAGAAATTTATCAGACGGTTATGCTGAGACATGAAAACATACTTGGTTTCATTGCTGCTGACAACAAAGGTATTTTCAATCTAATTGGGTTCAGCAAGTAAACATGTTATGTCCATCATCAGATCACCATAAATAATTTCTTTTAATAAAACACATAAAAGTCTAATTTCTTTACTGAGGATAGAAAATGCTTTACCTCTTCTCCACAGATAAATGTACAGAACCATACAATAAAGTCAGGGCAAACGAGTGATATTAAATCATGATGACACCATAGCCAGGTTGATATTTAAAATATTTGGTGACTGGTATGGCACAGGAATCAACCAATCAGAACAGAAGCTTCAACTGGAACAGAGTCCTGGGAGAACCCTGCCATGCTAGCTTTTATCCTTTATTTGCTGGTTCATGAAGAGATCTGGAGGCATCCTGTCAGGGGGTGGGGTAGGAGGTGGGGGAGGTTGCTTTGGGTGTCTAGGGCGAAGGGATGGCATTGGAATTTTGAATAGCAGCTGTGAGCCAATGAGGACAGAAGTATTTCAATATTTTAATAACTGGTACAGACATACCAGTATTGCTAGTTGAATATTCACCTTTGCTAGGACTGTACTTCTCATCTGTATGAATAGGCTTCAACTCCAGGACTCAAATTCTCTATGAACATTATCAGAATGGCAGCAAGCAAATCAATTTTAGTGAAATTTTCTATCAATGTACGTTGAGTATGAATTATATTGAGGTTTAACATCAACAACCTCAAACAGTATGACTTTTTGAGATTTGTGGCGCAAGACAGAGCATCAATGTTTTGATATTGAAATCGATATTCATAAAATACGGTATAAATACCCGAGTAATCAGGGACTGGTTATAATTTGTGGATTACCTATGCTTAGCTTTCTTCTTTTTGCATAGCTTTTACTTATTTAACTGTGCATTAGTTCCTATAACAAAGGGAAATGGGGCACAAGGATGAGCAAAAGATGATGCAGTCAAGGTTTTTTGAATTCAAATCAGTAATACTCATGAAGAACTTTGGTGAGGTAGAGATTTTAACTTCTATCTAAAAAACAAATTATTTTTATCTATTATAAGCTTGATATTACTAATTAGATGACAAAAAAGAGGCTTAGAATTACTGTCCATTTTGGCCATTATTATGTTTGCACATGGTATCTGTTTTCTGATTTACTCAGGTACAAACTGAGTAAAACCAAGATGAGCTTCAAACAAAAAAGGTTCTTTCCAAATTCTTAATTCTATATACTTTGAAAATGTATCCAGACTATTGAAAAGGAGACATTTCTTAGTAAGCTAAGAACTTTTTCGTTTTCTTCCTAAGCTTGAGCTCAAGTGTACCTATGATTAGATTAATTAGCATTGTTGTCAAAGCAGTAATGACTTTAGTTATATGGATCACCTTGATGGGGCTAATTTAATCATGATGTTTATTTGATTATAAGACAATAGGCCCAAGGGAGATCATCCTTGATTGCCTTTTCTTCAGTTTAACTGGTCTACCTCTGTCACTGGCTTACTTATCAGTGGCTTTGTGCATGATTTCAAATGACCTCCAATATCGCTTTCATCTTCATTTCTAAATCTTTTGTGGTATTTATAGTTCCAGTGGTTAGTCAACGGTCTGACAGAGACGTTGATATGAGAGGGCAAGAGAGCCACTGGCACTGAGCAAGGAGAGAGGTAGAATAAGGGTTAGTTTTATACATGGTTAGTTTATTACTGAACTTTATCATGTTGATTTTTGTATTCCTAGGAAATTTTATCACTACCTGGATTTAGAAATTAAATATTTGGATTAAGAGTAACTCTTGTACATAAGGCATTTAATAGAAGAAGTCCTTAGCAAATGTTCATTATTGCTTCCTTTCTCTGAGAGTCAGAACTGGTCAGGACTGCCCAAGGCTGTTGTAGACACTATTCGAAAAGCTAAAGCTAACTCCAGGGACTCTAAGACCTGGAGAAGTTTTAGGCTAATTTCTGTTCTGCTAAAAATATTTTATAAGCTGGATTAGCTTTTGGTTGAATGAAGTAAATTACTTGAAAATGTCTAGTAACTGTATTTGGCTCTTAACGTAAACTTTTAGGGAAAATCAGTTTCGTATTTTGAAAGGTGAACAATGTGAACATTCTTAGAATTTTAGAGCTTTTATTACAGTAATAACACTTTGTGTAAATTTGTTGCATTTCTGGTTTGTACTGGAACGATCTTTCTTAAAAGCTCAGAGTAATTTATAGCACCACAGTGAGCCTAAACGCATCTGTCAGTAGTTTCTCCTATAAAGTGGTACTATCAGTATATAAAGAGAATAAGAAAGGGGTTGTTCACTTAATCAGAATCACTCTCACAGCTCCCGTAGTGCTGGCGGGTACATACAACAGGCTCTAGCACAGCAATATCTTCAGGGATTCAGTGAGAAATTTTACTTTGCTAATTTGGATTGCCAGCATCCTCACTAAAGGAATTAGCTTTGCTTTGTGGATAATACAGATTTACTTCAAATACATTTGCTAAAAAGCTTTTAGTTTCTTTCTCAACATATATTTACAGCAATAAAACGACTTTTTCCCATTTAGATAATGGAACTTGGACTCAACTTTGGCTTGTCTCCGAATACCATGAACTGGGTTCCTTATATGACTATTTGAATAGAAACATCGTGACCGTGGCCGGCATGGTCAAACTGGCCCTTTCGATAGCTAGTGGTCTGGCCCACCTACATATGGAAATTGTTGGCACACAAGGTATGTGTTTTCTTCCTAAATTTTTTTCTGCTTGGATATGAAGATAGAAACACCAAGTTGTGTTTTAGTGTTTAGTTGCATTTTAGTTTATTACAAACAAGTAACAAATGTAAGAAACACTAAGGTACCTTATAAAGCTGAGGGTATTATCATAATACAGCCAACTCTCATCTATGTACTCTTCATTTTGTATATTGACCACAATAATAATTTTACACCTGGTGGCTCCAGCTTTGCCATTTAGCACACATCCCTGGGAGATCTTGCTTTGGTGGCAAATGCTCTATAAATATAAATAATTTAAATATTTACCTTTGATAGCTAAAATAATTGGAGATGGTAATGTGAAAATATTGAAAAAATATTGAAAAAAATATTTACATATAATGTACTCAAAGGCCAAATAATACCCACTGTCTTTTCTACTTATTGTGTTAATAGAGAATTCGCTCTAGAAAGTCATTAGTCCAGTCAGGGCAGTGGTTCTCAAGTTTGGATTTATGATCCCTTAAACTCTTAAAAATTATTGAAGACCCCAAAGGTTTTTGTGTATTTGGGTTCTATCTATTAATATTTATTTACTCTAGAAACTAACACTGAAAAATTTAAAAAGTATTTATTAATTTACTTAATAATAATAAAATATTAAACAAGCTTTAAAAATTTGCATCTTTTTTGTAATACAAAAACCAATCTAGTGAAAATATGGTTTCGTTTTACATTTTTGCAAATCTCTTTAATGTCTGACGTAATGCCTGGATCTTCATGCATGTTCTTCATTCAGTTGTTCCTTTGTGTTTTGGCTGGAGTATGTGAGGAAAAGGTAATATCCCACAGATACGTATTTGGAAGAGTCTCAAAGACTCCCAGGGATTTTGGGGTCCCTTTTGAGAACTGCTGGTCTAGGGTAGTAGAAGTTTGAAACTTACTTTGTAAGAGAATACTTGCTATGTTCTTATGTGGATGGAGCGATGCTAATTCCTCCGTGTTCAGGCAACGGAAATTTATTAGTGGCCACTAAGTGCCACCTAGTGTTCTAAGCGTCAAAGTCATGCTGGTGAAGAACACACAGGCACTGCCCTTAGGCAGCCTACAGTCTAGCTGGGAGCAACAGATAATTAAACACCGATGTGAATGAACAATATAATTTAGACAGTGATAAAGGTTCTGAAGAGGGCAAAATGACGTACTCTGTGGAGACTGACAGGGGATGTGGAATGTGTGGTCAGGAAGACCTGTCTTCGGAAGTGACTTTTGAGCCAGCTCTTCAATGTGATTCCTTTTAGAGAGTGAGTCTTCTGTAACAACAACAACAACAGCAAATGAGTATTCTTTTCCTATGGTTCGTAGGTAAACCTGCTATTGCTCATCGAGATATAAAATCAAAGAATATCTTAGTGAAAAAATGTGAAACTTGTGCCATAGCCGACTTGGGGCTGGCTGTGAAGCATGATTCGGTACTGAACACGATTGACATACCTCAGAACCCTAAAGTGGGAACCAAAAGGTACGATCACTCACTTTGGTGGCACTCTCGGACGTATGACTGCCCCGTAAACGTGAAATCCTGGGATGAGTATGTAGGTTTTTTGGGGGTGGGGGTGGGAGTCCAAATGGAAAATCATTAGGCCCAAGAAAGCAAGCAGTCTTGTCTGGGTCATTGAGAAGTCGGTGACAGAATGGGTATAAAGCAAGGACAGTTTAGTCATATGCGCAGTAGCCATTTGGGTGGGGAAGCCAGTAGAGAGGGATGGTGGAAGAGATGGTGATACGTTATTTTGAGTGGGCCAGTTTCTAGGAATACATTTTCCTATGGATAGGTGGGGGGAAAGATGTCATCAGTATATAGCTCCTCCAAAGCCTTTCTACTCACAAAGGAGCTGAACTCAGGCTAGTTTGTTCAGCATTCTAAACAATAGAGGCAGAGTCAATATATTGAGCAAGGTAAGTGAGGGACTCTAAATACAGACGTGTGCTACTGCACTCCCTTAATATTTCAGAATATGTAACAATTTTTGTATTTACTATAATTGTACTTATCCTTAAGTCTCGCAAATTGATGCGTATTGAGATAGTAGGAGTTTGGACACAAGTCCCGCATTCAAGGAACAGAATCTCTGAAGGTTCAGAACAAGTGTGAGAGAAGCAGAACATACTACATATATATTACGACAGGCCCATTAGTAATGGGATTTCTAATGCTTTCTTGTTCTGGCCAACCTGTGGCCATGCGGCCATCATACTTCCACTTCCTTTTATTTGAATATCAGGATCATGCTGTTTTGACATAATTCCTGAGTCCTTGACCTTGCAGTCAGAAAACAACCAAAACATTTTCCTGGAGTTGTCAAAGGCTCTTGGGAGTAGAGGATTTCTGGTAGAGTTGACCTCCAAGCCATGTTTGAGATTTCAAGTCCATCCCTCTGAGTCCTTCACTTGGTTCCCTAGGAGAATTTAATGAGGTCCCAGGAACACTTCAGGGCAGTTTATTCAAACTGGGCGGCCCTACGGGACTTCTCTTCTTTTTCCTATAAAAAGTAAGCTTCACTTGCCCTTCGGACAGTCTCCATATCATTGACCCCTAGGAAAGTCTTGGATGCTGGCCTCCTTCAGAAGATCTAAAACTTTTCAGAGTTTGGGAGGGTATTACATCCTCATCTTAATATTCTGGGAAATCGTCAGAATCCCCCTAGGACAGCTAGACTCTGGCAGATCCCATGGACTATAGATTTCTTTGGTTTAGTCTTATTCAAACGAAGCTGTCATCTTCTTGTAGCCAATATTTAATGTGTATATATTTCTGGAAGCCAATGTATAATAAAATTGTTCATTCAGAGAAGGGGTTTATGGAATGCTGCTGAGCACTGTGTTAGAGTCGTGGGCCCACCATGATGAATAAGAGATGCTCTTTGCCCTCAAGGAGCTTTCCATGGCAACATTTGTTGGTGGAAATTGAGTTCCATCTCTCCTATTGAGTGCTTTGTGTACTGGATTTCCCTCTAGCTTGTCCTTTGCAAGTATTTGGCTCTTGGCACCTGTTCTTTGACACACCGAGTAGGTTGACCTCTAGTTTTATTTAAAATGTTTTCAAAATTATAGTTCAGTCAATAACTGTATTACTTAAATGTGATTTATTATAGTGGCTTAGATCTACTTTTAAAATTGATGTAAGCTATTAATTTATATTTTATGTGAGGACTTAGTAAGACAGTATTTTACTGGATTGCTGTAAAGTCCTACAGAGGATCTGAAATGTGCATGTTTTTGAAGGTATATGGCTCCTGAAATGCTTGATGATACAATGAATGTGAATATCTTTGAGTCCTTCAAACGAGCTGACATCTATTCTGTTGGTCTGGTTTATTGGGAAATAGCGCGAAGGTGTTCAGTTGGAGGTAAGATGTTGAAGATATTCTTCGTATATGTCTTTCCTTGATACCCTGAATACAAGGTATTTCTTTCTATGTATTTTTTTCTAAGCACTATACTGAATCGCTTGTTAATATTTAAGAATATATCATTCGGTGATATCTTTCCAGTGGCAAAAGTGGAACACCCTACACATAATGATGATTTTGTATTACGATTACTGCTCAGGTGTGGGGGGTGACAGTTCTCCTGATAATTCTGATTTTCTCAATGATGCTTTGTGAAGCACTTGAAGATTTTCTTGAGTTTGCATGCAGTTAGCTGTATCCCTACTTTCTACCAGAAATTGAACCCAAAGATGTTAAATGATTTACCGAAAGCCACAGGACTTGAAGTGTTCTAGTTTTCAGGCTTTTCCTGTTTTTGATTGTTTGTTCGTTTTTGTTTGTTTGTTTTTTGTTGCTGTTGTTACTTTTTCCCTGTGATAATGAATGTAAAAGGGAGAAAGTGGAGGGCAGAGGTGAGCAGAGACTAACTTCTTGACTCTACTGCTCCTAGCAGTTTAGAGATTAATAATGAGAGGAGGAAGAGATTAAAAAGATGAAACCTTACAAATGCAGCCTATGAAGTTGTGGCATCCGTGGAGAAAAGTTAACTACTGGTAGAAAATGGATTAGAGTTTTTACTTCCCAGTGAGACAGACTTAACACTAAGCCATGGTTTAGCAAATTCTTGAGTGTCTGACTTTAGGAAAGTTACTTGGTCTCACTTTCCTCATCCGTAAAATGAATAATAAAACTGACCCCTTGGGCTTTGAGGATTTAATGGATTCATTTGGTTAATTAATTAGTGCAGAGCATGGTACAGAGTAAACATTCATTAAAAGAGCTGTCATTATCAAACCACTGTCAATTTTTGTATTTTGTATTGATACCATTTTGCTTTCACCAATTTCATTTTTTAAAAAATGAATAAAAAACTTTTGAACTTACAAAGGTAAAATTCTTTTGAATGAGAAGACATACTTTCCCCCTTTTATTCACAGGTAAAATAGTAAACCATTCAGGAAGATGAAGCTATTTATAGCAGCAGTAGAATTACAGTGGAATTCTTGAGCCTGGGATTGAGTTCTAGATCTGCCACTTACGAGTTCTTTGACCTGGAGCAAATTGAGGACTCTTTGTGTCTCAGTTTCCTCATTCTACAAAGTAGGGATAATATGATACCTCTTTTAGTCAGTGGTTTTGAGGAATAATTAAAATTTATAAAGGGCTTAGGACAGTGTATGGTAAATAGCAAGCTTCAAACATGTTTGTAATAATTTTTAAAATTTCGTATTAATATTTTTCTAGATCAGCTTTTAGGTTATTGTCCTTAAATTTTCTTCAACTGTTGAAATAGTAAGTTAGTTAACGTAATATTAGGACATATTTTAGATATTTTAAATTGAAAGGACTGTTAAAACAATTTTATGAGGAAGTTCTCAAGTTCAGGGAATATTCTGATAATTAAGGTCAGGTCTTTGTATTTGAGACTTTTTAAATATGAACCTTCATGTTGAACTGTCCATCCTCAGTACCTTCGCTGCTTCGTTGGCACATTCTCAGGCACAGTCCTTCTAAAATCCAAATGTAAAACTCAACTTTTAAAAGATTGCCTATCAATTTTCAAAAAGAGAATGCTGTTCTGTTTTGAAAAGGTTATTTAATGGAGAAACATACTTCATTCCCAAATGAGGCCATGCTATACATTTTGCAATTAGGCATTACTTTTGAATTGTACAATGGTATTCTATATAAATCAGAATTCACATAATTTTTATAATATAAATTATATTTTTATATCATTAAGTTATGTAAATGTAATTTGTTTATATAAAATTATATATAATATGTAATTGTATAAAATTATGTTTTATAAAATATATAATTTTATGTTTTATATAAGATTTATGTAATTATCAAAATTATGTACATTTTCATAATACACATTTTTTAAACTCATGTAATCACTTTTCAGCTGAGTGCTTTATACTTATATCCTTAGTTTTATAGTGATACAAAATTTTCATAATCCTGACTTTCCAGTTTCCCGGGGTGCCACTTGTGCCTAGAGGACTTAATTGGTATTCTTTTGAAATAAGCATCTTTGTTTATTATTCACACTGGGAAATTTATTATGCAAATTTCTGATAGGAATTGTTGAGGAGTACCAGTTGCCTTATTATGACATGGTGCCTTCAGATCCCTCAATAGAGGAAATGAGGAAGGTTGTTTGTGACCAGAAGTTTCGACCAAGTATCCCAAACCAGTGGCAAAGCTGTGAAGTAAGTCTATGTTCCTTTTTTGGTGGGGGGTGGGGTGGTTGGAGGGCAGGGGTTAGGGAAAGGGGCAGAGGGAGAAGGGCAGAGAGACTCTCAGGCAGGCTCCATGCCCAGCGTGGAGCTCAAGGAGGGACTCCATCTCTTGACCCTGAGATCATGACCTGAGACAAAATCAAGAGTCGGACACTTAACTGACTGAGCCACCCAGGCGTCCCAGGCGTCCCAGGCTATGTTCTTATACATGTTTTATCTATTATAATTTTGAGGTACTATCAGGGAAGATTTTCAGAGACCATATTGTTCTTCTGTCTTAATCTAGGCATCCAGTTCACTCCACATATGTAAGTATATGACCTTGTATCAGTCTTCAGAAAGCTTGCATTCCTTTCAGCCGTATGTTTACAGAATCCCAAGATAAAATTCTTCTGTGTGCTTTGGCTTTGGCTGCGTTTCTTGTCCTTCACGTGTGGTTCATCAATTCTGAAATTCTAGGCTGTGAGATCAGCACATGTCATCAGACTGGCCACTTGCTTCAGTGATTTCTTGTATCTCCCCGGATCCATGCATTCTCTGTTTGCCCCTCTGAGGATGTATCTTATTTATTGAGCAGGTCACTTATATTGTTTTAATTCAGAATTTTTGATATTGACACCCACATCATTATTTTATTGTGGCATAATTTAAATGTTATAATGCACAAATCTTAATATACAGCTTGATGAATAACAAAAAAATCATGCAAATATGTACTTACCATCCAGATCAAGGAATTTGCAACTCATCCCATATTCCTTTTTGTCTTTCATGTCCCTTCTCAGAAGATTTTAAAAAATAGCTACTCTACCATATTCCCAGAAATCAGTGGGTTGAATTTTCAACTTAAAGTTAGTCTCCAGGAGCGCCTGGGTGGCTTACGTCACGATCCCAGGGTCCTGGGATTGAGCCCCGCATAGGGTTCCTTGCTCCCTCTACCTGCCGCTCCCCCTGCTTGTGCTCTCTCTCTCTCTCAAAAAATAAATAAAACCTTTTTTTAAAAAAAAGGTTAGTCTCCATAAGGTTAATATGTGTGTGTTGACTGGATTTTTAAAGAGGTCTGGTCCTGATCTTCTGATACTGTTTTAAGTTTACTGTTTTTTCACCAGGGCTTAGCATCAATTCCTGGGTTTGTGGTTATGCTTCTCTTGGACTGTGTTCGTGTGACTAGCTAAAGTGTTTAATATTTTTCTCTCTTCAAGGCACTCCGAGTTATGGGGAGAATAATGCGGGAGTGTTGGTATGCCAATGGGGCAGCCCGCCTAACGGCCCTTCGTATTAAGAAGACTATCTCTCAACTTTGTGTCAAAGAAGACTGCAAAGCCTAATGATGATAATTCTGTAAAAAAGAAATCTCTCACAGCTTTTTTTTTCTCATTTTCCCTCTTTATGTGAATGTTTTTGCCTTTTGTTGTTGTTGTCGTTGTTCTACCTCAAAGATAATGCAGTACAGTATTTAAGAGCCCAAAGGCAGCATGGGAAAAATAACTCTGAAGTCAAGTCCAGGCAGGAATTGACTTCATTCCCATCTCCGTGTTGTCTTTAATTTTATTTTGAAAAGCAGCACATCAATTCATCTTTTTATTTAACAAGGAAGATATTACAAAAATGTAAAATAAGCTATATAAAAATAATACAAGTCATTAAGGTTTTATTTTACTTGAATCAAGAGCACATGAATGAAGAAAAAGAAATGTGAAAGCATTTTTTTTCTGAGATGAAAACACTTTCATTAAAAATGTGAACTAGAGCACGTTACGGCTCAGCAGAACTTTGGATTGTATAATGTGCGATTTTCTTTTCTTTTTTTTTTTTTAATGAAGAAGGATCTTCGAAAAAATTGCATATCGCCCTGAACTTTGGTGTCTAAAACACGTAAAAAGGGAGCCGCTCAGTGGGAAGATGGAAGTGAGGTACAAGTAGCCTTACTTGGCCTCCCCTCTTCTTGCTGTCCTGCTCGTCATACTCTGTGACCACAGCAGCCCCGAAGCAGTATGGAAGCCACTACAATTGTTAATTCCTATCATTTACAAATGAGACAACCGACAGCTTGAGACATTGAGAAATCCCGAAAGTCACATAGCTAGTGGTGGAGCTGGCACTAAGTCTAAATCCTGTGATAACCCACACTGTAGACTTAGCTAGCTTCCTACTTTCGCATCAATTCCCATATAGTACTTTTCTTCCTATGCAGAAACAACAGCTTTCATGATGGTATTCGCGGTTTAGTCAAACAGAAGACCAGTTGGGTCATTCTGTACCATCATAATGGACTTGCATGAACTCTGAGGACAATATCCCTTGACATTTTCCTCACAGAAATTTCATAGTCTGCTTATTTGTCAGATAAATATTAATGTTTTCTGAATACTTCCAGAGATTAATCAGGCATAAAGATCCATTGTTAGAAAGAGGTTTTTAAGATTTATTTCAGAGGTCCCCACTACTTTTGTACATACACACTTAGAACAGAGGGAGGAGGAAAGTAGAAGATATTTTGAGAAAAAATAAGAGAACTCTTCAGTAACTGTAAATAGCTATTTCCCTACCCTTTCAAAATGAGAAAGTAGGTGCAAAAGAAGGCTCATGATACTTTTGCCTTTATTCTACTTCCGTAGAGACAGAAGTGATGAATTCTGAATAATATGTGGAACATTGAGTCTTTCTTTCAAATCTGTAATTCTGCTTTGGTAAAGGAGATTTAACATGGTACCTTTTGTTGGTCTAAAACACTGTTTCCTAAGCTCTCTTCCTTAGAACACTCTTCTGTTGAGATGTTCCAAGACTGAAAGCATTCTTTGATAGATTCTTAGAAACTGATCATGCACATAGCATAGAACACATTTTAGTGTTCTATAAAGCATAACTTGGGTAGCAGTGTTTGAAAGGACATATCTATGTATTTTCATGCAGAGCCCAGTGTAGCGATTATAGTTCATTTCGCTATGGGAATATATTACTGAACCCATCTTCATTTGCCTAGGATGAGATCATTGAAGGCGAATATCTGACAGCTGTGGTACTCTCATTCATGCAGTTATCCATTCATTAAATAAGATAGGGGACCCCACATCTTCATTGCCACAATACTGGGGCCAATAGAGAACAGATGGATAGGTTCTGCCCTCAGGGATTTTAAAGACTAATCTGGAAATGGGAACAAGGATGTAGGTGTCGGTTTGGGGGAAGGAAATAAATTGACCAATAGGGTACAAAGTAGGAAGTCTTGAGTTCCATAAAACAGTAGGTTCTAGAAGTTACTTTCAACCTGTAAAACATTTAGAAGTTATCTTTATTTGGCTACTGCAGAGAATCTAAATTATATAGTCAGTTTTTTTAAAGTTCATATGTGAAGGGATTTTAAAAAGAGTTTATGTGAAGGGGTGATCTTGCTTGTGCTTTTTACCTTAATTTCTCATAGGTTGTTTTTGAATATATGAGAATGAAATTATTTATTTACTGTGGCTGTACCATAGTTAAGTGGTTGTTCAAATAAATAAGAATAATATTTCCTGTTTTATTCACTTATGTTGGGTAAATACACTTATTTAAGTTTTGAGAGAATGTTTTAACATCTCCATTTTCCTTGACACTATGTTTTATGATTTATTTGGATGTATCCAAATAGAACTCCATATTTTTATTGGTTCAACTTTTACTCTAGAGAAATTTGTACATTTTGAGATGTTTTTCTTGTTTTCGTGTTAGTTTACTATAACTGCTATCTGACTGGTCTTACATCTTAATTACCAAACACACTTCTTAAGAAAAGAGGTAGGTTAACAAAAATGATAAAAAGTGAAAAGTTCTAATTTTTCTTAACTCTCAACATGATTATAAATAGAAAATGCTCACAAGAACAGGATAAAGCTTAGAGCATAAAACAAATTTATTGTATATACCTATACTGTTAAACTTCATATTATTTGTTTTTGATGGAATGTCATTGTGTAATATTATTTCTTTTGAATTGTGTTATAAGCAAAAAATATTCTTCTTAGGCTCAATGTGTCAGTGTTCTTTGCTCCTTTCAAATATTTTGACTTTGAGTATAATATAAAGCTTGGGAAATTGCTATTTATGAAATGTCAGTACTGTATAAAGTGGTGATGGGGTTTCTATGCACCATCACTTTTTAAAATAAGGGAAACATTATTTGTTGTCACTATTACGGCATGAACTTGTTGCCTTTAAGCTACACGTTTAAGTGTGTAATTGGTACGAATTCTGTTGTGTGCTTTCTTCTCTGTCTAAAATATTTGGCATGTCACATCTAGAATTCTTAATTTATGTTCTGACTTGAAAGTTAAGTGAAACATGACTGTGTTGTACACTATTTTAGGCATAGCACTTGCTTTTCATCTTTATACTTTCAATTAACTTTGCATTTTAAATTTCCATGATTGTATGAAAATAGTAACCTGGTTGCAGTGTCTGAAGACTTCAAAATCAGCTTTTATTTTAAAATGAAGATCTACAATAGATTCATTAGGTTACAAGTTCCATAAGAATTTATTATTCTTAATACTTCTACTTTAGTAGAATTATTAAACAAAACTACTACTGTGCTGGAATTTTGCCACCATGTGACTTATTGGGGCAGAGAAAACTCAGGGCTGTCTTAGAGTTTACGCAAAAATACCAGGGAACGTACTGAGCAAATCATCGGAAAGCAGGGAGCCCACGTTTGCCATTGTACAAAGTTCAACTTAAAATTGCTTAGCAGGGAATAATTTTTGATTATTTATTTAAAATATATATGGAGATTTTTTAAAAAGATTTTATTTATTCATTTGAGAGAGAGACAGAGGGAGCACGAAGGGAGGGGAGAGGCAGAGGGAGAAGCAGACTCCCCACTGAGCAAGGAGGCCGATGCGGGGCTCGATTCCAGGACCCTGAGATCATGACCTGAGCCGAAGGCATGCGCTTAACCGACTGAGCTACCCAGGCACCCTGAAGGTGTTTTTTATTTCAATAAATTTATTTAAAGTATAGATATTTTATTTCCCCTCAGGAAATTGAGAAAGTAACACTAACAAGTGAGTCAAGTTGATGGCGGTTGATGTCTTCAAGAAGTATCTCTTGAAGGAAATTTACAAATAACAGCATTTTAGGTTACTTGGAAATATTGAAGAATTCACGTCTTAAAGTGGGGTTATTATGGTTTTTGAAGATATTCTAAATATCTTTTCTCTTGTGAAACGTGCTCCTGCCGTGTTTGACACTGCTCTGCACACACTATTTAGTGAAGACAATCATCCCTCTGCTTCTGACGGCTTCTTCTACACAGAAGAAAAAATGTTGGTTGGAATACAAAAGTTTCATTAAAAATGTTAATATTAAATGGAATTTCCATAATAGGCAGTTTTTCAAAGCGTGTCAATGCAAATTTTCCAATATTTGACACTCTTTTTTCTCTCTGGCTTTGCTTTTATGTGTCATTATTTTTCTCACCTCCTTTTAAAATATTCCCTACTGTCTTCCAAAAGTATATTTAGTCCTAATTTTAAAAAGCAACTAGATGTCATTTAGCTTAATCATGCTAATATTTAGCCTTCTAATGAAAGAGAATCCCTTGGTGGTCTATGTTATTTCAGATGTGTCACAGACAAAACCAAAAAGCAGAATTTGGAAATTGTGAAGAAAGTAATAGGTTTTATAATTCAATTCCCATATTTTATAGATGGTGAAACCAAGGATCAAAGATTAAGTGACTGCTCATTATTAGCAGAACTGATAGGGAAACACAATGGTGACACCCACCACAGGGCCCTACCATATTCAGCATTTGCTAATTAAAAAATAATTAGCATGCATCTAAACCTACCTTGAATGTACACTGATAGAATGCATCATTTAATGGTGTTGATCAAATCTCACTTCTCTCTCTTTTTTTTTTCCTGCTAAAATAATTTGCTCACTCCTGGTGGGGTCAGTTAGAAGAACTGAAACAGGCCAGGGAAAAGTTGTAAAATATTTGTCAAGCTAGGTCGACAACCACTGAAGTGCTGAATAAAATTTAGGAATTGTGAGAACGTAGAATTTCTTTGTGCAAGTAGCAAGTAACGATGAGACACTCCTGGGAATGGGAGCGAGAGAGGATTGGTCATTGAATCTCAGACCATGGCTAGGAGCATATTGTCTTCTCTCTTCTCAGCTTCTCACTAGTTTATCTTCTGCATTCATTTTCTTTCGGTTCATAAAATTGAAAAAGAAAGAGAGAGAAAGAAAGAAAGAAAAAGAAAGAAAGAAAGAAAGAAAGAAAGAAAGAAAGAAAGAAAGAAAGAAAAAGGAAGAAAAAAAGAAAAAGAAAAAAGAAAGAAAAGAGAGAGAAAGAAAGAAAAAAGAAAGAAGAAAGAAAGAAGAAAGAAAGAAAAAGAAAGAAAGAAAGAAAGAAAGAAAAGGAAAAAAGAAAGAAAGAAAGAAAAAGAAAGAAAGAAAAGAAAGAAAAAAAGAAAAAATCTTTGTCGGGTATCATCAGTTCCAATCACTCTGTAATTTCTGTTCTTCTAGTCTTCTAGCCCATGTTCAGATTGCTCCACGCTGAACTCCCTGGCAAGATTTTAATTTGCCATACCCACGTGTGAGAGGTTTCGTCTCGTGCCTTTTCCAGTGATTTTTCATTTGGCACAATAAAGAGAAGATTTTTTAATGGCAGAGAAGATTTTCTTTTACATTTTAAGAAGACTACCAGTCTAGTTACATTCTAGCTTTTAGCTGACATATAAGGAATGTCTACTTTTGCCTTAATGCCAAATTCCACTTCAGAGATGATGACTTGGACAGAGAATGTGAAATTTTTGTCTCCTAATGTGATAGCTAAATTTATTTCTGCTGTTTCATACAATCGTTTTGTTTTGCTTTGGCCATCTTTTAAAACTAAGCTGCTGTGGCATATGGTTTGTAACATAAGATTGTATTGAAATGAAGTAATCATCCCCTTTTTAAACTCCCTCGATTAAGAACTTCCAGGGTACTTCTTAATTCAGTTATAGATTAACACCACATTTAGGAGAATATGCACACTGTCTCATCCTAGATTGTAATATATTCAGATATGACTGTATTTTCTTACCACTGGTCCCAGTTATTGTACAAGAAAATTTTCTCTGCAGATCTAACAGTTTTAACTGCAAGATTTGTACCATGGGCTACACTAACCTGAATGTGAACAGAACCACTAGGAATCTGAATGTGTTAGGAAATTGGCCTTCTATCTACCGAGTGTCACCAGACCTGCTGGGTCCGTGGTGTGTTCTGCACCTAGTCACTAGTACTCTCCCCTGAGGGGCAGATGGGAGCGGAAATCTAACCTGCAATGGGCCCCTCCACTCAAATATTTTTATATTTTTCAGAAAAGCATCTTATATGCTGTGTATCTTCAGAAAAGGAGTCTTGCTTGTACAACCTCAGAAAATGAGGATTAAACTTTCAAAATGCTTCTTGACATCTGCAAATTGATTAGAGAACCTAGGGGGGGAAATTCCATAGATTTTTATCCTAGCATTTCCAAGAGAGTGAAACAGATTGCGTGTTTACACTGTCCATTTAATTTTTCAACCCAGATAATCTGCAGCAAGACACACGGGCCCTCATTTAATATCTCCGTTGCCATCTGCAAACCCGTTCATTGACTTTGCCTAGAAAAAGATAAATACGTTACCTCTGCAGTGTCTCAAGTCTGTCTAACTAATGCAGGTATAAAATGAGATTTACCAGTAGCTCCACTTCCTTCAATAGGTTAAAGACAAGTAATTCAATATTTTCCAAAAATCCAACTCTTTTTTTCCTATTTATATAAGGTGTGTTTGACCCAAAATATTAAATTCTGGTTTGTTTCCACAATGACTAGTGTCAAGCTCTTGAACTCTTCTGAACCTAGACTGGAGAAAATTATTCAAACTTAATCTGTATTTCAGGTTTTAAAATGTCCTAAATACAGAAAATTAGATTCATATCTCAAAAAAAAAAAGGAATTTTGGATTGACTTTCAAAGTACTAATACTAATTATACTTTTCTTTTGGTAGTGTGACTTTTCTTATACCTAAGAACATATTACAAATGTCAAAACCATTGCATTTTGACATTGCAAAACATGCCTTGAACTCTTGAACTACTGTGAAAAGAATCACTGTTGTGAAGACTTATTGTAAGCTGGCTGATATTCATAGGTATGTAAAAAGATATTACCCTTCAACATACAGGCCCAAATGAATGTATAAAAGGATTATGAAGAAATAAACTAAGTTTTAAAATGAGAATTGGGCAATAAATTGTATAAAAAATGCAGATGGCAATTTTGGTAGTTACAATTTTAATTGTTGAAGCTGAAAAGAATTCCAAATTCCAAAGAGAAATGAATCATATTCAGATGTTTCATTAACTTCTAGGCTATGGAAAGATGCATTTTGTAGTAATACGTATACTTATTTTCTTTAGAAATAATAGTATTTTAGAATTTAGTAAGAACTCAGTGATAGCCTTCATACCAAAATGTTTAACTTTACCAACAGCAAGTCATAAAAGTATTTATTTTAAAGCTTTTGAAATATTATTGCATAACTTTCAGCTGCCTCCCATGTAAATACTTATCTGCCTAAATGTTATATTTTTATGTATGCATTTCTGAAAATGTATTGTTTTGTAAAGTGGCCAAGTTAATAAATCAATCACTCCTTGCACTTGTTTCTGTGAAGCATATAGAGCTCTATTTTAAATAAAAAGAAAATGTGTCATATTTTGCTTTCTCTGTTCTATTATTTTAAACGTGTCTTTATATTTGCATGCAGTAAATGGAGGGGTTTTGGAAATTCGAATGTTGGCTCCAATGGGTACTGGACTTTTTCTTCCTTCCTTCCTGGAAGAGGCACTGGCTTCTTCAATAGCCATTTCTCTGTGCGAAACTTAGCACAATAGTCTTTGTCCTATGTTTCCTGTGGAGTAACCATGACTTGTACTTATTTAAGCATTTATTGAAAGACTTTGGGTAGGCCTGCTCTCAACCCAAACATAGCTTCCTTCACATTTAGATAAAATCTTGAGTACTCGTGTGGTCTATAAGCACCTTTAGGATATGGTGCTTATAGACAACTTTCCTGCCTTTATTTCTGGTATCCCCCCACCTCCAGCACCAACTGCCCTCCAGTCTTCTGTTCCTTGCTATTCCTTGAACTTGCAACATACCTGCCTGTCCCAGGGGATTTGTTCTATTCCCTCTGCCTGGACTATCCTTCCTGCTGATAGTTGTATGGTGTAGGTCACTGTCAGAATACCATCACACCAACTGGGTCTTTTTTGCCACGCTTTCTAGAGTAGTACCCTTTATCATTCACTGTCCACTTAGCCTGTTTTATTTTTTCTTTATAGTACTTTGCACTAACTGGCAGTATCTTATATCATATACCTTGAGCACTAATATTAGGGATCTTTGCACTTAAGTTTGAAGATGTAATTTTAAAACATGAAGAATTATATACTGTGCACAGTGAGAAGTACTCTGTGGCACTCATTACCCATCCATTCCCTCCCCCATGTCTGTAATAAACCTTAAAGGTTAGTTATAAACCCAATCAAGAATAGGTTATCCAAATTCATACTGTCTGTTGCAGAACGACATGATGAAAAAATTAGGTTGTGGGGCGTTTTTGCTTTCTTGTGTACTTAAGTACACACATGCAGACTCAGACATGTGTGTGGTTTATACTTTCAACCCTACAAACTTGGGTGTTTTCTGGGCCTTAGCATAGAGAGGCAAAATACTGCATTGGTTTTGCTTTTGGTGTGGGTTCTTCAGTTCTTTTACTTCATTTTTTTTTTTCATGTTGAGGGCAGTTTTATTCATGTGTCCTCATTGCATTAAGTAGGTACTAACCAGATTCACACTCAAATATTCTTCCCCAAAAATCATTAAGTCGTGTCTCATTTGGCTTCACAATTAGCTTCTTCTCTGAGTTGTAGAGAAAAGCAAAAATACTCATCTTTTGTCAATCTGGACTGTGAAACCCAGGCCTGAAAGAAAACAAATACTTTTGCTTCAACAGGCCTGGTAGTGGTGGGTTTTTTCAGCTATAACTTTGTAATAACCACTTAACATTTTTATTTTTTAACACTAAGGTGTGTAAAGTTGATGAACACTCACAATGAGGAAATAATTTACCTAATGAGTGAACTTCAAAGTGGATAGTCAACTTTTCTTCCCTTAGGATAGACTCCTTGAAATTGGGGGATAACGAAATCCGGGCTGTTTGATGGGGTGTTCTGCAAGTGTGACTTTAAGGAAATGCTCTATGACTTTGAGCATATGTTGTGGTTAAAGAGTGTTTGAACTTTGAATAGTTTCTTTAAAATCTATTTAATGAGAAAAAATTTTCGATAGAGAAGTTTTTGTTTTTGTGAATGCTATGTGTAATAAAATTGTAATTATCATCAATCCCTCCTATAGTTAAAATAGGTTCAAATTCTTTCCCTCTCGAATGTTAGTCAACAAATCTTTATCAAACGTTGCTGCAAAGTGCATAGTATCATTGCAGGGTTTTCTATCCTTGTTTTCTTGCAGGTGCTACTAAGAAAACAATACGCTCCCGCATTTCAGAAGATAATCTGTTTAAGGCGTAACCACAAATAACCTACCTAGCCTTAGAAACTAGTAACAGAAGACACGTCATAAAGAAGAAAGTTATTAAGGCTGAGTGTAAATACAGACATTAAATGATAGCAAAGACATAGAAATGAGGTATGAGTTAAGTTGGAATATTCAAGAAAATTAAAGAGTTGATGCTGTAGGATGGGAAAGATTTTTGTTAAGTGGAACAGACAGTGAAGTCCCTGGTAGGAAAAATGTCTGAAACAAAGACAGAAATGCTCAAGGCCCTGAGTAACCATAGGAGTAGAACGGAGGGTTTTTATAAGGTTTAGATTACAGCATTTAAACTTGATCCTGCTTTTGACGGAGACGGAAGGTTTTAAAGCACCAATGATAATGGGAAGTGGGACGCGCATACCTTGAAGATACTGCGGGTTCAATTTCAGACCACCGCAATAAAGCAAATATCGTAATAAAATGAGTCAAGGAATTGTTTGGTTTCCTAGTACATATGAAAGTTATGTTTACACTATACTGTAGTCTTTTGAGTGTGCAATAGTATTACGTCTAAAAAAACAATGTAAATACCTTAATTAAAAAATACTTTCTTGCTAAAAAATGCTAACCATCATCTGAGCTTTCAGCAAGTCCTAGTTTATGACCACAGATCACCATTACACATAGAGTAATAATGAAGAACTCTCAAATATTGCAAGAATTATCAAAATGCGGCACAGAGGCGCAAAGGGAGCACATGCTGTCAGGACACCGGCACCGACAGACTCGCCATAGGGTTGCCACAGACCTTCAATCTGTAAAAAGCACAATATCTGGGAAGTGCAGTAAAACCAAGGTGTGCCTGTATTTCATAAAGGAATTTAAAAAGTTACTTTCTTAGGACATAGAGCAAAGATTCCTCCATTACCTTTCCTCCCTAACTGGTGGATATTTAGAGAGAGCAGACAGGTGAAGAAATTTCAGATGAGCTGTCCAGTTGGTGTGATGGAGGTGTCTCTATATGGTGCTTTTTTCCACTTTTTCATGTGTCTTAAAAGCAGACTATATTCACAAGGAAGATAAAAAAGAAATGAAAGATTATGAAAGATCTCATCCTTAAGAATTTAGTTTTATTGCACATATGAATTTTATAACACACACACACACACACAGAAACAAATCATTTAAAAAGGTCTTCCTCGTAATTCCATCTCCGCATGAAAAATTTCCAGGTGCCACTGAACTGTGTGCAGTACATTTCAAATATAATCAAATTGGGTTTAGAAATACTAATGGTGATTTCATAGAAGAACCCTTGCTTCAGCAACTTAGGAAATTACACTTGATTTTCTTTTGAGTGTTACTCAATTGTGCTTGAAATTGTTCGTTTGAACTCTTCTAAACAAGAAGCAGGTGGTTAAATGTGGGCACTGTTTAACATTTACACAAAACATTCCAAACACAATGCACTTTTGCCCTTTGAATGTCAACCAGCTTTCTTCTCTCTCATAGCCCGTCCTTCCTTGGCCGTTTCATTTGACCTCACTACATCCCTGGAAGGAGAATTGGTTCAAAAGTAGTTACCTGCTAGGAAGCATCAGGCTATTTTTATAATCTTCCAGCTAAAGCTTTTAATGTGGCAACTGCTGGTTACTGAAGCAGTTTAAGAAAAAGGAACTGCTGAGTTTGCCTTTTTTTTTTTTTTTTTTTTTTAAATAGTAAAGCGCAAGGTGACACAGAGATATAAGTGAACCAGAACCGGGAAATAGAGCCGCGTTTTCTGCGCAGAGCAAAAGCAAGACTGCAAAACACATTTCAATTCTATGCCGCAATCAAGATCTTTGCTTTTCTACAAGACATGAACTAGTTCGTGAAATGCACTTTTCTCGAAGTCAGCTTTTCCTTTCCCAGAAAGACGTGGGCGACATCATGAACTTCTTACTGAGAATCCATTTGCTACAAAGTACTGGGTAAATACCCCAAATTTACAGTCAGGTAGGAAGATGACATTCAGAACCATAAACTTGGCTATTTCTTTACTTCTACTTTCTTTCCTGAAACAAACTTTTGTAGAAGTGGGGAACCATTTTCTGTCCCCGTCTCCTTTCTGCCCGTTCACTTCCTCCATCCACCGCAGTGAAACTTTTGCTCTCATTACTCTCCTATCTGCCTTCTCTTACAAATGACATTATATAGATTAGGGCATCATTAATTTAGCATAGTCTACCTTTAATGCTCTCACACCGCATTATATATAATGTAAGAATTTTCCAAAACGCATTTTCATTTTCTCCCTCTTGTCCTTTGTGCTTTTGTTATTAACAGTTTATGTTATATATATGTTATATATATGTGTGTGTGTTATATATATGTTATAATTTCATAATACATTGGATTAATTTTCTTTAAACTGTGAATTATATTTTAAATAATTAAATTAAATTTAAAAATTTAGTTTTTGTTCTTTAAGATTTTATTTATTTATTTTAAAGGGATGGAAGGGCCAAACAGGAGGGAGAGGGACAAGCAGATTCCCCGCTGAACATGGGGCTCCATCTCATGACCCTGAGATCATGACCTGAGCGGAAACCAAGAGTCAGCCGCTTAACTGACTGAGCCACCCAGGCGCCCCTAGATTTGAGTTTTAATCTGATATTATGTTCTTCAGTCAGAAGATTCTCCTTTAACATTCCTTCTAGGGCACCAAATTTCCTCAGCTTTTGCTAATCTGCAAATACCTTTTATTGTTGAAGAATATTTTCACTGGACATAGAATTCTAACACCAGCATTTTTTCTAGAACTAGAACGAACAATCCTAACCAGCCTTAGGATTAAGCTCCTCTAGACCTGCCCTAACATAGGTTAAAACACAGAGACTTGAAAGAATAAAACTATTCTAAATGCCTTCTAAATCAGACTTCAAATCTCCAGCGGAAAATGACAACAAAATCCAGAGCCTGGATTTATCTATAACAGAATTTCTTTTTTTGTTGTGAGTCTTTTTTGTCAGTTTAAAGCCATTGTTTTGTTATCTCCCTGTTTGCATCGTTTCTGATAAGAAGGTCAGCACTAATTCTTGTCTTCCTCTCTGAGTTGTGGCCTTTTCTATAAGAAAAAAAAATTTTCTCTTTTCACAGGTCTTCAGCAATCAGATTATGATGGGCCTTGGTGTAGTTCTTTATTTTTATTTTACTTTTATTTCAGTGAATTTCTTGGATCTACCAATGTACAATTTGCATCGAATCTGGAAAATTTCTGATCCCCACAAATTCTTCTGAAGTTGTGTACCCCATGAACTGTCTTCCCTTTCGCGGAGAGCTTCAAATACACGAATCTGAGATATCTTGGCATTGCTCTGCTAGTGCCGAGCTTGGCTCCGTTTTGTCTGCTGCTTTGTTTTCTCTCTGTGCTTCGACTTGATTTATTGTGGTTGCTTGTGACTTCAAGTTCATTACTCCTTTCCTTTGCATTTTTCAATCTCCTGATACGTCCTCCTGGTGAAATTTTCATTTCAAATATTTTTTTTCACCTCTAGGAGTATCATTTAGATCTTTTTTTATACCATATCTCTTTTCATTATTCACGTGTACTTTTAGTCCCTAAATCCTACAATACTGTTATAAAGTCTTTGTCTTCCTCGAGGCCTGTTTTTTGAATTGCCTTTTTTCTTGTTTATGGATCATATTTTCCTTATTTGCATGTCTAGTATTTTTTTTTTTATTAGATGCTGGACATTGTATAGGTGGAATTACTGAGTCTCTGGATTTTATTGTCATTTTTCCCTGGAGATTTGAAGTTTGATTTAGAAGGCATTTAGAATAGTTTTATTCTTTCAAGTCTTGGTGTTTTAACCTTTGTGAGGGCAGGTCTAGAGGAGCCTAATCTCTAAGGCCGGTTAGGATCGTTTGTTCTAGTTCTGGGAGAAATGCTGGTGTTATTTTGATCAGGATTACATTGAATGTGTAGATTGCTCTGGGCAGCACAAACTTTTTTTTTTTTTTTAAGATTTTATTTATTTATTCAACAGAGAGAGACAGCCAGCGAGAGAGGGAACACAAGCAGGGGGAGTGGGAGAGGAAGAAGCAGGCTCATAGCAGAGGAGCCTGATGCGGGGCTCGATCCCATAACGCCGGGATCACGCCCTGAGCCGAAGGCAGACGCTTAACTGCTGTGCCACCCAGGCGCCCCTGGGCAGTACAAACATTTTAACAATATTTGTTCTTCCAATCCATGAGCATGGAATGATTTTCCATTTCTTTGTGTCTTTTTCAATTTCCTTTATAAGTGTTCTTTAGTTTTCAGCATGTAGATCTTTTAACTCTTTGGTTAGTTTTATTCCTAGGCATCTTAGGGTTTTTGGAGCAATTATAAATGGGATCAATTCTTTAATTTCTCTTTCTGCTGCTTCATTATTGGTACATAGAAATACAACAGACTTCTGTACAGTGATTTCATATCCTGCGACTTTGCTGAATTCCTGTATCAGTTCTAGCAATTTTTTGGTGGTTGTTCAGGTTCTGTACATAGAGTATCATGTCATCTACAAATAGTGAAAGTTTGGTTTCTTCCTTGAGGATTTGGATGCCTTTTATTTCTTTTTGTTGTCTGATTGTCGTCGAGGCTAGAATTTCCAGTACTATGTTGAATAGCAGTGGTGAGAGTGGACATCCCTGTTGTGTTCCTGACCTTAGGGGAAAGCTCTCAGTTTTTCCCCATTAAGAATGATATTAGGTGTGGGTCTTTCATATATGGCTTTTATGATGTTGAGGTATGTTCTTTTTATCCCTACTTTCTTGAGGGTTTTTATCAAGCAAGGATGTTGTATTTTGTCAAATGCTTTTTCTGCATCTAGTGAGAGGATCATATGGTACTTATCCTTCCTTTTATTAATGTGGTGTATCACGGTGATCAATTTGTGGATATCGAACCATCCCTGAAGCCCAGGAATAAATCCCACTTGATCATGGTGACTAATCCTTTTAATGTACTGTTGGATTTGATTAGCTAGTATCTTGTTCAGAATTTTTGGATCCATGTTCATCAGGGATACTAGTCTGTAATCCCCCTTTTAGCAGGGTCTTTGTCTAGTTTTGGATCAAGGTAATGCTGGCCTCATAGAATGAGTTTGGAAGTTTTCTTTCCATTTTTATTTTTTGGAGCAGTTTCAGAAGAATAGGTATTAATTCTTCTTTAAATGTTTGGTAGAATTCCTGTGGGAAGTCATACAGCCCTGGACTCTTGTTTGTTGGGAGATTTTTGAATACTGATTCAATTTCTTTGCTGGTGATGGGACTGTTCAAATTTTCTATTTCTTCCTGTTTCAATTTTGGTAGATTATATGTTTCTAGGAATTTATCCCTTTCTTCAAAATTGCCCAGTTTGTTGGCATATAATTGCTCATAATAGTCTCTTATACTTGTATATCTGTGGTGTTGGTTGTGAGCTCTCCTCTTTCATTCATAATTTTACTTATTTGGGACCTTTCTCTTTTCTTTTTCATAAGTTTGGATAGGGGTTTATCAATTTTGTTAATTCTTTCAAGGAACCAGCTCCTAGTTCCATTGCTCTGTTCTAGTGGTTTTTTATTTGTTTTTTTTTTTTTTTAATTTCTATATCATTGATTTCTGCTCCAATCTTTATTATTTCTCTTCTTCTGCTGGTTTTAAGCTTTATTTGCTGTTCTCTTTCCAGCTCCTTTAGGTATAAGGTTAGGTTGTATATTTGAGACTTTTCTTGCTTCTTGAGGAAGGCCTATATTGCTATATACTTCCCTATTTAGGACCGCCTTTGCTGAGCCCAAAGGTTATGGACCATCATTGTGTTTTCATTTTCATTTGCTTCTATGTATTTTTTAATTTCTTCTTTAATTTCCTGGTTAACCCATTCATTCTTTAATAAGATGGTCTTAACTTCCATGTATTTGTGGTCTTTCCAAATTTTTTCTTGTGCTTAACTTCAAGTTTTATAGCATTGCAGTCTGAAAATATTCATGATATGATCTCCATCTTTTTTGTGCTGGTTGAGGCCTGATTTGTGACCCAGTATGTGATCTATTCTGGAGAATGTTCCATGTGTACTCAAAAAGAATGTGTATTCTGCTGCTTTAGGATGAAATGCTCTGAATATATCTGTTAAGTCCATCTGGCCCAGTGTGTCATTCAAAGCCATTGTTTCCTTGTTGATCTTCTGCTTAGATGATCTGTCCATTGCTGTGAGTGGGGTGTTACTATTATTGTATTATTATCAATCAGTTTCTTTAAGTTTATCGATTGATTTATATATTTGGGTGCTCCCAGGTTGGGGGCATAAATATTTACAATTATTACATCTTCTTGTTGGAGAAACACTTTCATTATGATATATGGCCCTTCTTCATCTCTTATTACAGTCTTTGGTTAAAATCTAGTTTTTCCAATGTAAGTATGGCTACTCCAGCTTTCTTTTGATGTCCATTAGCATGATAGATGGTTCTCCATCCCCTCACTTTCAATCTGGAGGTTTCTCTGGGTCTAACATGAGTCTCTTGTAAGCAGTATATTGAGGGTTTTTTTTTTTTTTTAACCCATTCTGATACCCTATGTCTTTCAATTGTGGTATTGAGTCCATTTATATTCAGAGTAATTATTGAAAGATATTAATTTAGTGCCAGTGTATTACCTGGAAAGTCACTAGTCTTATAGATTGTCTCAGATCCTTTTTAGTCTTTATTGCCTTTGGTCTCTTTCCCACTCAAAATGTCCCCTTTAGTACTTCTTGCAGAGCTGGTTTAGTGTTCATGAACTCCTTTAGTTTTTGCTTGTCTTGGAAACTTTATCTCTCCTTCTATTCTGAATGACGGCTTTGCTGGGTAAATTATTCTTGGCTGCATATTTTTTCCATTTAGCATGTTGAGTATATCATGTCACTGTTTTCTGGCCTGCCAAGTTCTTATGGAAAGGTTTGCTCCTAACCTTATGTGTCTACCCTTATAGGTTAAGGACCTTTTGTCCCTAGCTGCTGTCAGAATTCTCTCTTTATCTTTGTATTTCGTAAGTTTCACTGTGCTATGTCTTGGTGTTGACCTGTTTTGTTGATTTTGAGGTGAGTTTTCTGTGCCTCTTGGACTTAATTGCCTGTTTCCTTCCCCAGATTAGGTAACTTCTCAGCTATAATTTGTTCAAATAAACCTTCTGCCCATTTTACTACTCTATTTCTCCTGGGACTCCTAAGATACAGATTTTGCACATTTTGGAATCACTGAGTTCTCTAAGTCCGTATTCCTGATCTGGTAGTTTTCTTTCCCTCTTCTTTTCAGCTTCATTATTTTCCATAATTTTATCTTCTATATCACCTATTCAATCCTCTGCTTCGTCGATCCTCATAGTGATTATATCCAGTCAGTTTTACATCTCAGTTTTAGCATTTTTTAAATTTTGTCTGATGAGGTTTTAGGTCTTTTATCTCTGCAGCCAGGGTTTCTCTGGTGTCTTCTACAGTTCTTTCAAGCCCAGCTAGTATTTTTATGTCTGTTGTTTTAAATTCTTGTTCAGATATATTGCTTATATCTGTTTTGAGCAAATCCCCGGCTGTGATTTCTTCTTGATCTTTTGGGGAAAATTTGTTCATCTTGTCCTTTTGTCGAGGTTTTTGTCTTTTGTGTTTCATGAAGACATGTTATGTTTCCTGCTCCTGAGAGTAATACTATATTAGCAAGTGGTCCTACACTGTCCAGGGCCCGGTGCTTCAGGAAGGGTTTCTGCTGTATGCTGTGTGCACTCTGCTGTTGTGTTTTGGCTGCTCTTTCCCACAGGTCAGTCCTCTGCAGAGTTCCTCCTTGTTTGCGTCAGGGAGTGTGTGGACCTTAACTAGGTGTGCTTCGATTTGTTTGTTAAGCCTGATTTTTTAAAAATATGGCCTGATCCAAGAAAACAGAAGAGGAAAAGGAACAAAAAGCAAACAAACAGACAAACAAAAATCTAAGCCTGATTCCAAAGAATAAGAAAGAGATAAAAAAGAAAAGAAAAGAAAGAAAGAAATGAAGTCTGATCCAAAAAAGGAGAAAAAGAACTAATATAACAAAATAAAAATTATTTTGAAAAAGGAGAAAAAGAAACAAACTAACAAATGAACAAAAAAACTGTAAAACTGTAAATCTGATACCAAGGGAAAAAAAGAAAAAGAAAAGAAGAAATGAAAAGAAAATAAAAATTAGAAAGCAAGCCAGCCAGCCAGCCAGTTTGGTCCTATTTCCAGCAGAACTGAAGCTGATGCTTTGGCTCATGGCATCATCAGCAGACCTGGTACGTGTTTTGGGGTGGGGGGGCCTGTGTTGGTCTTCTGAGGGAAAGGCCGGCTGGGCTGGCTTGGTAAGGATTCTCCTGCAGAGCAGAAGGGCATGGTTAGGTATAAGCGACTCCAGCCTCTGCTGGAGGTGCTGTGTTTCTCTCTGAATTCTGACCGTGTTCCTGGTGGGTGGTGGTGGAAGATGGCCTCACTCTGCCCTCTCATCCCCAGGGAGGAGAACTCACAGCTGCTGCTGCTCAGGAGGCCCTCACAGAAAAGTGAACAATCTCCCCTCCTGTGTCCCAGGCTTTTGTCAGATCCTTGCCCTCAACCTGTCTGTGCCTAGGGCATCAGCATGCCATCGCCATCGTTCTGTGTTTTATCTCCCAAGTGGCTAGGATTCAAAACTCCAAATCTTCAAGGGCCTGGTAAGGCATGGACCCACTCTCCCCCCACAGAAGAGAGCCTTGTGGTGTGGCACTGTCCTGTCCCAGAAAAGCAGTCGCATGGTGTGTGCATGGTGGCTGGAATCTATTGTGACTCACAGCGCAAGGCTGCAACCAGGTTACCTGCCCTCTGTGGGCACCTCTGGTCCCCTGCTGCTGAACAGCTGCTCAATGGTTCGCAGTGGGCCCTTTGTCCTTGGAGAGGCAAAATGCCCTCTTCCAAATGTACTCCAGGAGGGGGAGAGATCTCTTCCTGTGAGACCCAGGGGATCCCCTCACCACAGCATATTGTGTAAAACCTATGCTCCATTCTCTTTCCTGCGCTCTCCCTTTCTCTCTGGCTTCTTTCTGTGAAAAGGGCTCTCTCCCCTTTACAGCTCTGTGGCTTTTCTCTCCCCCAAGTCACAGCTCTGAACCTCGTATCTGCCACATTCTCTCCCTCCAACTGGGCAAGTTGTTTCCTTAATCCTCTGATCAACTTCCTAGATGTTCAAAATGATTTGATGTTGATCTAGCTGTGTTTGAGGGATGAGGCCAGCCCAGGGTCCCCCTATTACTTTGCCATCTTAACTTCTCCCACTATTTCAGATTTTTAAATGTTTATGGCAAGAGGACAATTACAGTACCAGATAGTCTGTTATGGATGGAAGCAGACATCTCTTTATTTTTAAAATTTTTAATGTATTATATTTGTTTTTCCAATTTTTATCTATTCTATGGACTCAGTTTATTAAAACTGAATCAGGTCAAGTGCAAGGGAATAAGTACCTAGTGTAAAATTTTGGACATGTTCAATTCGTTAAAATGTGTTTGTAATATGAGGAGTGACTGGGGGACAAGGAATGAGAGAAAGATCACAAGGGCTTCATGATCATTTGTTCATACTGAGGGGTTGGTGTAAACAGATGATGGGAGATAGTGAATGATATTAACTTTGGAGGAATGGGATACTTGTATGCAGTGCAAACATGTCCAGAATTGTACCTGCAATGTTCAATTTCATCATAGACAGCTTGAACATAATATTTTGTATGGTACCTATATTACTTGGATCTTTAGTGTTAGTTCTCTACAAATTTGCAATTTTTACAGAACTCTAGAACAAAACCATTGATTATTATTCTAAATGAATGTAGGTAATTATATATACTCTTGACACTTTCATCTTATTTCTGACAGTTATCATTTTTTTCTCCTCTGGAGTGGTGGGGGTTGGAGTGGCAGGTGCCTGACATGGTTCTTAATGTGACACTTATGCTCCCTTTTATTATTTCCACTTTTTCTTCTTCTCCTTTCTGATTGTGTGTATTCTTTCACTTCCTACCTTTTGTTACTCAAAAAGATATTGGGATATTGGGAATTACAGTGGTGAGAATTGGTATAGAAAAGAAAAGGGTTTTGATTCATTCGTTCTTCCTTCACATGGCTTGGTCACCCTGAATCATGATCCACATAAATTTAGCTTAAAGTCTTTTGAGACTAGATTCCGAAACAAGAGCTTGTTTATTGAAATCTGAGAAAAAACAACTCTAGGGGCAGGTTGACCTAGTCTCCAGTGGCTTTCAGAAGTATCATAATATACCTTCTTTCATGGACATTCTAATGAAATAGGAATGCTGAATTACTGAAGATTGATTTTGTTTTCAGTTGTGAGAGCTTATTTAGGGGCAAGATGGAACAAACAGACAACATGTGTTTGCTTAAGAATATACAGTGCAAATTGACTGGATTATAAAATGATATAAAATTTAACTTTTGTTTTATCAATGTTCCTTTCTCCTTCTGCAAATTTCTCCATAGGAAACCTCTGTAAAATTGGTCTTCAACACTGCAGGAGATAGGTTCTTTTTCCAAAAAAAAAAAAAAAAAAAAAAAAAAAAATTTTTTTTTTTTAAATAACGTACCCTATGATACAGACCATAGCAATAGTTTTATTCATGTTTTTTTCCTGGTCATTGATATTTGAAGACCCTAATGGGCTCTCTTCATATTAAAAGATATATGTACACTGATACACACTAACCAGATTTTACATTCAATCCAAGTTATCTTTAAAAATCACGGATATATCCCATGTTAAGGCCATGTTTTGAGTGAAGATAGAAATGTATATTTTGCCTGAGACAGGGAACTGACATGTGTTGAACATCTATTTTTTATGTAAATTATTTTGCTTAACTCTTTTGAGGCAGACTGTATTTTCCAAAACTAGTGGGATATTTTTTGGTTTCTCATGCCCTTCCAGAAACTTGTCATTGCCCCATCTATGGAATCTATTTCTCTGCCACTTGAACTTGGGGCCTATGTAACTATCTCAGTGAAAAGACAGCAGCAGAAGTGACATACATGACATTTGAGGCTAAGTCATGAAAGGCAACACATATTCTTCCTGGCTCACTATTTCTCTCAAAATATTCACTCTTGGAGTTCAGCCACATGGTGGAAGCTTAGGACACATGGAAAGATCATGCGTAGGTGTTCTGGCCAACAGCCCCAGTAAAGCAGCTAACAGCCAGTATCAACCACCAGACACGTGAATTAAGAAGCCTTCAGATGATTCTAGGATCCAGTCTGAGAGTCATCTGTAGGCTTTAGGTCTACTAGCCAAGGTACCAAACCCATCATGGAGCAGAGGAAAAGTGTTAATTCAGTCCTCAGTCTTTGGATGCCGCTACTAAGGCTGAGTTGAGCAGAGATGAACAACCCACAGAGTCTTCTTCAAATTGCAGGTTTTTGAGCAAAATAAACATCAGTCTTTTAGGCTATTAAGTTTTATGGTGCTTTTATAGGCAGCAGTAGATAGCTGGAACACATTTCAATTTCGGGCAGTAAAGTGCAGCCAAAATTAAACTTAATATAAGTGGTAGCAGCTTTAGGACCAGGAGGCAGGCAGAAATGGGAAACATCTTTAAAAGTGTTAGTAAAATCCTAAAGGGGTCAAGGAGACCATTAGAGGAAGCCTCATGAACCTGGAAAGGCTGTTGTTAAGGACTGAAAAGAAAGAGAGGAAAATGGAATTGGAAGCTGGAGAAAAGGGGACTCTTGTTATACAGTGATAGAAAGTTTAGCAACAATGTCTCCTGCAGTAAGGTGGAAAATAAGAAACATACCTATTTTCTAGCTAAGAAGATTTGCAGAAAGAGGGTTAAGAATGCTTTGCCACCTGTCTGTTTCTAACTGCCTGTAGTAAATGTAAGGGAGAGAGATGAGCTAAAGAAAGAACTGTTATATATAAAGTCTCCAGGACTTGCTGGGTTGGAAAAGAAAACTGTTTCTCATTCCCAGCCTCTCCAGATGGCAAATGATACTAAAATTAAGATGTGGCTTCTGAGCAGAGATCAAATCCAGGGTGCTGTCAGGAAAACATGGTCTAAATATAAAACCATTTGTTAAAGCTTCATAAAATTTTAAGATAGTGCCTTATAGACCACTTCAAATAGACAAAAGTACCTCTAAGGATCTTAAGGGGTGCCTTATCGATTCTTTCCATGAAACAATAGGGCTTCTAAGAATCTTAAGGTTGATGTCTTTAAAGGGAGCCCAAGTTAGAAAAAAAGGCTTATCTCAATGAGATCTGGACATATTACTTCTGTATAAAGGGGTGGGTTATAAAATGATTCATAAGAAACCCACAAATTGTTTAAAGGAATTTTGTCTTCTTGTACTAAAAAGGATAGAGACAGTACAAAATTAAGAGGCGTTTGTATCCCCAAAAATCTGTGGGCAGGAAGCAGTTTAAGAAAATCACTCAACTGCAAAGATGATCTACATTTTATGGAATAGAAAAGATAAGGTAGTGGGTTGAAAGAGCCCGAAGACAGAACAAAGAGCCCTGGAGACCTCTTAGGTGGTAAGACTGAGCCCTGGTCAAGGAACTGTTAACTGTTTCTGGTTGTATTTTGGAATGAACCAGTGACAGCCATGTTCCATTCATTTTCCCCATTTTGAATGTGTGTACGTTTAATGGTTTTCTTCCATCTATCACATATTTATTGTATGTCACGTGTGTATGTTGAATAGAGGAATCATCTCTTCAGCTCACACACCTATAGATTAAGAGGAATGGCTCTCAAGGCTAAACCCAAGGAATCACACCCAAAGAACTTCATCTGATTTAGATGACAAGATCCTGGATCTCAAACCCAAGCCTGACCAACCTGAGAGAGGGCTCATGGCAAAGAAACTGAGTTTATTTTGCATATGGATGAGATGTGAATCCATGAGGTCAACAGTGGACTGTGGCAGATTTTAGTTTCCAAAAAACAGCCTCCACAATATTTCTGGTCCTAAATGCTCTTCTCAGATGTTGCCATTTGCTCATTAAGGAATGCATACCCATCTCCTGAAATTTGAGTAGACCTGAGTGACTACATCAGACAATAAAGTGCTGCAAAAGTGATGCTGTGTGGCTTCTGAGGCCAGAGCATGAAAAGAAATAGAGCTTCAACGTTTCTTTCTCTTGAAATGCTGACCTTTGGAATCCCGTGCTATGAGGAAGGCCAAGTAATAGGGAGAGGCTGTGTGTAGAGGTTCTGGCTGATAGCACCAGCTAAGGTATCAGACAGCACCCTGAATCAACTGCCAGACTTGTGAGTAACTCAGCCTTTACATGATTCTGCTCCCAGCCTTCAAGCTGCCCTAGCTGACACTGAGTGAAGCAGAGACGAGTTATCCCTACCAGACTTTGATTATCTTACAGAATTATGGGCCAAATAAATTTTAAAATTTTAAGCCACTAGATTATGAGGTGATTGTTATACAGCAATAGATAACTCGAACACCTAGAGTACTTTAAGCTGGGTAAGATCAACTACTTCCCAGATGAAAAAATATGCTAACAGTCACATAGTGTGTAAGTGGCAGAGCTGAGCTGTGGATTCCAGGGTGCCTGAATCCACAGTTTAACTTTTTCCACTCTTTGACCTACTCCTGTGAGAAGGCAGAGGTTGACCAGACAGACTTTGAGCCGAACTAAAAAATCCATTAAGTTCTAGCCTGAGAAGATTGAGCCCAGTAGAAGGGAGATGAGATTTGTAAGCTGCCAAGTGTACAGGCCTTCCTTGAAAACAAGGCACACTTTGCAGTCAAGAAAATTTATGGTCAAATTCTGCCCTTATATTTATGAGTTTTGGTGTGACCTCGAGAAAGCTATATAATTTCTCTGTGTGCAAGTTTCCTGAGTTGAGAAATGATAATATAATATCTCCCTTGCAAAATTGTTGTAGGGATTACAATCTTTGTACGGCAATACGAGAAATTATTATGCGAGTCTCGATATCTGAGTGCAGTCCTCTGGGAGTCCTGTTGAAATATGGGTGGCACACATCCATTGCTCTCTGACTTCAGATCACAATGTCAACATTGAACTTGGCTATTACTTCTTTTCCTTTTGGAATCCTGCTGCCACCTGCCATCTCTTCCCCTAGTTTCAGATGCTCACTGCCCTCAGAGCCTCTAGTTATCAGGAGTCTGCCACTTCCCTTACTCCCCTAAAAGGTTCTTCACATCTCCTTCCCTTATCACAAAATTTCTGCCTTGAATTTTAGCTAAAATCGATTGTTTGTTTAATGACATTCAGGTGAAATGAGGCTTAACCCCATGAGAACTTTGCACTTTAAAAGAACAGCTCATTAACTACTATGAATCTTTAATTGTTAGAAGTAGTGGGAGAGACGATTTTGTTCCCAGAGTTCTTTGCCTACTCTCTCTTTCCACCCACAATAAGCAAAAAATACTCCTGAAAACTACTTTGTAGCCTCTCTGCACCCCTTTTGGAAAACACTCCATATCCCAACAGGGCCCAAAAGAAATGAATTGTTGCATGGGGAGAGAACTGAGACTGGCAGCAAAGCACAAATGAACTTTATTTTTAAATTGCGACAATTTTTTTTCTACTTATCCTCCACAAATAGTGGATGGAGTTCAGTAGGGGAGGAGGCTACTATTTATTGATCGCCTTGACATAGCAAGTGCTTTATTATGTAGCTCTCATTGAATGCCATTGTCTGCTTGTGTATTTACTTTCTGGATTAGCCAAACTGTATTTTCTTAGAAGTATATTCACTATTAGTAATTATTTGAGTCCTATGAGACACTCAAAGAAAAAGAAAGAAGAAAGAACGAACGAACGAACGAAAGAAAGAAAGAAAGAGAGAGAAAGAGAGGAAAAAAAGAGAGAAAGAAAAGGGTAATTGTGTTTTTCCTTTGACTATGGCAGGGTGACTTTACTCCATTCTGTTTGACAAAAGCATTTCTCTATGCTGAGCTGTAGAGGCTCATGAGGTAGAAATTACAGAGACTGAAGTGTATAACTGGAAGGTTTTTGAACAGGCATTTGATTCACTCCTTAGGAAATATGCAAGAGAGGTTTTTACAGCTCAGGATAATGAGGGAGATGAAGAGAGGGAATAGGAGTAGATAGAGCTTGTATCACACACAGTTTTATTCACTGATAGTGTCCTCAAAATATTAAAAAAAAAAAAAGACCAAACCAAAAAAACTTAAAAGGCATTATGATTTAATCAAGATATGGCAATATTTTGGCCTAAACAATATTGAACAGTCCCATCCAAATTTCTGGCTCCATTTCCAGTCAATAGAAAGTTGTTAATTTCATTGCATTTCCTTTGGATTTATTACTTTGAATTTTTATTTTAAGTGCTCTGTCTTAAAATAATTAAACCCACAATTTTATTATAGTAACTTTATATTTTCTTTAGCCTTAATCTGGCTCCCTATGACCACTAATTTCCTCATCCACGGCTCATCTCTCAATTAATGTCACTTTAGGGTGCTGATATGTATTCTAGTCTCAAAGTTCCCATGGATGGCTCTGTTTCAAAATTTTCTGGAGAGATTTGAAAATTATGGATTTCTAAGGCCCATCAAAGTTAGTGCACCATAATTCTTTTCATACCTGTCCCTTCCTTTCTATTCTCATTACTACCTAATCCACATTTTCACTTGCTGGGTTGGCAATTATCCATCAAGTGGTGTCTCCAAGAATGCTTTTGCCAGATTAATATTCCTGAAAGGGTACATCACACATGTTGTTCCTATGTTCAACAACTGTTAATTTATCCCAGTTGCTCTCAGGAATACAATTACCTTCATTCTGACATTTAAGGCTTCTACCACTTGTCTTCTACACACCTTTCCAATGTATGTCAGTTTTTAACTGACTTGAGTTCTCACTAGCACATAAGTTTAATGAACCTTTCTTAGTTTGGACTGCTATGCCAAAATACCATAAAGTGAGTAGCTTAAAAACAAAACTTTTTTTCAATTCTGGATGCTGGGAAGTCCAACATTAAGGTGCTAGTAGATTCAGTGTCTGATGAGAACCCTTTTCCTGGTTTGCAGATAGCAGCCTTCTTGCTGGAAGTTCTGGTTTCCCTTTCTCTTCTTAGTAGGGCATTAATCCCAGCACGGGGCCTCCACCCTCGTGACTTAATCTAAACTGAATTACCTCCCAAAGGCCCTGCCTTCTAATATCATCACAAACATTCAGTCCATAACACTATCCTTCCTATTAAGAGGCTTTCTTCCCATGAGTCTTTCGATAACTTAAATTATTTTTTAAAAACTTTATGTTGAAAAACCTTCAGACTTACAGAAAAATTACTACTATAAGAATTCCTAATTACCCTTCATTCAGATTCCTCATGTTAACATTTTATCACATTTGTTATATCATTCTCTGTCTCTCTTTCATATATATGGCAGATATGATGCTTTTTACGTCTACCTACTCAGTTATGTATCTCCTAAACACAAGGGCATTCTCCTAGATAACTATGGTACCGTGATCAAAATAGGATATTACCATTGATACAATACTATCCTCTAATCAACAGAAAACAAAAAGGCAAGACATTAAGTAGAAGAAAATATTGGCAAAATATACACATGCAAAGACCTTGTATCGAGACCATAAAAAGAACTGTTATGATTCAACTATAAGAAGATAAATGCTCTTCTCCCCACTGGGCCAAAGACTAGCACACCTCACAGAAGTATACTGACGAATGGTTAATAAGTGCCTGAAGAGGTACTCAGTATTAGAAATGCAAGCTAAAACCACAGCGACACTACTACACACTCAGCAAAATGTCTAAAAACATGAAGATAATATAACAGCCCCAAATGTTGCAAAACTATGAAGTGTTGGAGCTATCATGCATTGCTTATGGAATAGAAAATCATTCAGTCACTTTGAAAAACTGCTTGGCAATTTCTTAAAAAGATAAACAAAAAATTTTTCCTGTGAATTATCAGTTTTACCCCTCTTTAATTGAAAAATGAAAACATATGCTCACAAGAAGATTGTACAAGTATACCGATAACATCTTTAGGTATAAAAGCCAATAACCAGAAACCACTTGAATGTCCATGATTAGGAGAAGAGATTAATCGTAGTCTATTCGTACAATGGAATAAGACAGTGAAAAGAGACATGATTCAACTATATGATCAATCTCATCGACATGATATTGAGAGCAAAATGCAAGACACAAAAGAATAAAAACTGTATGATTCAATTTATACAAGTTCAGAATATGCAAACATAACCTATAGTGATAGAAATCAGAATAGTTCTTGCCTTGGCAAACAGTACACTGACTGGGAAGGGTCATGAGAAAACTTTCTGATGAGATAGAAATGTTCTATATCCTGATTGGAACGTGGGATTTCCAGGTGTGTATGTTTGTCAAAGTTGATTGACTCATGTGGATTTCATTGTGTCAATTATACCCTAATAATAAATATAATACAAAAGATGTAGGCAGGATGCACTTGAATTATAGAGATATGCAGGAACCCAGGTTTACTGGAGGTAGAGCTACTAACATCTCTGGATGGGAAGGCCTGGGTGGGAGCAGAGATTTCCAAAATGCAGGAGAGTGAGTTCCCTACAGCAAGCCAGTGAACTGACTTCATTTAGGGACACAGACAACCTTTGGTGAATTTCCAGGGATGGAACCAACAGAACTCAATTATACCCTATCCATTCCATTTACTGCCAGGCTTTTCCATTGCTCGAACCATTTTGAAACACAAGAGGGCATGGTTGCTCTGTAGTATGTAGTCCCTATAGGTCAGCTATAGAGTAGAGAGCAGAAGGAAGTAGATTGGCTCTTAAGATGGAAACAGAAGATATCTGCATTCACCTTATTTTTACTCAACATCAAAGGGAATCATTTAATTGTCATAATGGTGGCTTGGCCAAGAGATTCTACAGATTGGGTATTGGAGGATGGTAAGTGAGTTGAGGGTATAAGAAATAGTGATTGGTTCTGGAATTCAAGCTGTTTAATAATGGATATGAACACATTATGGGATGAAGGGACAGTGCAATCCTGGTAGTATCAGTGGAATATAAGGCCCAATAGGGTCAAAGGATTTTTGGAGTTGGAGTACTAGAAGGGGTTTTTGCAAATAAAACTATGGAGGGATTTCAAGTAAAAGTAGCAAAAGGTCAAGTATATGTCCATGGGCATCAGTGGGTAAGGTAGCATAAAACACAAAATGATTGAAGAAGAGGAAATCAAGGAACAAAACAATCAGGATAATGGAAGAATTGTTTGTATATATCTTGAAATCATCAAGAATTATCACAGGATGGTGAGAGCGACAGAGAGTGAGGAGCTAAAAGTTTCAAAAGAATGATGAAGAGTAATGAGAGGAGAACCAGAGATGACTGCAATCAGAAGGAGAGGTGGGTGGTATAGGCTGTTAACTTGAGTCATCCTTGATATCTTCTCTTTCTCAGCCCCAGAGTTAACCAATCATTAAGTCCTGTCAATCTATTGCTTTTCTTAATATTGCGCTACTCTAGTCATCAGCCAGATTTTTAAAAAAATCATTTCTCCCTGTTTCAGAACATTTGTTTTCTAATTGGTCTTCCAGTACCTATTCTTGTCAGTTTGTTTTCTTTGCTGCTGTCACAGTGAACTTTTCTCAGTAAATATGATCATGAAGTTCCCCCTTATCTTCTTCTAATCCAGCACTTAAATTTTTTTCAGTGGGTCTCTGATGATTCTAAGATTAGGAGCAAAATCCTTCAGGTCTAAAAGGGCCTGAATGATCTGGCTTCAGGTCTACCTATCTAGTCTGACCCAGCGACATATTCCCCCATCACCTCTCTGTGCATCAGTCACACCTGCTTTCCTGTTCTGTCCTCCAACTGGCCCTTTGCAGATGCCACTTGCTTTGCATGGGACGTGCACTCCTTTACCTCCCCATGTTTCACCAGCTTAATTAAGAGTCATCAGCTGAAGCTCTGTTCAAATATCACCTACCTAAGAAAACCATTCCCAACATTTCCCAGGCTGGGTCTATGCTGGTGAGACCCTTTAAGTATGGAACTGTATGAGTGCTTCTTAAGGAAGACCTCCAAATGGCTATCTCATATGGGAAATATTTAAAATTTATGCTGGCTTCTCCTTTGTTTAGAGTTATGCTCAGCTGGTTGTTGGGATGGTAAGGACCAACAGACATGAATAGGAGAAGACCTTTAAAGAAGTCACAAATGAAGTCTGGTTTAATGACATGGTTTCACAGCACAAGAGTCTAGTGGAGAAAAACTGGTTTAGACAAGTGTGTAACTTTTGCTGGAAGCTCCCTCCAATGGCATTTTTATAGCCCAGTGATTCTAATTCCACGTTGAAGAATACGGACTGATTTTGGGCTGCATGCTTCTGCTCAAAGTGAAACAGGGTCCACTGGATCTAAGCCAGTAGGGGTGCTGCAGTAAAGGAAAGCCCAGTGCCTCCAAGTAGCAGAACGGGCCTTTAATAGTGACACCATGTGGTACCAACAATAGTGTACCAGTTAGTGGTCTTAAACTTGATTTTCATTAGCTTCGAAAACATGCCAATACTGGTGATATTTGCACAAATCTATAAATGTACTTTAAAAATTATTGAATTGTACACTTACGGTGTATGAATTTATGGTGTAAATTATACCTCAATAAAGTGATAAAAAAGTATAAAAAAATGATACCAATGCTTGATCCCATTCTTCAGCCAATTATATTAGAACCTCTGGGGGCAGGACTTGGATGTTATTAGGTATTAAAATCTCTCCAGGAAAATTTAGCAATAACTAACAAAGGTCCATATGCATTTGCCTTTTGACTCAATCCTGTTTTAGAAAGTTATTCTGAAGACAGCAATACAAATAACATGCACAATGTTGTTCATTGGAGCACTGTTTGAAAATGCAAAATATGGAATGCCCATACATAAGAGAGTAGTCAAATAAACTATGGTGAATCCACACAATAGAGAGTAATATGCAGCTATAAAAAAGAATGAAGAAGAACTTTCCAAACCAACATACAGTGGTATCCAAGATATACTTTAGTGTGAAAGATAGCAAAGTGCCAAAGTATATCAATAGTAGGGTAGGGTACCCTGTAAGTCCAAATGAAGGAGATATAAGAACATATACATACATCTGCTCATTTGGGCAAAAAGGAATATGGAAAGAATAAATTAGACACTAAAGTGATGAATTATCTAAGAGGCGAGTGGGAACAGAGTGGAAAGAACGTGAGAGTGGGAATGGGTGGAAGGCATAAATGAGGGCACATATCTAAGCTCACCTTCTTGCATAGTTCTGACTGTTAGGACCAAGTAGTGTTGCACATATTAAAAAATAGGTAATTAGTGTTAACTAGAATATATGGGGAACCCTAACAGAATACACATGGTAACCAATGACTCCAACTGCTGAAAATGAATATCACAGCCATAACAAATGGGATCAAAAGAAACTAATAAGCCTAATACTGGAAATATTTGGCCCACGAGGCCAAAGACACACAAATACGGCACGCTTTTCAGAAATTTGTTTTTCGCAGAGGTTTGTATTCGTAATTCTGAAACTACATATATTCTAAAATTGAATAAATAAGTAAGTAAATTGTAGACAGCGAGAGCCAATTTATTACTGTCAGAGAAAGGAGTTACAAATGAGGAAAGAGGGGAGGCTAGAATGAACCCCGAGGATTAGGATCATAGGGATGAGTTTTAACTAGTGGTGTTCATCACGTCTATAGAGAGGGAGATAGAAAGATACAGATATGCCTGTGTTTGTGTCTACCCGTATATATCTCCTTGCTCTGTTCACTTAGAGGACCTAGAAATAATGACACCCCAACAGCAATGAGTACACCTAATGTCCAAAACTTGGTTTCTAAGTATTAATTTTCAACAAAATAGCCACATCCTGGCTGAGTAAGGTAAGCCTGGATCATCTTGCAGTGCCAGAAAGTAAATGTTCAAAAAATGATGGAAGCCTATTGAAAAGGTTAGATATCAACCTGAAGTAGTTCCCAGTTGCCAAAGCTGGGAATATTGGATTATCATTCATCAGATAAAATAAATATCCAAGTCTGTACTGATAAAATGGATAATTGAACAAATAATTACATACAAAAGAAAGGGCTGTTTTTCTTTTTCTTTTTTTTTTTTTAAGATTTTATTTATTTATTTGATAGAGACAGCCAGCGAGAGAGGGAACACAAGCAGGGGGAGTGGGAGAGGAAGAAGCAGGCTCATAGCAGAGGAGCCTGATATGGGGCTTGATCCCGGAACGCTGGGATCACGCCCTGAGCCGAAGGCAGACGCTTAACGACTGCTCCACTCAGGCGCCCCAGGGCTGTTTTTCCTTACAGTGGAATTCCAATAAGTAAAAGGAAGAGTAGAAATATAAAATTGCCATTTGGCAAATGCCACTGTAATAATTGTTTTAGGGAAGCCTCAATGGATGCTAAAATTAGTGGGCAAACATATAATTAGAAACAAGATATTTGCATAATCTCAGAATATCTCACCACAAGATGCTAATTACAAAGAAAAAAGTAGTGGAGAACCTTAGCAGACACTAACTTCACCAAGTAATCAAAATTAACGTCACCAATAGTGTGACACATTGACATCCTGGACTTCCTAATAGGATGGCCTGAGGAGGGCATGACACCATTTCTGTGGTTTCTTGTCAAAAAGACGTAATTTAACCATGAAGAGACATCAGACAAACCCAAATTGAAGAACATTTTACAAAACAACTGACCAGTACTCTTCAAAAGTGTCAAGGTCATGAAAGGCAAAGGAAAAGAGACGGAGGGCCAGTCCCAGACTGGAGGAGACTGAGTAGACGTAAAGGCCAAATGCAACGTGGGATCCTAGATTACATCTTGTTTGGGGGTTGGGGGAGGCTCTCTGGAGAGCCAGGCAGGACTCGGTGCTATTAGAATAGGTGACTGCTCGAGTAATTGAAGAGATAGGGCCAAAGGCATAATCCAGGAAGTGGTATGAGTCATAGAGTTTAAGAATGGTCTCGTAGCATAGTACTTTTCCAGTGGAGCATTTATCAAATTATAATCCCATGCCTGTTTCCCCTACAAGAATATAAGCTCCATGAATACAGATAGGTGCCCATCTGTCTCATTCACCACTCTATCCCAGGCCTGAATCCATTATTCAGTATGTGCAGAAAAACATACCCTTAATCTCTCTTTGCTGCTCAGGCCCCTGCAAGCACATTCGTCTCTCACCTTTGCTCCAAGAACCTCCACTGGTTGGAACGCTCTGTTCACAGGTGACTGACGGAAGCATCTCGGGCTTTGGAGACTAGATGTAAGTATTCAGGTGCCCATTCTTTCGTACTCCAGCCTACAATCCGCCTCAGGTTTTTCCTCCTTTCCAGGGTCAGCTACTTCAACAGTAAAGAAAGGCCTTTGTAGGGTTGAGCAGTGATTTTCAAACTGTTTTAAAAATTTGTTGTTTTGTAATTATTGATGAGTAGATTGTTTATGTTTACAGGCTCCTTTTCTTTAAAAAAAAAAATCATTGTATAATACCCAGAGGTGTACATAAATCATACGGGTAAAAATGGAACTGCACTCAGTTCCATTGGTTGGAGGAGAGGAGGGGAGGGGAGTGGGCTGGGGAATAATGCAGAGCCTTCCTAACTGACCACCCCATTCCCAGCTGCCACTCCTCTCTGGGAGCCTTTGAGGTACGGGTGACAAACTTTTTGTCCATAGTTTGAAAACTCTGGGATAGAAGATTGCTACGATTTTTCTGCCATCTTTAGAAGCACTGGTTGGTGTCTCCTGTGAACTATGGCGCTCACCCTGCTCCCTTCCATGTTGTATTTACCATGCTACAGCCTGGACTAGAAAGAACGGGGTGTATCTTGTTAGACCCAAGACCTGGTACAAAGACTTCACCTCCTGGTTCATTTAGTGAACGTTTCTTGATGATGATCATAGGACCAGGATTTCCAGAAATTTTCCTGAGATGGCCCCAGAATCGGGCCTGGGGACAAAGAGAGGATTTGAATTAGTGGGCAGAGGTCATTATCTCTTATCAGTGAGGGCTGTGCAGGAACGCCAGCCAGAGGAGGCCATGCAACGGGGAACCATGAGGAGGTTTGGAGGACACAGGAAGATACCATAGGAGCAGGATGGACTGAGGTGGGGGAGGGGCCGACAAAGTCCATTAGTGTAATAGCCCACTGCAACCCAAGACGGCCGAAATCTAGAAACTGAAATGATCACGCTCTGGCTCACATTCATTCCCTCCGGTGGCCTCCCCACAGGTTATTCCCGGAAGATAATTGGAACTGGCTGTTTCCAGGCACCTTAAAGATCAAATCCCAACAAAACGTGGGCAGCCTCCACAGCAAAACTTTCCCCAGCATTCCCCAGTCCCCACCCCGCCAGGCCCTATTCTCGGCTCCAGCCTGAACTCTTTTTCAGCTCCAGCTGAGAAAATGCTGACAGCTCCAATGCGGGAGCGCTCCCCCCGAGGTCCTTGGGCGGGCTGGCCGGCGGCGCCTGCTAGCTGGCTGTTGGTGGGAGCATCCTGCCCTCTGCTGGATTTGGCAGGAAGAATGAATTCGCATTGCCTGCTACGGAATTAATTAGATGAAAAGTTTTTGATTTTCTCTGAAAACAAATATTTGCTTGCATGCCAATGAGGTCTAATTAATCAGGGAGCACATTCTTCAAATGACATGGTTTCTTAGGGGATTTCCAGGTATCCAGGAAAAAATCATTTTCATATGTCTCCTTCCTGCTCAGTAAGCAGGGTGTAAGACAGGCAGTGTGGACATTTTTAAAGAAATGTGAAGAGTCAGAACCACATCTCTAATAATTTTTAATGTATTCATATGGTCCGATGGGATAGAAAGAACTTCAGGAGTCCGGTCAGACTGCTTGGGCTTCATTCTGCAAGATACTCTTGCTGAGACTGAGTCTCTTCAGCTGTCAGGTGTCAAACCCACTTTGAAAGGTTGTCGTGAGTATCAAGCGCGCTAATCACATATACGAAAGGACTTTCCTGTGCTCACTAACGCTGTGGCATTTTATACGCGTGGACTGTGCTCAGGTTCACACAAGAGGAAGCACGCGTGCGCGCACACACAGGCAGATACACACCAAAGAGGTTCACATGAAAGTATCGGGAAACATTGTTTGATTATTGGCTTTTATTGACTTCCTGAAATTGATTTTGGGTAAAACTAGAAAACAGATACCAATATTTCAAATCTAGAGAATGAAAGGAGCCTTCTTAAACATATTGAAAGAAAGCAGGATGCCCTTAACATAATTTTTGTAAGTGGGCCTGGAGACAGAGCAACTTTTTACTAAGTAGTATTTACCTTCGAGCGCCTATCATCATGTTCTGTACAACCCATAAGAATGCCTATACTTCTCACTTTCATAAACAGAAAAATGGCCAAAATGAATTCTAAGGAGAATCTTGTACAGGAATCCAATCCCTCCCTTCCCTCCTTTCCTCTTTTGTTCTGGGTCCTTCTCTATTCCACTCTGTCCTAGTCTCTTCCTGTTTGATTTGAAGCCAGAAATAAGTTCTTTCTATTAGCATTGTCACTGCTGGCGAGGCTGAGCCATTTCTTGTCCCCTACAGCAATTCCATAAGCATACCTACCCTTTTCTCTTCGGTGCTAATATTACCGTGGGAGTAGAATATGGTCCCAGCTCTTAGGTCGTTGGTCATCCAAAGGGTGAAAACTTGAATGACAATGGTGTTCATATTAATGTGGTAGCTCTTTAATAAAAAAAAAAAAGATTTTAACTGAAAATTTGTTTGATTTTATTCTCTTCATTAGCAGCTCTGCTTAATAAAGGGTTTTAGATCTCCCATTTGTGCTTGCAGCTGGGAGTAAACCCAGGGGTAATTGCTCTCCTTGCCAGCCTCAATAAGTGCTATATTGATGTTACACAGAACTTGTAACTTCAAGAAGAATTTAATACTAGTTGCTGAGGATACAAAGGAATAAGATACGATCTTGACACATGAGATATTCAGGCTTTAGATACCTATATCAATAAATATGTGGTAAGGGGGTGATGTGGGAATTGAGGAAGAAATAACCAGAAGTCATCTAATCTTAAAGAATGAAATATTTTCCAGGTGAGCAAAGTGTGCGTGGGGGGGGGGGGGTTTGTGCGGTTGGAGTAGTAGGCAAGGGAGCAGTCTTCAAGGCAGTGTACCAGGTAAGTATGATATAGTTCTATGGAAATCTACTGTCTGTAGAATAACAGGGAGGGTGAGCTTGAGGCTGGAAAGGTAGTTTGGGGCCAGATGAAACCCCTACTTAAGAGGTAAGATATGGAGCTTGAATCCCACTGGGTATGTGTGTTAAACAATACATTTGAATGGCGAATCAATATTATACCCCTATAATATTCCATTAGTCAGGGAAGTGTTTACTAGGGAGGAAAGTTGGGCTTAAGGTGGTATTATAATTCCCTAGTCTTTAAAAATATGTGTAAGTTGCTGCGAGAACTGCACTAACCTCTATGTTCCATACAAACTGGGTTGAATTAGTGACTCCCGGAGCAGACTAGAATCCTTACTTAGTATCTTTAAAACACAACAGCTTAAGTCCTTTTTGATGCATCAGAGAGTCATGCATTTTTTAAAAGTAGTTATGTCTAGTTAATCTTAGATAACCATATACTCTAAAATATCTGGAATCCAGTGCCTGAAGGGAAGGCTTTACAAATGGCATCAGTCATTTCCTATAGCCAACCTGCCATTTTTTTCACATCAAATAAAAGGAGGTCAGGAAAAGACGTGTGGATAAAGGCTCTCTGCTTCACCAAACATGCTTGCTCATCTCACTAATAATTTTTAAAAAGCCGGATTATTTATCTAAACAGCTTGGCGTGATTTTACTGATCCTAATTCTCCTTGTCTCTACTATAGTCATCCCATAAACATCGCAAGAGGCAGGATTGCTCACAATAAAGCTTTGTTTAGGGCATCTTAAGAGGAAAGCACTTTGAATTGATATTCCCATTCCTATCCTCATAATGAGATTTACAGGTGACTTAAAAAAATTTTTCTTTTGTGTATTTGCTCAGCACTTAGCACATTACAGACATTCTGAAGAATGGAGCACATTCCATTAAACAATTTGGACAAAAGTAACGTGTAACTAAGTGTAAGTCGTGTAACCTGGTGCTTAGTGCCCCCACTGCGGCTGTAGGAGCACAGACCGTGTCTGTCCTGTTTGTTCTTCTACCAGTGGTACCCGGCACATAGCAGGTGCTCAATAAACATCTGAGGAATGACGAAACAATGCACAGACTCTCTTTTCGGGTGACTTTGCTTGCCGTGGTTATCCTAAGGGCACAATAAAGTAATACTCCCTCCACGACTACTTGGGCTCATGAGTTAATGTTTGCAAAGCGCTTTGAACTTCTTGGGAAAAAGAATGATGTTTTTGTTGGCACTGTATCATGTTTGCAGTGGCACATGAATTACTCCTCCTTCTCTTCCTCCAGCTGCTCGCACTGTGCCCTCCCCCAGCTCCATGCCAGGCCAGGATCTCGCAGAGGACAGCTGCACTGCTCTTCCTGCCTTCCTCCAGCCCCCTCCAGCCCTCCAGGAGAGGTAGGGACAGAGCAAACCCTGGAAAGATTTCTCCCAGGCCTCTTAAGAGACTCCGGGAAAATGGAATTCGGGTGGATCCTAAGGACTCTTAGAGCAGCTGGGGTAGAGAGGGATGCAGGTTCTTGGCCAGCCGTGGAAGAAGCTGGCAGGTTAGACAGGCCGGTCCGTGAGGACTAGATTCTGAAGGAGAACTAGAGGGCGTCATACAGGCCACTGGGAGTACGTGCCAGCACACGTGATTTCTTTAGTGTATATAGTTTTAAACACATAATACAAAGCCTCGACTAGTAACCTGGCCGAAAATACAGTTTCGTTACAAGGACCTCCGAAGACAAGCCCGATTGCTTTTATATGGGTAAAACTTTCAATTATTAGGACTACTTTCTCCATAATTTTTAAATATTCAATAACGGCAAATAATAGTATTCTATTTCACAACAGATAGAGGCTTCAATGTTTCCCAATGTATTTATGACTACAAAAATTGCCTTTATTTTTAGGAACTCAGTAATTAAGCAGTTCAAGTGTGATTTGGGAAACAAGAGTTTTTGTTTTTGTTTTGCTTTGTTTTGTTAAGAATGTCTGTCCCTTATGAACAAATTCGAGAAAAAGAGGCTTGTGTGTTTTTCGGGTTACAATATATTAACTTTCCACTGATCACACACAACAACTATCTCAAAGTAATGCAGGGAGAGCTGGTTACAGGCAGAATAACCAAATGGGCTATCAGAGGCAGGGTTTGCCTTAAAGGCAGGAACAGCTCCTGTTTTCCACAACTTTGAAGTGACTTGTTTTCCAACCCACTTCATGAGGTTTCCTCTGTGTGTGGAAAACTTTCCATGATATAGATTTATTTTTTTCCATGATACACATTTATATGCTTGTTGCTGTGCATGTAGCAAATATGTTCTTTCTCTATATCATTCCTAGGGACTGGAAATGAATGTTTGTCGAGAAAAACTAACCCGGTTTTCTGTTAAAAAGACCACGTAAACGATGACTCTTTTGCTTCAAAGAAAAATCTCAGGTAAGTCTGGCTTTAGTTGACGGCATGAAGTTAACCAAAAGTCTTGCATTTTGTTTAAACAATTAGGAAAGGAAATTTCTCTCAATTAAATTGGGCTCATTAATCTGAAAACAAACACAGAGTATATTTATAGTTATATAGGCAGGATTTGAAACTCTGAGAGCTTAGTGTCCCCGTAAAAGCCACATGTGAAACATTTATTTGGGAGTGACTCCAGATAAGAAATGCTTTCTTTCTCCACTTGATTCATTGTAAAATGAAGAACCCTGATTTTCCATTTGTTCAGGGCTTGAAAATCACATAGGCGTTATTGACTTTTTATTGGTTTTTCTTCCTCTTTTTATTTGTGAGGTATTTGATACTAGGCAGTTTGCCCATGTCCTAAAATAAACAGATGGGATCTCCCTTCAGGAAAGAGGAGGAGGGCAGTATGAATTAGGGAGAGATCAAATTTCTTTTTCAGAATGTTAGTGTCCTGCGGTATTGGAGGGGGCTGTGAGCTCACCTAGAGAAGCCAGCAGGAAGGCTCGTCTGCCCGGCTCACAGACCAGGAGGAAATCACCGTCTGAGATTTGCCAATCAAAGTTCTATGGTAAGTTTGAATTTGGAATGTGTGGGTTGATTCTCATTTTGCGTTATTTTGTTGCGGTCGGGAGGGGATGAAGTGAACAAGGTTTAATGAAGTGTTATATATTAAGATAAATGAAATATTGAGGGAGTTATTGCTGGGAATTCCTCATTCAAGTGTTTAATGCGTAAGCTGATTGGCTTTTTCGGGTTTCTTTCCAAAATATTTAGGACTTCTACTTTTTGATATTCGGTCTGTCTTTTTTGTTCTTGCTGTTCTTGTTACTAGAATTCTCCTTTTTCTTTTTTTTTTTTTTAAGATTTTATTTATTTATTCAACAGAGATAGAGACAGCCAGCGAGAGAGGGAACACAAGCAGGGGGAGTGGGAGAGGAAGAAGCAGGCTCATAGCGGAGGAGCCTGATGTGGGGCTCGATCCCAGAACGCCGGGATCATGCCCTGAGCCGAAGGCAGACGCTTAACTGCTGTGCCACCCAGGCGCCCCTAGAATTCTCCTTTTTCTAAATAGGGTCCGCGGATTTGGTGGTAGGGATGAATTCTGTAAGGCAGATGCTGAGTTTGTGACAACCTGACTATTTTTGGTCGTAGCCAGAAGGCCCAATAAATATGGGATGTGATATTACAGCAAGGAAAAGGGAAAAGAGAAAGGAATGGACTAGAAAGGTGGAAGTTCTTCTTAAGAGAAAAGAAAAGGAAGAGCTGGTGAGGTGCCAGTTTAAGTTGGCTGAGCCCTGGAGCTCAAACATGTTACCCTAGTGAGGAAGACAGTGTAGGGCTGCTCATGGAAATTCACTGAGAGTGCGTGTGTGTGTGCGTGTGTGTGTGTCCTTAGCCTTGTATCATGAACAAAGAATAAACAATCAAATATTTATTGAACTAAAAAGGTATCTCTTTTTGTAGCTGCTGCAAGAAATAAAAAGGTCAGCAAACTAGTTGCTCTCAGGTCCGTTTTGTGTGATGGGCTTGAAGAAGGTAGGCAGAACCCAGACAGAGGCAGCTGAAACCCAATTGAGTAAGTTGCAGCCAGAAGGTGAGCCGTGAACAGATGACCAAGTGTTCCCTCAAATCATCATTACGGTAGTCACACTTTTAGGTTAGACCCCCAGGGATCAGGGCATTGTCGCCAGGAAAGTTTTGTTAAAGGACACTGGGTGTCAAAGGCACAGGGCAGTGGATCTCAAACTTTTAAGAATGACAAGTGTTCAAGTTCCTGGTTCCTCGGTTTTACTTGAAGTGATTCTGATTCAGGAAGTCGGGGTGGGGGGGTGGGGGAATATCCCTGGGGATCTTCATCTTGTAAAAGATGCGGGTGTGGAAGGGCCTCACTTTTGAGAAAAATGTGTGGGGTTTCTCTAGCTTGTTTTTTTTAATAATAATTTTTTTTATTATATTATGTTAGTCACCATACAGTACATCCCTGTTTTTGATGTAAAGTTCCATGATTCATTACCTGCGTATAACACCCAGTGCGCCATGCGATACGTGCCCTCCTTACTACCCATCACCAGCCTATCCCATCCCCCTAGCTTGTTAACCTCATTGGAGGACTGTTGGTTTGAAGACCGCCAGGAGCCTGGCTCTGAGAGAGACTCATGGCCGTTGAGATGAAGAGGCAGAGCCTTTATCACACAGACCTGGGTTTGCATCTCCTGTGGCTTCGCACAAAATACTTTCCTTATCTGAAATTCAGGTTTCTCCTTTTTAAAAGAGGACAACCATATTGTCTACCTCTGGGATTTACAGAAATAATGCGCACAAGGGCTTAGGAGAGCAGCACAAAATAATGCAATTAGTAAATACTACCTCTCGTGGTGGGGAGAGAAGGGAAATGTCAGTGATAAGTCCTCTATGGCCAGGAAAATGGTTTGGGGCAGACAGAGCTAAGGTGTAACCAACGAGGAGGCTAGTTCTTGGATCTTGGGGGTCCAGGGGCAAGGTCTGAAAATAGAGCATAGAACGGAAAATGCACCAACGTGAGGGTGGGAGACACACTTTCTTACCATTACAAAAGTTTCCCAAGAGTGGTAATAAGCAACCCAGAGGGCACGGTTAATTGGAATTGTAATTGATCCCCAAATAGTATTTAAGTCAATAGTTAATTGATTTTCCTCAAGAAAACCTTGTAAGAACTTCTAGAAGGGAACAAAGTGAAATGCATCAAATTCAGTGATTTGTTCATATCTGCCACCCACTCTACATGGAAGGAGTAATGAATGACAAGAAAAATGGAAAGGAACAGGGACCACAAATCATAAGGCTGTAATGAAATGAAATCCTTTTCTGGTAATTCAGTGTGATGTCAGGTCGTACTGAACCGGCTGGCTCGCTTGCATGTGACTGTTGCCAGGTGCTCTCCCAAGATGAAGCATGAAGGGTAGAGGAAACAGTTACGTGCCTTTCTTCAAAGACAAAGATAAAATTTAGAGGCATTTAAATGTATGCTGTGACTGAAACAGCCAACAAATTAATGGATGGGGGATATGAAGGACCAGTGGGGGTGGGATGTGACCAGACCGTCCCTAGGCAAGTCAGTTAGCCTCTTTGGACCTTATTTCCTCTCTAAGCGCTCTTCTAGTCCTGATGCATTGTGATAAGGCGTAGATGGTGGGACAAATCCCAATGCTTTCACATTTTCACCTGGGAAGTAGTCCCTAAACTAGGGTACCTAAGTTATTACCAAATGCTAGCTATTTTGAAGAATTTTGTTTACTCTGAAATACAAATTTTTCAGTGATTTTCCGTAAACTCAAATTTCAACTGAAATGTATTTTAACCAATGCTGTTATTTCTCTGGATGTAACTGATATCTTCTCAGTAAATAATCATGATAATGCATGGTAATGACAAATACATTATGAAGAAAGACATGCTAACAGTAGCCACCATTTTTTGAGCACTTACGATCTCCTAGGTATCAGGCTTGATATATTTCCTCTTTGACCCTTATACAAATTCTGTTAGGAGACATCATTGTGGCAATTTTCTATGAGGATTTTAAGAAGTCACAGAGGCAGCAAATAGTAGAGTTGGGATTAGAATCCAGGTCTTTCCAACTCTAAAATCCACGTTTCCAGTCCTGTGATACCATAAACCTGCTCTACTAAGTGCATTTGTAGTAAGCCTGTAGAGTTTGCTCCTTGATTCACGGTCTTCCATTATTCAAAAATACAATGAGAAGTGTGTGTTCTTGTCCTCCTCCTTCATTTTTCACTTGTGAGCACTTTAGGGGAGCACTTTTCCTAACAGCAATATCATTTATCTGTCTATCTATCTATCTATCTATCTATCTATCTATCTATCTATCATCTATCTAATTTTTACTTTGAGCACTGAGTTTACTGGCTAGTCTGAACTTGCCAGCAGGCATATACATAAAAGTAACAATTTTTTTCTTCTCCAGTTACTTAAGCTCGGTCAAGTTTCCCCTTTCCTTGGGCAGACACCATGATCTTTGTTTTTTTTTTTCCTATAAAAATGAAAACAAAACACAACTAACTCTGTGCTATAAAAATTCAATCTCAGTCCAATTTAAAAGTATCTCCTTTGACATCATCCATCAGTGTAAGGTCTTAGAATGAAAGGATGGGCTGTAGTGTGTCTCTGGGATACCATCTCTCTCCCTCGCCCGGCTACTACGGTTGGAGGAGATTTGGGGTAGGGAGGAAGGAGAAGAAAAGGACAAGTTTCTCACATTTCATGGTGAAGTTTTCATCCTTCCTCTGTTCAAGATTTTAACTCTTTCTCTGGTTGATGTTGAGCGGTGGGCTGAGGACCTGTGTATGGTAGGCAGCCACATGACAGTTTTCAGAGTGCCCTTCGAGGGCCTCTCCAAATTACTGAAACAGGAGATCCAGCTCCAGGAAGATCTTATACATGTAAGATCCTACCACCCAGCCTCCTGCTTCTGGGTCTGCTCAGTCAGCAGCCCACACTTGGTCATGGAATATGGCGAGATAACACGAACTGGTTTCTTCCCCTGAGTTCGCTTGGCCCACAGACAAAAGCTTGCAAGTTGCCCCAGGCTCTGCCCTCTCTCTTGGGCTCTTTTTTTCCCCTCAGTTCAAATAGATACAGTAAGTGAACTGACAAGGCCACTGTCTATGCAGATGTCAAAGTTAGCCAGGACACGCTGGCATCCCCTTCCCACAGCCCTGCTCCCTGGCTTGAAGAATGGTTCTTCTCTTGGTGTCCCCTGCACTGCACTCAGTGGTGAGCAGTGTGTCCCCGGGGAGTGGATGAAAACCCAGCAGAGTCACTCTCTTCCACCCTTGTCAAGGGCGCCTGACAGCTTTGAAGTCTTGCTGTTTCTCTCCGCTCCAGTCGTGCTTTTAGACCTCACTGGGGAAGGGGAGGGCACAGTTTGGGGTGGCGGTTGAAACCAGCAGAGCCATTTAGCCTTCCCTCAGGGAGCCTGGAAGGAGACGGAGGCTGCGCGTGTTCTCCAGTTTCTTTATCCCAAGGTTGGCGCCCTAATGGCTCATTGCGGGGTGGCAGAAAAACTTACACTTAACAGCTTTGTTACCTTTGTGCACTTCTGGGGGCAAAAAACTTCTTTGTAGAAAACACTGTCAAGAGAATGAAAAGGCAAGCCGCAGACTGGTGGAAAATACTTGCAAAAGACATACCTAATTTAAGATTGTTATCCCAAACGTAGAGAGAACACTTAAAACTCAGCAATAAGAAAATGAACACACTGATGAAATAAATATGCAAAAGATTTGAACAGACTCCTGACCAAGGAAGATATACAGATGGCAAATAAGCCTCTGTATGATGCCCAATATCATATGTCATCAGGGAATTACAAATTAAAACAACAATGAAATACCACTATACACCCATTAGCACAATGAAATCCAAAATACTGACAATACTGAATGCTGGCTAGGATATGGAGCAACAGGAACTCTCATTCATTGTTAGTGGGAATGGAAAACAGCACAGCTACGATGGAAGATAGGTTGGCAGTTTTTTACAAAATAAAAATACTCTTACCCTAAAATACAATGATTGCACTCCTTGATATTTACCTAAATAAGTTAAAAAGCTTATGTCCATAAAAAAACCTGCATAAATATATTTATAACCATTTTATTCATAATTTCCAAGGCTCGGATACAACTAAGATGTCCGTTAGTGGGTGAATAGATAAACTGTGGTATGTCCGCACAATAGAATATTATTCAGTACTAAAAATAAATGAGCTATCAAACCATGAAAAGAAACGGAGGAACTATAAATGCATGTTACTAAGTTAAAGAAGCCAATCTGAGAGGCTACATACTGTATAATTCTAATTTGATGACATTTTAAAAAAAGGCAAAACAATGGGGACTGTAAAGCTATCAGTGGTTCAGGAGGAGGGAAGGATGAAGAGGTAGGGTGCAGAGGATACGTAGGGCAATGGAACTAATCCGTACATATTACAAGGGTGCATACGTGTCATTATGCATTTTTTCAAACTCCTAGAATGTACAACAGTAAGCGTGAACCCTAATGTAAACTATGGACTTTCAGTGATAATGATGTGACATTATAGGTTCAATGAGTGTAACAGGTCCCCTGGTGTGGGGAGGATAGTGGGAGAGACTGCACGTGCGGGGTAAGAGCTATGTCAGAGCTCTATACCTCTTGTTCCGTTTTTCTGTGAACCTAAAACTGCTCTAAAAAGTAAAGTTTATTAAATATTAATTTATATGAAAACTATTCTTTTAAAATAATTTTTTAAGAAGAGTTTTATTTATTTGAGAGAGCGTGAGTGTGAGAGAGGGAGAGAGCAGGAGTGGGGAGAGAGGCAGAGGGAGAAGAAGAAGCAGACTCCCCACTGAGCAGGGAGCCGGTTGCGGGGCTCGATCCCAGGACCCCGGAATCATAACCTGAGCCGAAGGCAGATGCTTAACCGACTGGACCCTATTAAAACTATTCTTCTAAAGAGTCACAGGGAGCCAAAACAGAGAAATCTGCTTTTCAAACGGATAACAGATTTCTTCACATCTGTATGGGACCCAGTAATCTGTTGTACGTTTGTCCGTCCCTTGGACAGAGAATGCCTAGGAAATGACAAATGCAGTTTCATCTTGCACCTCCTCTCTGCATTTTATGCTCCGAGACACTGCTCCTGAGATGACTAGGCAGCAGCACAGGTGGAGGGCTACAGACACCTCTTCCTGGAAGCCTTCTCCTAGATAGTGCAGCCACCTCAAGGCTGCAGAGAACTCTGCCTCAGTTACCGTTCTGAATGATGTAACTCCACAGTGAGTCATGAGTACCTAAAAAAACGACAGCTGGGATTCTGTTTTCTTAGAACGCTCTTCTCTGTTCACGACTTCAGTTGGTCTTTAGTCGGTAGAAGCAGCAGAGAAAGAACTGAAGCTGTCAGGTCCGACGTGGTGTAGCTCTGAGACATGTAGTCTCCTGGGCAAAACTGGCATCTGACCACGGTAATATAATCTCACATTCAGAGTGGACGTCATCCTGTGCCTAGTCTCTCAGACACCCGCTGTCAATATAACATGTCGTACACAACTAATGAAGAGTTAATATTTGACGATTTCCTACATCTGTCTCTAGGTCATGGGGTTAGAAGTGAGTTTAAATTACATATATACATTTTCTGAAAGTTGTTCTTATGATGAATATGCATTGTTTATCATCAGAAAAAAATAAATCTATTTCCATTTGAAAACTTAGAGAACCCAAAAGACAAACAGATAAAGTAGTTATGAAAGTGTGAAAGATGAGGGTTCAACGGGCTTGCCCTGTTCTCATAGAAGGACGGCAAGTAGCCTGCACTTCTCAGGCACTCTCTATGTGCTCTGCGCTGGTCGGAGCTCATTATTTTACAAACCAATGTAATTTCAGAACCTCACGAGGGAACTAACGTTGGTATGCCCGTTTTACAGAGAAGGACACTGAATCACAGAAAGGCTGTCACCAGCCCATTGTTAGCTAGCTAGTAAGGGGCAGAGTTAAAATCTGAGAACAAGCACTTAGCTCCAGAGCGAGATTCTTTATCACTCTACTGGGTTACAAAAAACAAAATAGTAAGAACAACATTGCATTCGCTAAAGATCAGAGCTCTTAGTGTAAAAAAAATAAATAGACTGGAAATAGAATATAGAAAAGCTTAATAGGAAAAATGAAGCACCATAAACCAGTGAAACAGAAGGTGGGTAATTTTACAGCACTATTTGGGAAAAGTAGCTATTTAGACGTTAAAAATTCGGTTTAGCGTACCCCCCTCCATAAAAATAATTATCCATTTTTACCCAATTCCAATAAATTCAGGAGTTAAATCTAAATAGTTAAACCAAAATAACTTGGAGGAAATATAGATGGGTATCATCTGATCTCTGGATGAAAAAGGATTTTCTAAACTTAAAAGCAATTAAGAAAATCACAGAGGAAAATACTGATGGATAAAATAAATATTTTCTGGATATCATAAGACAGAAAGAAAAGATAAACAGAGAACATATTTAAGAAATTGTAATTTTTCATACACACCTGTAAGAAAACCACAAAGGAGAATGGAAGTGGTTAATAAAATATGAAACATACTCACTCTCTAATAATACAAGAAAGGCAAGTTTTCAAAAATTCAAATTACAACAAAAATTAGGTGGCATTTTTCACAGAGCAAGTTTTAACTGGTAATAATCAAGGTTGTCGGGAGCTCTGCAGGGCGGATGGATGGTTTCATGTACAGTCTTTCTAAAAATAATTTACCAAGAGCCATTGAAAGTTTGAAAACAGCCATATTTTTCAAATCAATATTTTTTTATAAGGATGTATCCTAAGAAAATGGTTCTGTGAACAAATATTTATGTTCAAGTTTTCATCACATCCTCATTTCCAATAGTGAAACATTAGAAAGTGCTTAATATTTAATAAAATTGGATTAGTTGGTAATAACTGGAAAATATGGTGTAGCTATATGGTGGACTAACCCACCACAATTACAATCATGCAAGAGAACATGGTTATTAGATATTGCCCGAAGTGTAACAAAGGAGGATACGTAATTATTTATGCAACCAGTTAAAAATAATAATAAAAAAGGACTTGAAAGATCATGATACATATTCACCATGGTTATAAGTAGTGGGAGGGATTTCTATCTCTTACAAGCTGCCTAAAACAGAGATAATAATGGGGAAAAACTTATTTTCAATAAAAAAATAAGAAGTATAGGGCCAACACAGGGACAAAGGAAAAAGGGCAGATCACTGAAAATGGCAAAAATATGATCTCAAATCAGAGATGATGGCAGAGCGGGAGGAAGTCTTAGAGTGAATGAAAATATTGCAACCATTAATGCTTGTGGCCAGCCCCTTCAAAGCAATAGAGTCAATAGAAAAACCACAAGGACAGTTGCTTCTCTCTCTCCCTTTGGTCAGAGCTGCCAATGCATCCCCTGGGATATGTTGATAGAAGCCAGTGTTCCTTTAAAACAAACCAGTTCTCTGCCCAAACTCATGTTTTTACAGATGTCACATAGATTTTTCAATGTTACCTCTAAAATGTCTGGCTAAGATGTTTTTAAAGAATGAGTCTCAGAATTCAGTCTGTAGCATTTCTCTTTGTTTAAGTCTCTGAACTTTCCAATTCATGTTATATTATAAACTGGGGAGGGGAACAGCAACAAAGGTATATGTAATTGGTCTATTAGCTGTTGCCTTCATTTTTCTATAAATACCCACAGAATCGTCTGACTTTTCCCACTGTCATTTCAATTGGACTTTCTAAAATGTCATAGAGAAATTTGAAGCTCTAAATATTTTCTTCAAATGCTTGTCTCTCCCGGGAAGCTGAATGTGTTTATCTCTTGTAGGCTCTGTTCCTTGTCTAGAAGGACTTATTTCCCTGCCTTTTTTTTTTTTTTTTTTTTGGACTTCAGGAAAAGGATGCAGCAAAAGAAATTGTACACATTACATGTTGATTTTAGGCTCCACTAAAGAATATGATTCGAGTTTGCCTCACAAATTGTTGACAAAAAAAATTGTTTTAATATTTTTTAATAGTAATTTTTTATTATATTGTGTTAGTCACCATACAGTACATGCCTAGTTTTTAATGTAAAGTTCCATGATTCATTACTTGCGTATAACACCCAGCGCACCATGCAATACATTCCCTGCATTTTTAGTTCTCATCTTGACCTCTTGGTTCTAATCAAGCCCTTCCAGAATTGGGCCCTAACATGCTTGTTTTCAGCATACGGGATCCCTGGTCCACATTCAGGTTTATGCTCTCAGTTTCTGTCTCCTCCAGTTACTCTGGGATCTCTTCCTATGTTCCCTTGCACTAGCCTGCCTACCACCACCTAATCCCAGATGTCTGCAATGAGTGGCCATGTACGTAGGCATGGTAGAAAAGAATGTTGTTTTTTTCATTCCTTTTTTGGGAGGTATCAATGTATTTGGTTCAAACATGAATGTAATCATTTCTAATAAATGAACAGAAATAAGGTGTATTTAAAGCTGTATTTTCCATTGAGTCATCACTGAGCTGTTTTATATAGAGAACATTTTCTTTCCCCTCTCTTAGTAACATCCCGTGGGCTTCTCCCTCAGCCCAGGATGGGAGGTTCTGGCTGCTGGATCTCAAAAGGTGATGTCGCCGATGCCAAGGCATGAATCATCATGGCATGTGCATTGCCTCACAGCTTTGCTCTGTGGCACCTAGGAGATGATGCGTGTGAATTCACACTCCTCCATGTTCTCTTTCTTTCCTCTCTCATCTCTATTTTCTCTCTAAGGGCAGTTTTGGCTGTCACCAAACACTGTCCCCCAAGTGCCAAATTTTCAAATGCAAATGGGGTTGTGCCTATTTATAGGAACCGCTTGTCTCTTGGGCCAGTTCATCCTTCAGCAAGCACATGCCTACTGGTGGTATAGCTGTGATTTTAGCGGCTGTTTTATAAATACAGAAGTCACGAACACAACTGTAAAATGCTACTTTAAAATCAGAATGTCTGTAGGTAGGTTCAGATGCCTGTGGAGTCACTCAGTCCCTTCAGAAGTATGGAGCCGATTTAGCCTGGGCTTGTCCTCCGTGTCACATATGCCCCTTTGTTTCTTGTTAGAAGTCCTGGTGCTCGTCACCTCGCAGGTAACCCCGCCACTTGCGTCTGCCTCTAGCATTCAGTAATTCGTTCAGCGAATCTAAGGACAGCGCCAATCGCCAGGCATTCTGGTAGGCGCTAGAGACACAAGTGAAAAAGAATTGAGACCCTGCCCTGAGGGAGCTTATAATCTGTTGGAAAATACAGAAAAGAAAGAGCCAGTTAATAATATGGTGTGGTAAGAAAAATCGCCCATGTTGTAGGAACGTGAGTACAAAAGAGGGACGCTAAGAATGGCTTTGGAGAGGGTGGTTCAGGGAAAGTCTCCTAGAGAAGCAATCTAGAACCTGAAGGAGAGGGACCTAAACTGCGTGGGTCTGATGCCTTCAGGTCCCTCCTCCACGGGGGGGGGGGGGGGGGGGGGGGGGGAGGGATTCCAGAAGCACCGGGGTGAGAGGGCAGTAAATCACGGAAACCAAATCTGGCCAGGCTCTGGGAAAACAACAACCATGAATCTCTGGTTTGGGTGGTGTTTTGGTTTGCTAAAATTTAGGGGCATTTTCTCAGTGTTACTAAATACACGTTAAACAAAAACTATATGTAAATGGTGACTTCTTTTTTGTGAACAAAAATCCTGAATCCTGAATGTGTCTTGCTGGATCCCAGGGTTCTTGAGGTGTCCGACTGCAGATCTAACTTTGCGAGAAGTTAGCATGAGGCTCAGACGGACCTCTGAGAATGGACCCACCTGGTGACTAACCCCATTCGAGAGAATCTGTGCAGGCAAGGCTGAAGCGATGCTGCCAGGTCCCCGGGATGCCTCCTGTAAACTCTTCTTCGTTCTCAGCTTCTTTGAACCTTTGTATCCTGATGCTGGCCACATTGCTCTTGAACTTGATATGCCTGTAATGTCCAGGGTCTCCACTTAACTCCTCCCTTCTCATCATTCTCCTGTAGCATCCCAAATCGCCTCAATGTCCCCCCAACCCCCACTGCTAACTACTACTACTACGGCTCTTGCATCAGCAGCCACTGCTTCCCCTACGCTTAGACTCCTACTACTTCTCCTACTTCTACCTTTCCTACTACAACTACTCACACCACTATTTCTACTACTACTACTATTTTACTTTTTAAAGATTTTTTTTCATTTATTCATTTGAAACACAGAGAGAGAGAACGAACACAAGCAGGGGAGGAGCAAGGGTAGAGGGAGCAGCAGACTCCCCACTAAGCAGGGAGCCCGATGCGGAACTTGATCCCAGGATCCTGGGTTCATGACCTGAGCCCATAAAGGCAGACACCCAACCGACTGAGCCACCCAGGGGCCCCCTGTGCTTTTACTGCTGATGCTACTGCTACCACCACTTCTACCCTTCCTCTTCTTACCACTACTACTAAAGCTTTTTGTTGTTGTTGTTGTTGAGTGACTATGTTCTAGGCTCTGTCCAAAGCATCTTTTCATATCTGCAGAACAATCCCACCAACACAAATATATTATCTTCGTTTTGCAGGTGAGGTTACCGAGGCGCAGGGTTTAAAAAACTTTGGTTCATGGAATATTATTCTAAGCTTACAGAACACGTTACAAGTTAATATACACTATGTAACAGCAAAGAGCTATTGAGCTCTGTTTAGAATTCCTGTGATTCAGAAGGTCCACGTGTCCTCTCAGCACCTCCTGGTCTGTGACCTACTGGCAGCAACATGACAAGAACAGCACGGTGGTTTTGACAGTTCTCGCCGCTTTCAAGGTATCTCAGTCTTGGGCTGCTATAAGAAATACCACAGACTGGGTGACTTCACCAACAAACATTTATTTCTCCCAGTTCGCCCAGTTCAGGGAAGTCCAAGGTCACAGGGCCAGCATGGTTGGGTTCTGCTGAGAGCCTGCTTCCTTCATATGATGAAAGATCAGAGAGAGAGGCAAGCTCACTTGTCTTTTCTTATAAAGGCACTGATCCCATCATTAGGGCTCCACCTTTATAATGTAATTACCTCCCCAAGGCCTCATCCTCAAGTACTGCCTCAATAGGTACTAGGGTTTCAATATGTAAATTTGGCGGGGGTGGGGATGTAACATGCAGTTCCTAATACAAGGCAAACAAAGGGTTTTCTTTGGGCACAAGTGGGCCTCATTAGAGGAGAAACGCAGTCCCGAAGACTCCAGAGTCAGCTGTCGGTGAGGAGCCCTGAACACTCCATCCTGGGGTGGGAGTGTCACTAGGAGTTCGTTTTCTGTTTTGCTTTCTTTCTGTTTTTGTTTGTACTGTCTGCTGAGTGTTGGTTGTCATGGGCTTAGAGATGTTATTTCTTGGCCAAAAAGATAATCTGAGATACTGTGGTTGAAACCACCCCACTTGGGGACAGGGAAAGAGGTGCCTGGATTATCAGATCAACATTGTTAACATCAGCGATTCCTACAGAACCCTGCAAAAATATGGACTCTTTGACATACTCTAAAAGTTTTATTATTTTTGAAAAACCACTTTTTTATGGAAAAAGAATTTACTTATTGTAAGAATGCATAACATAAAGAACACATAAACTAATTAGAATTTCCTGCCTATGCGAGGTGTGGGGCTGGGTGCATGTGTGCACTTTAACAAATGGATTAGAAAGGGTAGAAATTCCTTACTTACAGGGGCTGAAGACAGAGCAGGCGTCAAGTTGGTTCTATTCCCATCACTGAAGAGGCACTTTCAGTGATGGAGAAAGAGGCATGGCCTGCATGGCTAAGAATGGAAGGTGCATTCAACCTCAGACCACGAGTTAGTGCGGCTCTATCTCTTGTTGTTTTGAAGGAATGTCAACCTCAGTAGACATCTTCCCCACCCCAACTTTACTGAGGTATAATTGACAAAATTGTAAGATATTTAAAGCGTACAGCATAGAGGCGCCTGGGTGGCACAGCGGTTAAGCGTCTGCCTTCGGCTCAGGGCGTGATCCCGGCGTTATGGGATCGAGCCCCACATCAGGCTCCTATGCTATGGGCCTGCTTCTCCCTCTGCCCCTCCCCCTGCTTGTGTTCCCTCTCTCGCTGGCTGCCTCTCTCTGTCAAATAAATAAATAAATAAAATCTTAAAATAAATAAATAAATAAATAAATAAATAAAGCATACAGCATGATGATTTGACGTATGTACACACTGTGAAAGGGTTTCCTGCCTTGAGTTAATTATCACATCCATCACCTCACCTATTTATTCCTTTCTTTGGTGTGGGAGAACACTTAAGTTCTACTCTCCTGGCAAATTTCAATTATATAATGTAGTGTTAGCGACTCCAGTCCCATGTTATACATGAGATCCTCAGGCCTTATTCAACTAGACTGAGAGCCTTCTTGTTGACGCACCCCTTGTGCTGAAGACTTGTGATAATAGGGTACTTATGAGATACAAAAGAGAATCATTGACTCGTGGCTATCTGAACAGGACCTCCCTTTCACGTCCTTTTCCAGAATGTTGCCATAGACAGAGACAATGAAAAGCAGGGGAAAATGGTCTGGAGGAGGGCTGGGGATGACCAGGGTATCACAACAATCCTGTGTACAATGATGCTGATTATTATTTTTGCTGGTGGCTTGAACCAAATTTCAGAAGTCCCTGCTAAGTGTTGCCACCAAATCTTTAAGGCAATGCTTTTCCCCTTCAGACACTTCACATAGAGCTAATTAGGGATGCTTCGTGTCCCTATCCAATCCCACCCTATGTGTCAGGGAGAACTCCGAGTATGCAGTTTGTACAGTTTGTATACTCATTACAATTCACACGGACATTTGTTCATATTCAGCACCCAGTGATGGAATCAGCAAGATTGGTTTGTTACATAGTCATTCTCTTGGCTTGTTTAATTTTATCCCTGTTTATACCAAAAGGGATTTAAAGTGGCTACATTTTAGTAAAATTGAATAAGTTGGCTCTTGACCACATTTAGCATGATTTCTCTTTTCTTTTACTATTTTTGTTGTTGTTTAATTCATTGTGAGCGTAGAGAGTTCTCTTGCATTGGAGAGGCTGGTGTCATCTCTAAGTAAGGAAAGGAAAATGGAGCTTTAAAACTGTGCCTGAAATGCCAGAAATTTGGAGGAGATGAAACACCTGATTCATAAGAAAAGACATCGGGCCCAGTCACCTTTAAGGAGCTGAAATAATAGTCCATCTGTTTCTAAGATACTTGGGGAAGTTAAATCAAACAGGAAACAACAGAAGTTTCTGAGTCAGAGAGGAACTGCTTGTTACTCATTTGCCTTTGCAAGCACAGTGATGATGCCATTGCCCTACAACATACAGCACTTAAGATAACTCATTGTCAATTATGAAAATACTATGGTGATACTTTCGCATCATGTCATCTCATGGGCAACTTCGCCTTCTCCATGTCTTTTAGAGTACTCCAGCCCTTCGTACCTCTAGACCTAGCTTGTGTTTTCACAAACGTTTCAGAACATGGGGCACTCTGAGGAAAAAGACGTCAACTTCACTCTCTCTATCTTTTGGCTGACCTACCGCATCCTATGTAACTCGAATGGGGAAACTACACATGAGAACAAGTGGAACGATCATGTTCCTCGGCCATAAGTGAGACAAAGCTCAGCTTCTCAAAATACAGGGAAAACTGAACGTTAGATGCAAAATTACTGTAAATACTAATCTTGGCCTCCTGTGGATGGCGGTCATCTGTAAGACGCAGACAACTTGTTACACCCAATGAAAACCATGAAGGGGAAGCAGAGTGGGGAAGTGGGATGGAAAGTTTTCAGTTAGTGGTCTCTTCACATTTTGGAAAAGGAGTAGGTCGATGTGGCATTGGCAGAAGTTGTCACGTTGAAATCACTCAGTCATATGCTCTCTCTTGTAATGTGCCTACGGCCGCTGGTCCCTTTTTACCCTTTCACCTTCACAGGAGAGAGAATGTGTCTCTTCTTAAAGCAGCAGTCTGAGTCTGCAACTTGGGACCCTCCGTCCACATGCCATGGCAACGCTCAGCAGTTCAGGATTGCTTAGATCTTTGTATTCGTGTTTGTCGAGTGCTTCCTCATGTCAGGTACTCGTGCAGCACCGGGCTATTCACAGAACCCTACGAGGCTGGCACTGTTTCCTACAGAGGCCGACACTGAGGCATGGCTTCATTGCTTCATTGCTTTCTGGGCCCATAAGCTGCTAGCAGCAAGAGATTATCTTTCTCCCTCAAATTACTTTATCATTATTTTAGACACTTAAACTGTTTTTGAAGTTACAGAACTAAGTATGTATATAAATAAGGCAAGGCTTAAAACATATGAGGAGATGGACAAAAAGAAGTCTTCCCTCCCTCCCACCTAAGGGCTACTTTTAATTAAACTACTTTTAATTTTAATGTATTCAGATATTGCCTCTGCATAAACCAGGATGTAGACACATATACGGCACATTCATTTTCATTTGTGGATCTCTTTAAGTCCTTGTGTCGTATATACCTTGACATATTATAGTCGTTTGTGAACATGCTTATTCCCCTAAATTGACTGTGAGCCCTGTGAGGTCCCGCTATGCATGCTGTTCTGGTTATCTGTTATTAGGGAACAAGTGGTCCCAAGACTTAGAGGTTAAAACTAACGACATTTTTTTTTATCGCGGATCTGCAATTTGAGCAAGACTCAGGGGAAACATCATCTTTGCTCCACTCAGCATCCGTGGGGATGGCTCAGAAGCTGGGGCTGGAATCATTTGAAGGCTCACCTGCTCATATGTGGGTGTCTGATGCTGGCTTCCAGCTGGGACCTCAAGTGAGACGGAGGCTGGGGCACCCACACATGGTCTTTCCATGGAGCTGCTTGGCTTCCTCAGAATATGGTGGCTGGGTTGCGTGCATCCCGAGAGAACAGGGCACAAACTATATATGTATATTTTTTATAATGTCCCTTTGGATGTCAGAGCATTGTTTCTGCAGTAGCCACAGCCTTACCTAGACTCAAGGGGATAGAAAGTATATCCTGCCTCTCAAAAATCACACTGTAAGGAAAGTGTGTGGGATAGACTATATTGATGAGTCCATCTTTAAAAAGTACAATTTGCCTCAAGTAGCTTTTCATATTACGCTCGTCCCTCTACTATCCTGATTTATCTCATAGCTTTGCATGTAGCAGATGCTCAATTAATGTCCACAAAACTGAATTGTTGAATCCCGGGTAGGAGGAGGAAGACGAAGAAGTTTTCTGCACTAAGCTGGGCTAACAAGGGTGGAGAAGTGGTGGCTGGTGCTCGGGAAGATACTTCCCCATAACCTCAAAAGGAGCATTCAGGTACAAAATCTTACCAGACACAATAGCTAGGGGTTGCTAACAAGCTGCTTATAAAATGACTCCCCTGTGGTAACCAGCAGATGCCTTTCAGCTGTCTTCTTTGTCCAAAGAGTGTGTGAAAAGTGCCATTTGACTGTGCAGGAGAAACTGGGACTAGTGCTGTGCTGAGTTTCATGTGAGCAGGTGCACAAACCCTGCATCCTCTGGGGACCGCAGGCAGCGCCTGAAGCCCTGCCCCTTCCTAGCAAAGCTCACCTGAATTGGTCGAAAGTCTGAGCAATGGTTTGGCAGTGGTTAAATGAGGATGAAAGTGAAAGCCTGGGTAGGAAAGATGAGGCCCAAAGGTCCAGGGTGTGTCCTATTGGCTCTTACACTTCGTGGAAATAGTTATTATAGGTGCCTATGAGAGAAAAGTCTGGTCACGAGGGGATCTGCTGGCCTCCTGGTACCGACACTAGGTCTGTAACGGCCACTGAGGTCTGGCATCAGAGACACATCTTTTGACCAAGCAAAGAAGAGTAGGCTATGCAGAGGGAGACGTGAACACAAGAGGGAAGTCCCTATTCACAGAATTTGTTTCAAAACCCATTCCTATGATGTCTTATTTTGTCTTTTTTGTTTCTCTCTCTTCTCCTCTGTCCTGCCTTCATCCTCTCACACGCGGCTTCCTCACTCAGCCCTTTACCTGCTCTGCTCACTAGACATTGGCATGCTTGTCGTCTCTTGTTGTCATATCACTCAAACCGAAAACCCCAAATCAGACCAGCCTGACCCCTGGGAATAATCTTTCTCCCACCTCCTGCCACGTTCACATGTGCACCTGCGTACACATACTTGTCGTCTCCCTCATAGGGGTTTTCACTGGGGCATTCAAGCTCCAAGGGTTCTGCTCTTCTTCCTAGTTTGGCCTTGGTAGAGTGAGAGCATAGAATCATTGAGGTTCTGTGATGATGTGCTTACAAGAGCTTAGACCAGAGATATAACTTTAAAAGAGTTTGTGCTCATATTTAAGCGCATTTAGAAAAAAAATCTATCAGTGAGACAAGGGCAATATCTTTGGCTAAATGTTTCTGGATACCTGTAGGAGCTTTCTGTCATATTGCCTACGCTGACTTTTCCACCCATATGGGAACGCATTGTATAGTTTGACTCCATTTCCCCTTTAGTTTATTATTTTTAACATGTAAACTCCTTTACTGAAACATTACTTTTGAATAGGTCATTAAAGGCCAGCCTTCAGTTGCCTACCAATCACTGTCCACATTCTTCGTCTACCAATAAGATTCACTAGTAGAGTATGACTCCTTGGTAACCATTGGGAGTGTCTCATACAGGAAAAGGAAGCAACTCAAACAAATTTCATGACAGTCTTTGGACACTCAGGTCAGATCCTCCAGTTGGACATTAGTCTGAAGGGGTGATCAGATTCAAATTATCTAGTCGAGTGTAAGCTACACATTTAGCATGGCTTTCAGAACTATTGTTTTTAGAAAACTACAGAATCTTAGTACTTGTTGACCTCCAGAAATGGCTTCTGTAGTATGGGATAAAGAGAGAACTAGATTTCTCAATGTGATTTAATTTTTGGACCTCAGAGGTTGAGCATGGTTTGCTGGAGTTTGGCTGCAGAGGGGGCAGTGAAATTGGAGTCAGACAGTGGAGCAAAATCGTTAAGCTCCTTGCCATCACTGTCCATGGTATCATCATCCTTCCCATTCCCCCGTATGTCTCAGAGTTCAACTCCCACTCCCATTGCCCCTTACGTCTAGAGTCATTATGTAAGTCCTATTCCCATCCTTCTCCTGTGCTTCTAGCTTCTACTCTTTCCCCTTTTTCTCCATGGACACTGCTCTCGTTCAAGCCTTTATTACCTATTTCTAAAATTATGCACTAGTCAAACTGGACTTTAGCTTTCTCTCTTCCAATTATCTTATAATCAGGTTAATTTTCCTAAATTTCCACTTAGTGGACTTATGCCTCTTCTCAAAAAAGTAGTGATTCTCCTTTGATTATTGAATCAAGTCCAAAGTATTTAGCATAGTTGATAGAGCCCTCACCCATCCAGACCTGGTAAGGTGTTTGGTAGCTATCTCTTATCCAGGGGCCCACACTCCTGAAACACAAGCCTTGTTACCAGTCTCTGGTCACTTCTCTGTGTTTTCTCCTCCTGACGACTCTCTTCGTACTCTCATTCATAAGTAGAATGTTGATTCTTCCATGACCACCATATCCAACTGTTGAAATTATACTAATATCTCTAAACTTGACTTCCTCCTTCAAGGACAACTCCTTCCCCAGCCCCAGGAGAAATTAATCTCTTGGTTTTGTCTTCTTGAAATTCTTTGTACCATTCTCTCTCTTTTATTCTGTGGAAGTGGGTATATTGATCTCTTACTAGATTATAGGCTCATTCTGGGCAGAGATGATGCTTTAAAAACTTCAGCATTGTTTTTCCTTAGCTTAGAGCCAGATATATATAGTAGCTTTTCGCAAAAGGTTGTTGTTTTTAGTTGAATTTTCACAGATTGTCTCTGGGGGTAAAAGTTAAATTTAATCCAGACTATCAACTCAAGTTTTTCTCTATACAAACTGTGTAAAGCAAGTGTGGTGAAAATGTATGATTTGTTTGTTTTCTTATTACTGTGATCATATGTTCTAAGTCAGACATTTTAAATATGATTGAATAAAGAATGCTTCAGGGATATAATTGTTGAAGGACAATAGGACTGTTTCCTCAAACATTGGATGTACGGTGACTATGCTTACATGTTAGTGTTTATTGACTCTTGTAGATACAAACTCCTAATATATAGTAACACCAATAGTTGCTCCCTGGATATGCTGCCATGGGAAATCCTTAAATATTTTGGTATATATACATATCGTATGCCTTTATTTTCCTCATCTCTTTTTAGAGGTGATTCTATTGTGTGGTGTGCTTATGAGACGTGAGACCACCAATGTGTCTTTCCATCTTCAACTATAGTAAAATTACATAAAACTTTATTTTCAAAGAAAAGCTGTTTTAGTGATTTCTTGTTCCAAATCTTTCTTCTCTTGCATTCAAAATGATCACTTTCAGAACCGATTCTCTTTGCACCTTGTAATAATATTTAGTTATCCTGTTTTCAGTTCTGAATAGTGCATCATTTTTCCATCTCTACCTTCAGGTAATGTATACTTTCTTGGGGGTACTGTTATTCATAATGGACTTGCTTTTTCAGTCCCCACCACACATTTAACTATTTCTCTTGGGCACAGAATTTTTTTTTGAAGCCAGTGGGAACTTTGTTCACAGATGAAATATGTGGCAGGAAGGGGGACATTTCCCACCTTCCTCTCTCTCTCTGACTCTTGCATCGTGTGTAACAATGTTTTCCACTCCTCTGTAGATAAGAATCTTTTTGTGAATTTTCTATATTTAACACCAACACTAAATGCTGTTAAGCAACATCAGCCATTCTCACCACATCCACCCAGATTAAAAGTGAGTCAAAGACAATTAGGTTACTCTAGCAGGAACTGTCATGCCACAAACTGATAATTTTTGACAGTATCCTCCAGTCCTTATAGATGCAAACAACGTGCTGTCTTCTGCAAATGCGAGGAGACAGACGAAGGCAATTTCCTTTTTTACCTCTTTAAAAAATTTAAAAGAGAATAGAATATATTTTCTTTATTTCGCATTCTTGATCCTTTGCTTGACTTGTTAGGGTGAGAAGGGTACTCCATGATACTCAGTTCTTATACGTAATCACGGGATTTCATCCAACCCCCTTCCCTAGATGTCTTGCCTAATTTTGTAAAGCTTCAGAAAAAGGGACTTCACAAATTCCTTGACAGTACATACTAAGGTCGAGTGGTCTTTCTTTCTGGAAAATGTCACCTCAAGTAGTCACTTGAAGAGTAATAATAACCAGATAGCTCTTGTCTGGACATCTGAGGATGTCAAGTCTTTTCCTCTTTTAGTCAGTCGAAAGGCTAGTATCAGGTCAGCTCCTGTGCTTTATCCAAACCGTGTCATTCAAGTCTGAGCTTCTTCCTGATTTCTTCTCTGCTTCTTCCAAATATCCACAACTTACGATAGGCTAGACTTGGGGCTCTCTTTACTCTAAAGTTAGTCTACATATTTCAGTGTCTTCTATATGAAATAAACCAAGTGGGGAAGTTTGCTTTTCACCAACCCGTTCAACTCTGGCTCTTCTGGTTAAGGAACTCAAGGCCCAAGAAGAATTACTGCAGTGACAAGTTTTAATAAAGGACATCCTTAGTTCTACAACTTGAGTGTTTTCATATGCATGGGATTAAACACTTGAGGGCAGGCCATATATCTTTTCTAAATATTCAGCTGTAAATTACGGTTAAACTGATCTAAAAGACCAGTACTACCACCCTTCTGCCCCGAGTAATTGTGTTTTAAAATTAATATATTTCTTCTAATTTATTTAGAATAATTTTCTGTGTTCTTGGGCAAACCTAATACGGATATGCTGACATGGGAAGGCCTCCAATGTTTCGGTATATATACATATCTTAAACGTTTATTTTCCTTGTCTGTAAAATGTAGCTGAGGAAGGGGGTATCCTGAGGACTTTTTTGCTCTAATAACATTTTTTAAATTTTGTGATTCCAGGTGAACATTAGTGTGGATAGAAAGGTGATTGGAAAGGGCAGCGGGGTAGAAAGACACGAATTTTAAAATTAAAAAATATTTGGGTGTCAAACAGAACCATCTTCCTCCCTCTGCAAGAGTCTTCCCATAACTCAGGAAGAATCTATGACTTTTCCTCCTCCTGCTGCTTTCTTTCTTATTCTTCTTTGTTTCCTATTTTCCATCTCTTTCCTATTATGTTCTGTTTTCTTTTTCTTTCTTTTCATTTTATTCTTCCAGAGGCAAAAAGGCGTAATCTTCTAAGCAGCACACTTGGAACATTTGGGAATGACCACCCCAAGTTATTATTCTTGCATAGACTCATATTAAACAAAACGACTGTGGAGTGTCCATGTGTACTTTTTACATTTTACTACTAGCACATTAAATTGAGTTTGCATTTCCCTAGTTTTCCACCTGAGACAACAAGGGCTTAAGAGAGAGAATATTTATTAGAGAGCAAGACCCCTTCTATACGCATAGCTTTTTTCCTTCTCATGAAAAAAGGGCATGCTAATTCTGTGTGCACATTTAGTTCAATGGATTTTTATTGCTCTAATATGTTAATCTTATTTTCTAATGAAATTCCAGTTACCGTGGTTGAATCTATATTCTATCACCTCTCCTACCGCACGTCGAATAATTAGGTACAAAAAAGTATTTTAGTTTATTTAATTTAAAAGAACGGGCAAAAAGAAAATCAGCATTTCGTTTAGTGTTGTTTTATCTCAGACTTTTCCAGGTACCAGAAGAGCGAATTTTTTTTTTCTTTCCTATAATTATGTTTTAGTATTGAGGGTTATTTTTTGTCAGAGTATATTTCTAGCAATTTGGTTAAATGTTGTAAATCAGTCAGAGTCTTTAAAAAATTTGTCCTGCCAAGACTGTGAAATACATTCCTACATATTCATTTTTGAATTGATGGACGGCTGACAGGCAGTAGGCAGCGGGATTGAGTAGCGAACGACTCTTGTGTCAGGCTTCAGAAATCGTAGCAGTCTGATCTGTAGCACATGAGAAGGAGTAGGAAAAGAGCAAAAACAGAAATACGTATGAGAGTTTAGTTTAAGTCAGAAAATAGCAGCGAAGAACTATTTTTGTTAAGAGGAACAGAAAAATAGTAAGGTTCAAGAGCTGGAACGTTAGATACCATTATGAGCAAATAACCGATTGCTTTATAGTTTATTGAAAAGGTACCTGCTATCTTATGCCATGTTAAAGTCTTAGAGATTAGTGGAAAGACCATAAAAATGGTGGAAACTTTAGAAGCCTGGACTGAGGCAGAAAGATGAGAAAAAGGCAAAGTAGGTTCTAGTGATGATCTTCTGATAAAAGGCGGTTTGGGAAGTGGGAGGCTTGTGCCTTAGTCTGCAGCTACTCCCACGGGTCCACGGGTCTCTAGGCAAGTGGCTTCACCTCTTTGGGTCAAATTGTCCATAGCAGTAAAACGAGGGCATTGTATTGAGTTACCCTTAAGGTACCCCCAGCTCAAACTTTCTAATGGCTTTCATCTACCAGGAATATAGAAGAAATGCACGGAGTGTATGAAGTTAGCCTTACAAAAAATGTACACCATTTTTAAAGCTAGGGATGAAATAGTCCTAAAATTTGGGATAATTTTATTCCATCTATGATGTCAACATTTGGGTGCAATGCTTATCTTCTTTTCCTTCCCTTTGCAAAGCCCATTGTATCTTGCTTATTCTTAGCAGTTTTCAAATACCAGCGGGGGGGGGGGGGGAAAAGATAAAAAAAAGAATGTAAATAGAAAAATTAATGCCAAGTACAATTTCTTCTGGGGAGTCCACTGGTTTCCTTTCAGCCTGCCCTACTTTTTTCTCAAAACTCGTTTGCATGCCAATTTTGTGTTTCTTTGCAAACCTTGTTAGAGTTTTTGCAAAAAAGCGGAGGCAAAAGGAAAAGACAGACAATTACAAAATTAAATAAAACTAACAGACTACCAGTACTTAAAAGCAAAATAACACAGAATTACATTCCTCTCTGTGCCTAAATCTGTCAGGTGCCCATGCAGTTAAGTAAATAATTAACTACTGCTTATTTGGGGAATGACAAACAGGGCCTCAGAGTTCGGTAAGCAAGGACTAGATGATCTTCAAAATCCCATTTAGTCCATAGTTTCCATGACATGATTCTTGCCCACACGGAAATCACATTTCAAAAGTGACGGAAAAGGGAAATTTACGCTAAGCCAGGTGGTTCACTTGAAAATGACTAAAGCCATTATTACCTCTTAGTATGTCCCTAAACACTTCCAGCATTTTCAAGCGCATTGTTTTTCCTGGGAAGTTCACTGATTTAGGTGGTTTGATTTTCCACTCATTCCTTGGGAGAGTGAACCATGTTCCAAAAGGTAAACCATTAAGCAAAGAAGAGCAAGCAGCAAGTGAGGGATGGAGCAGAGAGTGACAAATCTATACTGGTGTGCGCTTGTGAACCATTAACTCTTTTTTTTAAATAATTTTTATTTTGTTATATTAGTCACCATACAGTATATCCCCAGTTTTTGATGCAATGTTCCATGATTCATTACTTGCGTATAACACCCAGCGCACCATGCAATACGTGCCCTCCTTAATACCCATCACCAGCCTATCCCAGTCCCCCACCCCCTCCCTCTGAAGCCCTCAGTTTGTTTCCCAGAGTCCACAGTCTCTCATGGTTCATTCCCCCTTCTGTTTACCCCCCCTTCATTCTTCCCTTCCTTCTCCTACTGATCTTCCTATTTCTTATGTGAACCATTAACTCTTAAAGGGAATTTTTACGCTTAGAAAAATTCTGAGACGTAAGTTTAATAAACTCATCAGTTAGCAATTACTGGAAAACAAATCAAAGTTAATTGGAGTGAATTACATTGCTCATGTGATCCCTGCATTTTGGAAAGAATATTTCAAAAGTATTTATTCTAAAAAAAAAAATCTACTAGAGAAGCCAACTAGTAAGCCAACTCTCTAGGCCAGGGGAAGGTGGGAGTCAAGAGCCTGCAAAAAAAAGCCACCTTGTCATCCCTGGTTCTGGGAGTAAAACCTTGAGTGTGTTTTCTGGAGTGAAGAGGGAAGGAAACATTCCCTTTTTGGCTACATATCAGTGTGTAATATGCACAGGATTTTTTTGCCAGGTGTATGAGTGAGACAAATATGTAACGCAAACCAACGTTGCCCCTATGATTGCTATTATTTAGGGAGATGAAATGCAGCAGCATGAGAAAGACCTAGGGAATATTAACAATCTGCTTACAGCGAGGGAAAGTGTCGTCCTACAGCCTGATTATGGAGTTGAATATCGTATCATAGATAGGAGCGGCAGATCGATACAATCTGGCTTTTCCTTCATTCACTTTCTTAGCTTGTGGCTAGAAGCCAGTGATATATTTTGCTGTCTTTGTTCCTCGCTCCACACGTGCTCTGGGAAGCAGTAGCGATGCTTTCCTTTCTTTGCCGAGCCATGATCAGTGCTTCTCTGAGGTCCTAGCGAGAATTTTAATCAGTCCTGGCCAGTAATTACTGTCTCTCTCCAGATGCATCTCGTATACAGACTTCATTTTTATTCTTCTCCAGTGGTACAGAGGAGGGTGGTGCTGAAATTCTCCGTGAGATAGAGCTTGTCGGCTGAAGCTGAACCACCAGCAGGGAAGACATAAAATGCTTCCTTTGCTCTTTCCATAAAATGGCATATTTTTCCTTCCTTTTCTCTTTTCTGTAAAATGGTGACAACTTTCTGACACGGCTAACCTTAAGTAGGTATTTTGGTGATTACATTCACCTTAGTGTTTCCTCTCCATGATCCCAAGAATTTTGAATATTTTATCCCTCCGCTTTGCATTTTTTCTACTTGGTCTGAACAAAAGAAATTGGTCAGGAGCAATGGCTACTTTACCCTCTAGCGCACCCTTTAACATGCTAACCGTTCCTCTACCACACTTGTGAGCGCCCCACCAAATGAGCATATGAAATGGCTTGGAATAAAATTCTTATTTTGAGTAATTTTTATCTGTGCTGACTCCCTCCATGTCACCTCAGAAACCTCCATGTGACATCCAATCCACTTAATTATCTTTTCTAAAGATCTTATTTCATTTCACATATATTCGTTCAATTTTTACTAAACTAACATGTTTAAGCCGACAAAGTTGACAAATGTATATAAAATAGGAAGATGACCATTTAAATAAATAACCAGAGTATATGATGATGTGTCAAGGGCAGTGCGAATGGGACAGATACTAAATTTTATAGGAACTCCGTCGTAGCAGTGAGAGATGCTGGCTGCTGTCATCAGGGAATACCTCACAGAGGAGTTGGCATTTGAGCTTAGCTCTTAACAGTGGGGGAAATTTCAGTGAATAGAAATGGGGATTGGGTTTCAGGAAAAGAGGACAGTTTAGACAAAGATGCAGAGGTATGACACTGTTACGTGTAGGTGTAACCTCAGGAGGAAGGCTTTTACGTCTTGGGGCCGCTACATGTATTTAAATTAAAAGTTAAGCCTGGAAAATCAGGTAAGAACTAGATTGTGAGTGATTTTTAATGCAAGACTAAGAAGTCTAAACTTAAATTCAGTAGGCCTACACTCTGACACAATTGAATAAGAATAGTTAGGTTGGGAAGACCATATATAGGGAGACCAGTTGCCTGCCATTTTGTTGTGTTGCATGCTGAACCCAGGGCCTGAGCTTGGCAGAGGCAGGTAGGGGATCAGATGTTAGACATTTTAGAGGCAGAAGAACATGAGATGTAATCAAAGAGAAAAAGAGAAGTCTGATACAAATGAAATGAGAGGCTGTGTTCTGCAGCCCCTAGGCTAGGTGAGTCTAGTTTAACATGCGTCCAGCGTGGAGCACTGAGGGGCTATGATGGGAGAAAAGAGCCCTAGCTGCACTTCTGTTCTAATGCGTATCTTTTTCACAGTTTACAATTCTGATATTAGGATGCTTCTTACCATCTATGGGTACATTTAAGGTGGAAGTTTTCCTTGAAAAGTATAGTAAATCAATGGTACCTATTGTGGTTGATGGCACCTTATCATCATAGAAATAAAGTATAATATGTATATTATTGCTGTATTAAGTTTCCCTTTCAAACTACCCAATTATTTCATGCTCATTACAATTAAGCCAAACAATCCAGAAAACCTAAATTACATTTGAAAATTAAAAACACAGTAAATATTATTCATCAAATACCTACATTGCCCAAAGTAAAGAATCACCAGGAGAATAAATCAACTGCCAGAGCTTTGGGCAGGTTATGAATGTATTCATCAAATGCTTACTGAGAAGCTCTTATGAGAAAGTCACTCTTCCAAGTGCTAGACGCTTACAAAGATGAATGAGGAAAGAACTCTGTCTTGGGCTGGGGGTGGGGATGTGAGCTCACAGCTTATTAACGGAGAAGAGAAAATGTGATTCATCATAAGTGAGATCCCCAGTGGTGTTCTGGATGCCCTAGGGAGGTGATGCTCCTCTATGCTTGGGGATATCAGGCAAGGCTTCATGAAGGATGTGGCATTTAAGTCGGACCTGGGAGAATGGGTAGGATTCTATCCTCCATATAGAGCTGGAGTAGGTAAATTCGGGTGAACAAGGTGCTGTGAACAAAGGTAAGAAGGTAGAAAAAAACATTTGCATAAAAGGAACACAGCAGCGCAGGGTAGCTGGAGGGCAAATATGAGTACCAATAATAATGATTGCAGGAAGCATTTATTGAGCAATACTATGTGCTGGGTACTCTTATGTTTTACTTGGTGATATGTGGTATAATTGGTCCTGTTTTACAGATGAGGACAATAAAGCACAGATCAGTTCAGTAACTTGCCCAGGAGCCTAAGAGCTCAAGCTGAACAGGTTGGCCTTACTGCTTTCATAGCAGTGTACCTGCAAGGTCACACACAGGGATACACAACTGTGAGTGGCTGCTGGGCACAGGCCAAGGAAGGTGCTACAAACTATGTGAAGGACTCTGACATTTACTCTGTAGCTGATGTGATGGTATTCACATTACATGTGTGTAATGAAATTGGACCAAGATGGTTTTTAGCAATATGGTACCAGAAGAGTGGAGGTTGTGTGTCAAATTCTGGCACCCTCCAGGGAACTTTAAGACCCTTAAATTTTTATAAGATTATAATCTCATAGATCTTTTCCATTTCCTATGTCATTTATTTCGATCCTCATAATGATGTGGCATTTCTCCCTACCTTGGATCCTTGGAGAAACATACTCCAAATTGGGACTTTGTCGAAGCCCTAAAGCTGGTAGGTGGTAGAGCTGGGGACCGAAACGAGATCTTCTGGAGCCTAGATCATTGCTACTGTCCTTACTCAGTCCTTGCTTACTTTTATTTTAACAATTCCTCTTTACAATCAGAGATGTAAGTCGGCGTACACAGAGTGACTGACGGGCTTGGTCATCACTGGAAGTCAGGACTCTTTCAAGTAGACCACCAAGAGAAGTGGGCCACTTTCTGGCTGCCACTGGCACAACCACATGATCAGGGGCTCGTCCAGAGAAACAGGAGCTTCTGTATTTTTCCACTGGCGAGGAGGGAAAAGCCCTCGCTGGCTGCCTTTGGAGACTTAGTGTCCAGACTTCATGGCAATTTCCCAAGGCTTTTGTTTTGGGAACTAGGCCAGCTGTCCACCTATTTTAGGTTAAATCATTCATTTCTACAACCTTCCCGCCAGCCCCACCCAGGCCATTAGTAAAAAAGAATGTTCAGGGCTTGGCTAAAGGGAAAGTATCATTGTTTCCGAGTTAGCATAATTCTCTGTCATAAACTTGTGTATAAAATTTCAATACTCATTACTTCAAAGACCTTTCACTGTGTTCTGAGTCAAAGACCAGACCAAAGAGGTGCGGAATGATCATCTGTCCTAGTTATTAACAGCATATTTCACCTTTGATATTGTTGTACGATCTCTAAATATAAGAAAGAATGGATGTGTAGGAGTTTCCTAGGGCTGCCATGTTGAATTACCACAAACTTAGTGGCTTAGCTCAGAATTTTTTTCTCTCATATTTCTAGAAACTAGAAGTCTGAAATCAAGGTGTTATCAGGGCCACGCACCCTCTGAGACTCTGGGTAGAATCCTTCCTTGCCTCTTCCCAGCTTCTGCTGGTGGCCATTCATCCCTGGTATTCATTGACTTGCAACTACAAAGCTTACCGTCCCAAATCTGCCTTTGACCCACTGTTTGATTCCTGTGTGTCTCCCTTCAACATGATGTTTTCTTCTTGTAAGGACACCAGTTATAACACTGGATTAGGGGCCACCCTAAATCCTTATTTTATCTTGATTATATCTGCAAAGACCCTATTTTTAAATAAGGTCACTGGTACCAATGGTTAGGACTTCAACATATCTTTTGGGGAGACACAATTCAACCCATAACCCATTTACCAATCTTTGGTAAATCCATAGTCTTTTTAGAATTACTGTTTTAATTGCTATCATACTGAGACTTTTTTCTCTTATTTACCTGGATTCTGATCTCCATGAGGGCAAAGGTCCTATCTGGCTCATCTTTACGTCCCCACAGTGTTAGAGCAATTTTGGGGAAGCAGTACTGCACAGCGGTTAACACCGTTATCATTGGAAATGTATGATGTGGATTTTAACCCTGGCTGTCCTAGGTATTAGCTGTGTAACATCACCCAAGTATGTGAGCTTCAGTATCCTCATCTGAAAGAGGATGATAAATATAATACTCGTCTCGTGATTTTATGAGAGTGACTACGTTGGGACATCACTTAGCTGTTACTATGATTATATACTCAGTAAATGCTTGCAGAATTGAAGGAGAGCAAGTAGTCCAGTCATCGTTCTGCCATGAAATTACTCTGTCTCTTCAGTGAGGCTTACATGCCCTAGGCCTTAGTGGGTTTTTGTTTGTTTGTTTGTTTGCTTTTATTTTTACCTGAAAACTAAGGGAGTTAGATGAGATGGCTCTGAGGTTCTTCCTATGACTTCAGGGATATGTATTTTTCAGTTCTATATTTAGTTGACTCTATATTGAAGGTTTTAACAAATACTATGGATTTACCAAAGAAGGATGCATTGCTATTGATTTATCTCCTGCACTCACTACCTCGTCTCTATCTGACTTTATTATTTTAATTAAATAAAGTTAGGAAAAATGTATTGGTGCCCATCATGAGCCAGGCTCTGTGCTAGGTTATGGGCACATAGAAAGAAATGACTAATATACTATTCTTCCCTGTATTACATTTGAATCTCAGAGAAATTAAGATTCCACGCTTTTTCCTCTTATTTTAAGTAGACAGGGATAGAAGTAAGATAGAGGATTCTGGTATTCTAAGAGGTCACCTTACTGCTCTTCTGTAGTTCCTCTGCTGCTCACGTACGCACACGTACACCCCACCTCTCAGGACTCTAAAGACGAAAATGGAGAAGGTGAGGAACATTCCATTCAGTTGCTTCCTTCTAGCCTCTCTGCTGACTCTCTTACTGTGTTCAAGGGCAAGTCCTTTACAGGTGGCAAGGTGAATCCAGGCCACTCTGGGTGTTCAGTAGATTGGAGAACTGTCTACTTAGGGAACTCCAAGGTGAACACTCTCCCCGGAGTTGTTCCCTTTGGATGTGACTTATTTAACTCCTTTATTCATTCAGTTTGGAATAGTTGAGGCCTCTTCAGTAGGTAATATTTGAGCTTACTTTTGGAAAGAGAAAAAGAAAGAAGGACAAGACACCCAAAGTTTGGTGGGGAGAGCACTGTTTCAGGCAGAGGCAAGAGTGAGTGCAAAAAGCCCTGAGGAGAAACTGCTTTCTGTTGGAGGGTCAGAGGAAAGGCCCCTGTAACCAGGATGTGGTGTGATATGAGGTCATAGGATCTAGGAGAGCATACATGGCCTCAAAGGACAGGCTAAGGAGTTTGGATTTTATTCAAAGGCCAGAAGGAAATTACCTACCTGTCGGGTTGGTATTTTATTATTCCAAGTAGTGCACAAAATTCCAGTCCCAAGCAGGTTTCTGGTTTTCTAAGAAGCTACTTTCTAAAAGCCCCAAACCCTCAGTGGGTGTGGCACTGTTCGCAGCCCCTGGGCAAGTGAAGAAAAAGCTGGGCTCTGAGGATGACGGATGTCGACGCCGGGGTGTTAGTTCAGGAAAGAGGAAGGAACATTGTCACTTGTTTACCTTGAATTTTGATGAAAGATTTGGATTTTGAAATGGAACTCTGGGCGTGTGGTGGGGAGGGGAGGGGTAATAAATGACTAATGAGAACTGAACTAGGCATCTGAGAACTGCCGCTTCAGCTTGGATTTCAAAAGGACAAACCAATGCCTTTACCGTCATAAAAATTAGTGGCCTGCGATTGTGTTCCTCTCCTTTGTGACACTGTTGTGGGGACTTTGGCAGTCCTTTCTGAGGGTGGAGTCTACTTGGTTGAAAGAAAATGATAAAGAAATATGAAAGAATTCCCTAAATGGGTGGGAAAAAATCCCATTAAGCAAACCAAAATGTTAGCCTATGAACAAACAGCAAACATCCAGTAATCCCCTTGTTAAGCACAAACAAGTACAAGGACCTAGAAAATGCAAAGATATTATTTTCAACAAAATATGATTGGCTTTTGAAAATTCTCTGTGAATTTGATATTTTTAAAGCTGACCGACTAATGTATGAATGTGCACTTATTATAAAAGGTTCAAACCATACAGAGACTAAATTTTGTCAGTCTTGCTTCACACCCCTCCCCACCTGCCCCCACTACTACTTCTCCAGAGATAACCACTACTCACAGGTTGGTGTATATCTGTGAAGAGTTTTTTTAGGTCTATCATGTTAGAATATGTATACATACGTGATCTTTCTTTAAGGAAAAAGCATGGGATTCTATTATGTTCTTTTCTCTTGCTTAATTTGCCTTAAAGACCTTTATGCCTACGGATATCTCTTTCATATGTTCTAATGGGTGCAGAATATTCCATCGGATTATCATCAGTTATTTAGACACTTCTCAACTGATATACATTTAAAACTCCAGTTTTTTACAATTACAAACAATGCCACAAGAATCGTTCTTGCACTGTTTTCTGCACATGTAGAGTACTTCTGCAGGGTAAATTCTTAGAAGTAGAATTTCTGGCATGTATGTTTTAGTTTCAAAACTGTCAAATTACTAATAAAGCTTTATTGATTTATATTCCTGCGAAGTGTGAATAGCCCACTTAATTGTAACTTTACCAATACTAGATATGACCCATTTTTATTTTTTGTTCGTCTGATGGGCAAAAATTTGTACCTATTATTTCAAGTTTTACTTTCCTAATTGCTAATCTGTTTAAATATGCTTTAATAAACATGCCGATGCTTTGTATTTCTTCTGCAAATTATCTGCTCACAGCCTTTGCTCATTAAAAGTGTAACTTTAAGCACTCTTTCTATATTATGGCCTTAATCAATTGTACATACATCACAAGAAATTTCTTGTTATCTGCCACTTAGATTTAACCTATGTACATTATAGCTTTCATTAAACACAAATTTTTAATCTTTATGTTGCTAATACTAACTGGACTTCTGCATTGTTAGAAAAACCATTCCCAACTTAACCTTACTAAAATATTCTATATTTTCTGCTATTATTTCATCTATATAAAATTACTTTTACGTTTAACTTTTTTAAGCCATCTGGAATTTATTGTATTGTAATGAAAGACTATGACTTAATTTTTTTCAGGTGGGTACCAACCCCATTTATTGAAAGGTCTATTCTTTTCCTAATGAAATAAATTACCTTGATGATATGATACATTTCTGAATATGCATGGATATGTTTGGGATTCTCTATCCATTTGACAATATTCTCTTTGTTAATATTCTTTTTATTCTATTTGACAGTTTTACTCTTATAATATTTTTTGATACCAAGTAGGGCAGTTTTCTCAATACCCATACTCACCCACCGCTATTATTTTCAAACTCTTCTTGGCTAGTCTTGGGCACTTTCTTGTTCAGATGAGTGTAAGAATGTATGTCAAATGTGATAAAGAAGGTAACCAAACTTGTGGGGGTTTTGATTTGCAGTACATTGGGTACCTTAGAACATCTGGGGGTAATAGCTTTACAAGAAGGACTCTTCTCATACAGGAACACGGGACTTTTTTCTTTAGTTTGGACTTTATAATGTTCATCAAATCTTAAACATGCTAGGTTCATTCCTGTTTTATGGCTTTTGGTTATTTTGATAATTTTTCTTTCCCCCATTAAAACAGTTCTTTTCATCCATTGCTGCAGTATGATAAGTTTACGTCTCTTTATACGTTATCCTTTGAATCCTACACTTAAGAAAATTGTCTTACTAAGTCTGTTCTTCAGTGGATTGTGTTGGGTATTCTAGTTATGCAACCATATCATCAATAAAGCTACAGTTTTGTCTTTTTACACATTTTCTACTTCCTGTCTGCGAAGCAGGGTACAACGGTGACAGGCATGAAGGCTATTGTCCTCACTGTCTTCCTTCTCACTGCAGTGGAAACACATGTCAACATCGAGCATGATATTTGGTGGGTGTTTCTGGCAGATAACTCTTCATTATATTAAAGAAGTTTTCCTCCTATTCCTATTTGGGTTTTTCAAATCCCTACTTGGGATTTTTCAAAGCAAAGATGAATCTTGAAAACTTTGGCATTTATGACATTGAAATCTTCTTTCATCCAGAAACTTAGTGATTTCTGTTAATATTGATTGTCCTAAAGGAGATGAACAATCCTTGTTTTCCTGGGATATATCCTACTTGGTGGAGAGGCATTATTTTTAATTCACTAGTGGACTCAATTTGATATTTCAATTAGGACATTTGTTTCATAATTAATAAGTGAGATTGACTTATTTCCTCCCTCCCCTTCTTCCCTTCCATTTCTCGTACCTATCACCTCCAAGTGGCCCACATATAACTTTACACCTTTAACATGGACCCCCTCCCCCCCCAGAGATCCATCTTTGGCATGTTTCACCACGCTCAGAGGACTCTCCCTAAACCTGAAGAGGGTAAAAAAAAATAAATAGAATTTTTAGAAATTCTGTTAGTGATTTTTCTATGTGATAAATACACAAAATGAATGTATCAAGATCATGCACTTTTACATTTAAAAGAAGGCTTGAAATTATCTTACTGAGTGGATTCATGAAACACTGATCTATTTAATCTGTTTAAGGCCCCAGATGAATTCAGTGGTTAAATCTCTTGGCTGATACCATACTCTACCCTTAGCTTCATGATTTGATTGGATTAAGCTTTAATAGGTCAGAAAATTGTTTCCTTGCACTTATAGTAAAACCTAATGGGTATGATCTATTGTTAGCTATTATTTATATTAGATTTAAAATTGTGCGCATGTGTCTGTGTGGTTTTCAATACATACGTCACAACTCTAAGCTAATATTTGGTTTGTACCCACATTAAGATTTCCAATATAGGGACTTCATGATCTATTTTTCTGTTATTTCCCTTTCCTGAGTTTGCTATTTTTCAGAACCAGGCCTGACTGTAATTTACTCTTTTCTGAAAAAGGCTCCTCCTCTTTCGGGAATGCTTTCAGAATCCCAGTGGCCCACACAGAGTGTTTGGGGAAGATAGAGACACCCATCGACCCAGTTCAGTCACTCAAATAAGGTGAGAAGTAGGATAAAACAGTTGTCACTGTTGGTTGGCTCTCAGATATGAGAGTAACCTTACCAAACTAAATCTACTTTATATAAATTCAAACATAAAAGAATCAAATATTGTCTGGATGGCTTTATCCTGTCTCTTATGTCAGTGCATGTAGCCAAATATGGGCTCCCTTACAAATAAAGAGAAAATGCTGAAATAAAACAAATAAGCAAAACAAAAAGGCCAAATGAAACAAAACCCTACTGTATTCCAGGAAGCAAATAAAGGCCTCCTGTGTAAATAAAGGCAAAGGGCCAGAATAAAGCAAAAAGCTCAACGACTATCTTAGAATCTGAAGAACACAGAGGATTTCTTATTTTTTTGAACAACCACTTACTCCTCTGCCATATCTACGCTAATGAAGAGATGAGTTGGGCTAATGGTTATCCAGAAATTTCAGACATTGGCTCTGACAATGCTTTGCAAGCATAACCTGCCTTACACAACAGTAAGGATTTTCACATGGATTCTAGTCTCTAGACGGCTCCCGGATAAAGGAGGGCGTTCTTGCTGCAGATACGAGCATTTGGTAGTAGATAAGCAGTTTGTAGAGAATTCAAGTAATTTCCTTTGAACTTTTCCCTTTGAATTCCTATTACTTAAAACTCAATAGTAATACTTGACTTTGTACCAAGTGCTATGCTTGGACTATTGTATCTGTTTCTCTCTACAAATTTTGATTTTAGATGTGTAAAAACTGAGGTTTAGAGAGCATATTAGTCAGCCCGGACCAATACTGCAGACTGGGTAGCTAAAACAACAGAAATTTATTATAATGACTATAGTTTATTATAGCTGGGTAATGAAAGATCAAGGTGCCAGTCACTGGATTCTTTGTGAGATCTCTTTTTCTGGCTTGCAGACCCCTCTGCCCTCACACAGCAGAGAGACAGAGCGCAAGCTAGCTCTGTGATGTCTCTTCTTAGAGAGACATTAATCTTTCCACTTCTCTCAGATTACTCCTTACAGAGTGCCTCAGATTGTGGTACTTTGGAATATGGGTGTGTAATACAAACATTTTCTACTAGTTTAATTTTTCTTCTTTGATGCTTTAGAAGAATATTATTTAATACATTTTATTAAATATCGACTTCCCTGCCCTTTTTTTAAATTAACAAACATTTCTAGCCCTGCGTCGTGCTCCCCGCTCAACAAGGCAGTCTGCTTTTCTCTCTTCCTCTGCCCCTGCTCGCATGCTCTCTCTCTCTTTCTCTCTCAAATAAATAAATCTTAAAAACAACAACAACAAAAAACGCTAAACATTTCTTGAATACTTTCTACACATAGGACGTGAATGTAAATTCAAAGATACAAAATGGCCCTTGCTTTCAAGGTATAATTTAAGTATAATATGTTAAGTCTCAAAAGAAAGATCTGAAAAAAAAAATGATATGACATTTCAGGGAATGAAATTAGACAAGAAGTGCAATTTTTAAAAGTTTATTTTATTTTATTTTATGAACAATGAGGCATTTCTGAAATCTTTTGAGTAGGTAGATAACTTGATCTGATTCACTGTCAGAATCACCTTTATAAAATAAAGGGGAGGATGAAGAGGAAGAGAGTTCAGAATAGTGTAACTGTCCTGAGGTAAATTCTATGGAAAAAAGAAGTTGTAAATAGTAGAACACTTTTGTGAATCAGGGGTTTGAGGCTTGAAGTCATATTTGTATGAAAAGATTAGTGTTTCCCCACATTTTATAATCAGGGATGTTATTCAAAATATTTAATAACTGTTATGACACAGACTTTAACAATCAGAACAGGGAACCGGCCAAACTAGACCAGGTCCTAAATATATAATTAACAAATGTGGCCATACTGGTACGTCCTGGCTGAATGTCAGATCTGCCTTTGTCTCTGGCTGTATAGCCATGGATCTCCTGATTTGGAAGATTCTACTTCTTAAACACATTTCATAAATTAAGTAAAAAAAAATTATTTTCCAATTTCTTAATTTAATAATAGACTTCTGGAATTTATATTGGCTTAAGATCAGTATAACACACTAAACTGATAGAATTTTAGCATCCATCCATCACACTTGGTTGTCAGTTGGCCTATATGGCCTTATATCAGGCAAAAGTATAATTTCCACCTGACATTTTGAAATATTAAAATATTTACCTAACTTCATAAAATTCCTAGGGGACAGGTGGACTGCTATCCTCAATTAATAGTGTGGATTTAAATCATGTACCTCACAGCCTAGAGATGTTTTAAAATCTCTCTCTCTCTCTCTCACTCGCCCACACACACACTACATAAATGTTTTCATAACTGACATACTATTTATTTGCCAAAGTCTCTACCACTCTCTTTCGTTTTACACATTGACATTATATTATTTTACCCACCTGGCCCCTGAAGGCAAATCCGTTTATAATCCCTGATTTAGATATTTTTGTTTCTAGAGACATCATCTTGTTCCTGTCATAATCCAGTTCCAATTATAGTGAATTATGCTGTGATCAGGTTTTAAAAATTTCTGAAGTAGTCGTATCTCTTGAAGCACTGCTAACTCAGAAGATTTTACCATTTATATTTCTCAGGTTCTGCTGAGCTGAATTCGCCTCGACTTCCATTTTAGTTCAAAATTTTCTAACTCCTTTGCATTCTACTCTTGACCTTCAAAATCACAGTTGACTTTTTGTAGTAATTAAAACTTCTCTTTTTGATTTTTGTTTTGATTCTTTCCTCTACTTACATCCCCTGCTCCTCCTCTGAAACCAGTTCTCTCGAAACTACATGTCCCAGCTCCCCCCTGAAAAAAGTATCTGTGATCTTGTGTATATCCCGATGGTGCCCTTGGCCCATCTGAGCATGCAGGCACCAAACAGGTAACATTCTTGGGTCACCCTGGTTAGCAGGACACCTTCCTGTCCTTTCCATTCCTCCCCCAGGACCACATGCTGACTCTGCAACAAAGTCCTATCTAAGGTGGGGTCAACTTTGAGCTCTGAGTGAGCTAGTCTTCTCTTCCCATTGTTCCTTGTAAAGATGATGGATCATTTTAGTTAGGACAAAGTAGTAGAAGGGAAACCAGAAGAATGCTGAACGGTTACAGCCCCAGTGGCAGATATAATGTCCTTTTGATGAACATTAATGAGCTAGGGTGTACTTCAGGGAAAGAACATTACAAGGACTTCACAACAGACATTATGACCGGACCCTGTAATTCTTGCTTATAGCCACAAGAACTGAGTGTCTGCATATCCTGACTTGGACACTGCACTGCCCACAGTGAGTAGGACAATGCGTGGGCAACACATGGCAGCACTTGGGGAGATTTTTCTTTCTTCCTTTAAAAAAAAAAAAAAAAAGGCAGATGGTGTTTTGAACACAACTTGCCGTAGAACATAAAAGCATGAGAGTTCTGGCTGTTTGAAAGAGGAAAAAAAATAAGTTGATGGTTTTTTTTAATGGTAAAGCTAGTTTCTCCCAGGGGCTTAAAGAAAAAAGCATTGAGAAATGGGAGTGCACTGCAAGATAGGGTTTGTGTAACAAGTACCTAAAACCACAGAAGTCACATGGGCTCTTTCTGCTTTGCTACTTTTGATTCCTTGTCAGAGAGTTAGACTTTTAGCTTCCCCCATCCTGCAAGGCCACTCGACCATGTGCAAGCTGGAGTAACCTTTCCTCACAATGTCCTTACAAAGGCTCACGCGACAGAGCAGCAATGGCAGCCTGGTGGACTACTGGGCTGCTCCCGCGTATAGCTCTTACTCCCCACTCACGGGCAGCTTCCGAATGGATGATAATAGAAGGATTCAAATGCTGGCAGACACCGTGGCTACTCTGCCTCGGGGAAGAAAGCAGGTATGATTACTGTCTTGTACTTTCAGACTGTTCATGTTCTCTTGAGAGCAGCATTGATATGTTTGTCTGGCTTCACACCGAAATTGTATTTTAGAGGCTTTGGAATTAGTCACTAAGAGTATGGGCGAGGAAGGAGACAAGGAGTCCAGAGAGTTTACGGACTAGTCCAGAAGATTTAAGACCATAATAAAAATTTTTGTCAAGGCAAAACTTAAAAGAAGATTGTTTTCCTCATTTGAAGAGGTGTCGAGGTAAAATGAAAATCATTAAGCACATCGAACTTAGTGCATATAGACATGGCCAGTTTGAGAATTATTGATCTTTTCCCCCCTGCATGTGTCTCATTGATTCCTTCCCTCCTGGCTTCACTCCTTGATAATCATTTCCAATCCAAGAAGAGTGCTTTTTCTTCGGGACAAATTTTGTTGACTAAATTATTTTCAGTGCTGGGGTACAGGCACATTCCTAATGCTATTGGGAATTAAGGCTTTTATTAGATAAGTGAATGGCTGATTGAATACCAGCTCACCCACTTCCCAGCTGTGGGACCTTGGGCAAGTCACTTGCCCCTCTGAGATTTAGTTTTCTTTTTTCTATAATGGAGATAACAACAGAACCACCCTAAGGAGCTCTTCTGTGGCTTAAGTGAGGAAGTGTGCAGTGCTTAACACAGTGACTGACATGTGCTATGTGCTCAATAATTATGCTGTCGTTTTTATTTTTACTGCAAGGTATTTCCCTAGAGATGAAACCTTATTTGGAAAAATCCATGTCCAGCTGAGTTAGTTTCTTTCATTCTATAATTTCCAATTTTTAAAACAATTTTTTAACCTCTTCGGGTTTTGGTTATATCACTTGCTCTCATGCTCCAAGTACATCTCTGAATTTAGAATTAGAATTGCTTTAAAGCATGAAGTTTTGCCCTTAAGTCCTAGTGCACATCATGGGCTCCTCTTAAGCCTTCTGATTTCAGGATTAGAGAGTTAGAGCATAGAGGGAGAGTCGTGATCTTTTCTCAGTGATGTATATGGCTGATTCCTCATTATTTTTCACAATGAAGATAAGGGCATAATTTGCCATGGTTTGGATTTTTGATCTTTTTAAATCCCAAATGCTTTTATGACATTAAGCTTAATCAAATGATGAACATTTCTATCAATTTACTACTAGCCTGGAAATAAAGCAGCTGTGGGAAGCACCAAGATCTTTATTCAGGTTTCCGAGAGCAGTGTAGGAGGTACAGAGATGAGAACACATTTCCTGGCCTTGTAGGGTTAAAAATTCAGTAGGCAGAACGAATAGGCATTATACAACATAAATGCTCTAATGCAAGGACATGCCTTTCAATATAACCTTGAAGTAGAGATATTCCAGTTATTGAAGGGTATTCCTGAGCAAGGCAATAATTAATGCCAAGGCACAGATCTCGGGGCCTTTAGGGCACATTGAGGTAACAGCACATTATTGTTTCCGGAGGACCCAGTAAGTGTCTGGGGGGGGTGAGGAACCTCGGAGCTGGGCTGCTTTATGAAACACTTGAACATTTCCCCCAAGGAAGCAGTCATTTGACCAGCACAGGGAGCCACTGGGCATGTTTGAGTAGGAGAGGGTTTTAGGAACCTCACTCTAGACGTGTGGTGTGTCGGTTAGTGGGTAGGGACGAGTGGCGAGGGAGCAACATTTGCAGTAGCTGGAGAAAGAGGAAATGGATGGAATGGAGAGGAGCCCCAGAGACTGGGATGTGAAAGGCAGTGAAGATGGAGGTGTCACCTTGGTTTGAAGCGTGGGTGAAGACAGCTGGACTAAGAGGAGGCAGTCAGAGGGAGGCTACTGGAAGGGGATTATGAGAGGGATGGAGGCCGATGAAATGCACGCATGGTGCAGATGTATAGAACATCTACACGTGAACATAGACACGCACACACTCCCGCACCGATGAATTTATCTGCTGTTCTCATCTTTTTAGGTCGTCTCTTCTCCCTTTTCTCATGTTCTTTCCCATAGTAAACTCCTACTCAAACAGCTTTTTCTTCCTGTTGTGAGAATTACTGTAAGGAAAAAAAAAAGCAAAACAAAACCTCTTTTACATGATACTTAGGATTCTGTACAATTATCATCAATGAGACTTGATGCAAGTTTATCCCAACATTTCAGAATTTTCCAAATGGATGTTCATTTCTTTTAAGTGGTTTTTAGAGAATAATCACCCATTTGGCACCGACTGAATTGCAGGCAATAAGATCGCTGTGAGGCAATCCCATGAGCAGGTGTTTCTCTGCCCACTGTTATTTTCAACACTTTCAGGGCTGACGTCAACAATTCATACTTCTCGTTATTGTTGCCTTTGGCTTCTGCAAAGCTGTATCTGGTGAGCCTGTAGTTTCAGATTAATCTTTAGAAGCATTTGGGTGTTTACACTCGGAATTGCTTAAAAATAGACTTCTGTGTGTGCATATTATCTCCATACCTGTATTTATAGGAGGTGACAGACACACAGTAAAGCTTCTACTTCTGAACATAGTTTGGTGGGGGGGTGGGGGGGAATCCCTGCAATGGAAAACACGGTGGGAAGGAGACAGGAGAAAATAAGAGAGGCTTTATAAATGTGATGATGCCAGAGGATTGTACCTGATGGGCCACTCGGCTGAGGGTAGTAGGTTGCGTTTGGAAGGCAGGATTCACCAAAAGCTGTAATGAGAGCCAGGGGAGGCGAGAAGCCGGAACATGCCTCAGTGGTACCACAGACTGTCTCTGCCTGACAGTCTTTGGGTTATCGAATTAATTGCTTAATAGGCAGCTTCTGAAACGGGGATTTCACTTAAAAGTTCAGATGCAGGGGCGCCTGGGTGGCACAGCGGTTAAGCGCCTGCCTTCGGCTCAGGGCGTGATCCCGGCGTTGTGGGATCGAGCCCCACATCAGGCTCCTCCGCTATGAGCCTGCTTCTTCCTCTCCCACTCCCCCTGCTTGTGTTCCCTCTCTCGCTGGCTGTCTCTATCTCTGTCGAATAAATAAATAAAATCTTTAAAAAAAAAAAAAAGTTCAGATGCAGAATTTTGTAATGCGTGTACTTCTGGGCTGGAATCCGCCCTTTAGGAGTTTCACCTGATTTCTGGTCACACACCCATCTGTTACCAAAGCTCCCAAGTGTTCCTAACTGCAACAAGGTGTTTTGATCATTTAGGAAATACTTTAGGTAGAAAACTGTATTAATTTCACGACAAATGAATTCAAAAAGCATCCTCTAATCCATATTGTGACACGCTTGGAATCAGTAGCCCACAATTTTTCTTGGAAAAGAAGCTCTTGAATCCACAATGAGACTTTCTTAGGAAGCTGCGACATTGACTTGGGTTCCTTAAGGGCACGTACAAGTTAGGAAACTGAAGTCAACTCCATTAAGCAAGTATCTTAGAATAGTCTGGAGAGCCCTGCTATCCCAAGGCTCCTGGCTTAAAAGGGAAACGGAAAAAAAGCTAAATTCATGGAAGAATCAGGGAGAAGGGAGGCAGGGGCTCCAAAGTGAGCAGGGCACATAATTTGTGGACTTTTGACACAATAAAAACAAAAGAAACACCTTCTCTGTTAGTAAGTATCCTCTCCCCACCCCCAATGTTTTCAGGAAATGAGTCCGCTGAGTGGGGACCAGGAAGTAACAATCTGTTACTTAGCAGCAGAAGTGGCTACAGTATCGAACTTGGAGCTCCTCCCAGCCTGCGGACTCTCTGGCTGAGCTACAGATGACCCCTATCTTTTGCAAACTGACAGCTGAAATATTTGGTCTTGGTGTCCTAGTAAAGAGGGACACTGTGAATCACTGCATGGCAGCAAAAATTACGTTTTGAATATTCATGCCTGATCTTTTAAGTCATCTGACTAAAAACAAAAGAAGAAGAATCATGAGCTCAACCCCAGGCATCTTTCTATCAGTGGCAGCAATGGGTTAAGGAGCTTTGTCTCATCAGCGATGGTAATTGAATGTGTAGTTTGCAGGCCTGCCAAATTGCCAAACCTAGATTTCTCATATTAGATAATGTGTAATAAAAGACAGCTGTTGCCAGCATATGCTGTTCATCACACACCCGTTCCTTACTCGTGCGTCTCGGTGCCATCACTGCAACCCTGAGAAAAGGATCTGGCTGGGAGGGCATTCAGGAGCACGGCCCCCACTGGTGAGATTCCAGAACAGGACCGCTCCACTCAAGGAGGAGGGCTGCGGGCAAAACATTTGCCAAAGCGTGAGACCTTCCATAAGGCCTTAGGCATACTTCTTCCCACTTCGGCAGATAGTTTGGTGTGTGAGCAAGGTTGAACCCTGAGAACGTTCCTTTCTGCATTGCCTGAGTCTGACAGCCCAGATCAAAGACAAGTAGGCTTTGTGTCAAGATGTGGCACGTGTCAGAGAATTTGATGGTGCCTAATTTATTTAAATTCTTTTTAATTTAAATATTAGGTGCCTAAGAGAGGTTCATCGCTCACCCAGAGTAGAAACTAATCTATAATTTGACTTAGTCTGATTTTTGTGTGTGTCACTGATAACCCCAATCAGTCAGTCCACAGGAACTGAGTCTCTGCCATGCGTCTCACGTTGTGCTAGGCAAATATTTTCAACTAGTCAATTAGCTAGATAGAAAGGTTAGCAAAGGAAAGGTGTGGCAGTTTCCTTCTGTGTGGAGGTCTTAGATTTGTCTTGTGGACTTAAAAGATATTAGATTTGAATTTAAATAGAATGTTTTTCTATTTAGAAGGCAAGTTGCAGGTGGACCAGATGGAATCTTGAGGTTCCCATCAATGCCCTGATTATTTGCCTGGCAAAAGGCCATTTAGAATTGCTGAGGATAGGTTGGACATTTTAATAACTCATTAATTCTTGCTACCATTTATTCATTTGGCAGTTATGTATTAAGGCATTACTAACTTCCTTTGCTTTCTATTAGTCCTTTCTCTATGGTTCTTCTTGGTTTTGGATTGAGATTTTTTTTATGCTATTTTTTTTTGTTTGTTTGATTTTCATTTTTAATGTTGCCACATGTTTTGGATTTTTTAAATTTAATTTTATATTTTTAATGATTACCCTTGAGATTTTCTGAAGGACAAAGTTGAAAAGCATTTTAACACATTCCTCCTGAATTTGATCTTTCACCACTATTTAGTTACTTAAATTGGTGTCTAGTAGTTTACTTCTGTTTGTCTCTTTAGCTATATGTAAGTTTCCACTCTATTCCAGGCCCTGCACTGGGGCCGGTGGGGGGGGGGGTGTAGAAAGTAAAACAAGTACATTCCAGGAGGCCCAAAGGATACCAGTAATTATGCACAGAAGTGAGGTATTTGATCCAGCATACCCTTTATATAAACACAAATATATGTTTCCACATGGATGACTATATGAATAATACGATGAATATTGATTGTAAGAGTATTATTTTTTAAATAGAAGCCCTAGTTACGATAACAGATAACAGAAGTAGATATGACCTACCTAAATACCTTAAGATCGGAAATAAGGGTAAAAGCCAGGCAGATACAGATAATGAAAACAGATTAAGATAATGTGAGCAGTATGCCAGAGAGATGAGAATGCTTGGGAATGTCAAGTTTATCAGTCTCCTCCGTAAGAAGGTGGCCCTCTTGCATAGCTGAGTGGTCCCCGCCCATGTTTGTGGTAGGTAGGACAAAACAGGCTGAAATAAACCATGCAAATTGTTAGAGGCCTTCTACAGTTAGTCCTTACAAATTGAAAATAAATGCTTTTTAGCAAATCTAGAGAATCGTTTTAGGTCTGAGCCTTCCTATTGCAGTTCTCAGGATGATATAAATGGCTTGAGGTCCAGAACTGAAAAGACAAGGAATTACAACATGTAATTAATTTACATCAAATCAATGAGAGATCAGCTCTTCTTTCAGTAGCTTTACTGATCAACAGGCGAATTCTGAACACTGAGCCATTCCAGAAAGTTTGTGAAAATGCTGGCATTTGGTACTTGGTAATTCAAATTCATTAACAGTGATATAGGCTTCTCTCCTAACAAATGCCTTAATAAGGATTTTGTTTGTGCATTAATTTCTTTTATGTGTTTTCTCCTGATTTCATCCTCTATTTGTCTTACTTGCATTTGTTTAGACTATATGCTGATCTCCTGACATTTTTTAATGTATTCACTGATAGATGACAAGTACATCAGATTGACGGTGAAACACGGTGGGTTAGCTAGTACCATAAGCTGACATTTTGGGCCCCTGGACCAAGACTTGAGAAAGGTCTAATTAACTTGGGTTAATTCCTAAAGGAATAAAATAAAAACACACACAAACTCACAGCAATCACCTGAAAAACAAGATGCTGCTTTTGCTTATTTTTCCTATTTATAAGGGTAGAATATATCCTGGAAGTTTATGTTTATATGATCTTTTTTCCAAAGATGTAGGGGGGTGAAGGTGGTAGTATTCATACTGTTCATACCATTCTGATGTTCCTTTCCTTTCTTGGCTGTAAATCCCATCGCACTTTTCCAAAACTATTGCAAAAAGAAATCATAAAAAGGAATTGAGGTTTTGAGTCCCTGGTTTCACCTGTTGTGCTTCTGTACAGATTATTTTACCCTGCTAAAAACAGTAACATATTGAACTATTATAATAAATACAGTCATTTCATCAGTATCTCAAAAAACTACCAAGTATTTGGGTTTTATATGCCATTCTACGGGTGGTGTTTTCTTTGAATTTCCATGCGATTATAAATTGCTCTGGTTAATCTTTCAGGGGCTATTTTAAATACAGATTAGATATGACATTCTTTTTGGAAGCTTTGGAGTTTTGCCACATTACACGAACTCTTTTGCTAGGGTGTATTATTATCTGAGCCTCTTTTAGCCTTTTAATGCTTGAACGTTCCCTTTCCCGGCTCTCCTTTGCTACCAATAGAGAATGGAAATTACTACCTTTACGTAACAATTTCCTAGACCTGGGCCAAAGAAGGTGATAAAGAACAAAGTCCTTTGTGATTTAGAACATTTTATGAATGTGTCTTAGGACCTTTTGATAACTGTGTGCTTGTTGTATTTTTCAGCTTGCTTTGACGAGATCAAGTTCTTTAGGGGACTTTTCCTGGTCTCAAAGGTAAAGAAATTCATGTATTTTTTGGTCTCCCACCAGCGTGCACTCCCCGCCCCGCCCCCAGACACAGACACACATATTCTTACATATAGTTTACCTGAATGTTAACCATCTGTAATTGTGACAGTTATTTCATGATAAGAATGTGCCAAATGTGATACTCTGATCTTCACGCATATTTTTAATTTTTTATTACAGAAAGCTCGTTACTGTGGAAAAACAAGATAATGGAACGTTTGGATTTGAAATTCAGGTGGGCAATTTTCAATTTTTCAGACTTTTAACGAAAAAAGTGGTGCTGGTAGTGTGATATTTGCAAGGAAAGCATGAAGTCAGGATTAAAGAATAATGAACACTGTGACTTTTCTTCAATGTGCTGTGGTTTGTTTGGGGTAGTTTTTCAGTATGCTAGGTACCATCAAGGAAAGAAAACACTGAAGCAGTTAAAAGAAAAGCCTTGAGACATGCTCAGCTCCTTGTTCTTAATTGCTTTAGTTTTCCTGTAAGTCTGAGACTGATGAGAAATACTTGGTATCAGCCTGGTCTCAAGAAAGTGAAATACTCTTTACAGATGTGCATTTTTATATATTTGCATTTCAGATGTGTTTTGCATGATCATTTTTATACTGTATATCAGATTTCAAATCTATGCTTTGATATTCAAGAAATACTTGAAAGCATGTAGATTTGTGTGTATGGGATAGTGTGTATTCATATATAACTCATTGTTACATTTTGAAATACTAAAGTTTCCTCTCAGATATGATGAAGGACTTTGGACTTTTTTCTTTTTTTTTTTCTTAGATTTATTTATTTATTTTGAAAGAGAGGGACAGAGACAGAGAGCACACTGAGCACGGAGCCCCATGTGGGACTTGATCTCAGGACTCTGAGATCATGACCTGAGCTGAAACCAAGAGTCAGAGGCTTAACCGGCTGAGCCACCCAGGCACCCCTGGACTTTTTTCTTAATGACAACACCTTATAATTATTATTTGAAACATTTTAGAACAGTTGTGTCTACTTGCATATTGTCTCATGCTCTAGGAGTTTCTAAGAGTCTTTATAGGTTTCTATTTCTAATAGCCTAAGAATTTCATTTCTCATTTGCTCTCTGCTCTTTTGTGGCCATGTTTATAAAGATGGTGAGTAAGGTCAAATGAAGTCTAGTCCAGTTAAGTGCAACAGTAATAAGTTAAGTATTATTGGGTTTTTTTCTTCCATCACATTTTTTGCATTTCTTTTAGATGTCTTTGCATAATCATACTCTTAAACACTGCACATCAGCTTTTAGGTCTTAGCTTTGGTGCTGCTTTTAGAAAACTTTGGTGACTGAATATCAATCCCCAGATTGGATAGTCAGTGTATATTTGAAGATTAGGAATAGGAAGCTGCCAAGTAAAACATGCTTTCTGAATAAAGAAACAAAATGGAACTCTAGTATACTGAATAGGGAGAAGGCTATAGGAGGAAGAAAGATACTTTTTAGTTTCTGAACTATTCTACTTTTAAATTTGGTGAAATTTATAATTTTTTATCAGGTTTTAGAAGCATAGTACTCTCACTTATTATTCCCATTCACATGAAACATTCCCTTTCTGTTGTGGAGACACTGCAGCTTTTTGGGACTGCTCCTTTTTAAATGACTGCTATCCACAGGATGCGTAGCCATTGCCACTGGAAACAGGATATTGACGACTCACTTACCCTATTTCATGCAACCGATGGGGATGTTTTCTCTCACTCTTCTGTGATATGCTCACTGTTGTGTTTCTCCCCCATACCATGAATGCAAGAGTCAAAACTCATCATATGGTTTCTCTCATCTATGGAACATAAGAACTAGGAAGACCGGTAGGAGAAGAAAGGGCTAAGGAAGGGGGGGTAATCAGAAGGGGGAATGAAGCATGAGAGACTATGGACTCTGAGAAACAGACTGGGGGCTTCAGAGGGGAGGGCGTGGGGGAATGGGATAGGCTGGTGATGGGTGGTGGGGAGGGCACGTATTGCATGGTGCACTGGGTGTTATACGCAACTAATGAATCACCGAACTTTACATCAAAAACCAGGGATGTACTGTATGGTGACTAACATAATATAATAAAAAAACATTTTTAAAAATCCCCCAAAAAAATCCAAAAAAAAAAAAAAAAAGAGTCAAAACTGTCAGTAGTGGACAGCAGGCTGCCGCCCCTTGAACTTTTGTAGATGCCCACGAGCTCATGATTTCCTTCGGAACTGCAGCACGCACCAGTGAAGCTGCAACCGAGGCTCTGCCAGTTCCCATTGAGTGTGTGCTTTCCATTGCCAGCTCCGCCCCATAATCTATTCTTTAGTTCTCCTAAGATTTGCAGTGGTCCCCAAAGAGGGGAAATGCCCTGGGAACTTTTTGAAGACCAGATAGCCTCAGGTACCCCTATTGCGTGCCCATTGTTAACGCGTATTTGGGTCCTGGTCCCCCGAGTGAAGGGCATGTTGGGAGAGAAACAAGTCCATCTCCTCCGTGGATTTCCGTGGGTGCTGGTTTTATCCTGCGAGTGAGAATGACGCGGGGTGGCAGCAAGACAAACGTTGGATTCATACATACCAAGTTCATGTTCTCCCAGTGCTGTCTTGTGGGGTTTTTAGGACGTTCAAAAGAAATAACACATCTTACAAAGTACTTAGTAACGTGCCCGGTACCAGCAGATCAGCCAATGGCAGGCATTAGCGTGAAGGTCACTGGGCCTGCAAGAGGGCAGTGGGACTTTTGTAGCTCTAAGAAACGCAGGGGATTGTTCTATCACTGGCTTCTAAAAATGGGACCCAGAAGACTGGGTGAGAGAGAGGAAAATATTTGACTATTTCTATCCATAATTTTGGGACCTCTGCCTTTTCTTCTCTATCCCCAACCCACACATTTTGCACTGCTTGCGAACATAGAGGCCGGCTGTGCAAATCAACATGTTTCCCCCCTCCCTGAACTCACTTTGGTCACTGGACCTGGAGGGATGCTTCCCGCTAGTAAGAATTGTAACAGTGGTTTCCCAAAGGAGTGACTGTTAGAGCTTTGGTTCATGGAGCACATGAACTGGATCACCTTCCCATTCCTGGAAGGGTCCAGGCTCTAGCAAGAAGACTGCCTGGCAGAAAACCTGTACAAGAGGTCTCTGCCAAAGATGGAAAGTATATTAAATGATCTTTAAAAGGTCCCTTCTACCTTTACGATATGGGGATTCAAAATGCCTTGCAGAAAGCATAGAAATTCCTTAGATGTTAACAAAATCAAGTTTCTAGGAGTTGCTTGCATATGATTGACTTCTGGTTCTGGAGCCGGTACTTCCGTAAATTAAGAAGGAATGAACATCAGACACTAATTTCTCCACAAGGAAGCAGTGCTGTAATGTGGTTTAATTTTACGAATCAGATTACTTAACTCAGGTGCTGATTTTGATTCTAAATGGAACCAGGCTTCATAACTTAAATGTGTGAAAAAGACAAATATGTTTGTTATAGGTCATGGGGCCACTCTATCTAGCAATATTTACGCAGTATTCTTGGTACAATTTGACACAAAAATAAAAACAAAAACAAAACCAAGCTGCTTTTGCCAAACTGAGGCAAGAGATGAAGCATAACTTTTTCTAATTTGGTTGGGTGGCTAATGAACCGGTGAGTATTCAGGGCAGGCTTAGCAGAGAGCACTTAGACAAGAAAGTAATCGCGTCAATTACAGTACTTTTGAAAAAATGCAGGGCAGATTGTCATTATTTGCAGAGCTCTGATTTAAAATAATTATTGTTGGCATATCTCCCTTCCTGGATGTGTACTGTTCCATATGCCGCTGTAATGAGTGCTTTAGCTTGGAGAACTGCACAGAGATTTTTCTCTTTGCTTTTAGCTACTATTGTATTATCCCATTGGGAAACAAGAAACCTGATTTTTCTTAATAGATATGTAATAATGAGAGCATCAGGTGGTCCCTTAGGCTTGAACATACAAAATCTTGAACCAGTCTTATCTTACTTTCTGTCTCAAGCTGGGATTAAAAAAAAAAAGATTTTGTTTACTTATTTGAGAGAGAAAGAGAGCATGGGTGGGGCTGGGGGGCTGGGGGCGGGCAGCGGGAGGCAGAGGGAGAAGCAGACTCCCCACTGAGCAGGGAGTCCAAGGGGCTGGATCCTGGGACTCTGGGATCAGGACCTGAGCCGAAGACAGATGCTCAACTGACTGAACCATGCAAGCGCACCTCTCCCCCGCCCCCATTTTTTTTAATGGTTGGGGCTGGCTACATATTGCATCAGAGAATTTCCAGATTGGTATCTTTGATTCAGTTCATATTCAAGAAAGCCTTTCCAAATTGTTCTTTGTACTTACCTACTATACTGCTTGAGGTAATCGACACCCTTTTATTTTTTGACACATAGATTTTGAGTTTTTGAATAGTAATTATGTATCACTTTAATTTTTACAGACTTACAGGCTGCAGTGCTCCTCAGAGATGTGCACTCTGATTTGCAAAATCCAGGAGGACAGCCCAGCACACTATGCTGGCCTGCAAACTGGTAATTTGGAACTTTGCTCCTATTAGGAATTGTTTAAATAGCAAGAAAAGAAAACTTTATGGTGTCAAAGGTTGGGATACAATTGCTGCTGTGTATTTTCTTAGCTCCCTTATGTTGCTAAGGGTTGGGGCTTGCTTATTTTGTTTTAGTTGCATGTCAGGAGGGGTTCTTTAAGCAACTACTGTAACAACTCACTTTTCTTGACATCTCCCAGGTGATGTCCTTGCAAATATCAATGGCGTGAACACAGAAGGCTTTACCCACAAACAAGTTGTTGACCTGATCAGATCTTCAGGAAACCTGCTAACGTAAATATCCATCCGCTTCCCGTAGAGGCTCCAAAAATGTTACGGTCTCTCATAATGCCTGTTGAGTGAATGAATAGGCTTTTTGTTCAGGATCACAAGAAGGGAGGCAGTGCACCATAGCTTTGGGATTGGGTACAGACATGCTTTATCAGGCCCTTTTGTTTCTCAGGGTTTCCTCGAATTTGAATGTACTGTCAACGTCTGAAATCAGAGGACATCAATAGCCCAAATGTCTGTGTGGGAAGGATAGCATTTAGAAAATTTATTTTTTTATGTCAAATTCAATGAAACTGGCACACACTCTCTTTGGTCAGAGAGGAACGGGTCCAATTTCCATGGTTGATATAATCTTGGAGCTAGAACAAATGAAAGGTCAGAAGGGCTGAAGTTTTTACTCTTATACCACAAGCCCATTGTTTTCCTTTTCTAGTGTTCCATTTGCAAGGAAGAAAAAAGCCTGCTCAACCCTCTTTGCCCTGCAGCACACACGCTCACACCTGCTAATATTCCAGACCTCCTGATGGTAGAGTGGCCTCCTCAGCTAGAGATTTGACTGACCTTGCCACCATACCATTCTTAGAACCCGAAACTTCAGTGAATAGTTGAAAGACGGAATTTGCTCAGTCATTTAAATGATATTTATTGAGCAAATACTATGTTCCCAGCTTTGCGATAGGAGAGACATAGGCAAAGACTCTTGTAGTGCTTTATTGATTGTGGAGGGAGATGGACAAGGAAAGCCTCCAAAAGAAGTAACTTTGATATTTCGATTATTGATAACTGCTGTTAAGAAAGTAAAATAAGGAATGGAATGGAATATTGAGTTAGAGGGCTGTGACTGTAGCTTGGGTTTTGAAAGGGATCTTCTCTGAGGAGGGGAAATCTGAGGTGACACCTAAATAAAGAGAAGAGATGGTCATATGAACCCCTGTTGAAAGCCTTTCAGGCAAAGAGATAGGTCTCTGAGGTCTCAAAATGGGCTTGGCATATCCAAGAGCAAGAGAAACAACCAGTGTGGGGGGAGGGGGGTGGTAGACTAGGGAGAGTAAGAAGTGAAGGCAGGGAGTTTGCCAGGGGGCAGAGCACGGGCCTCGTCAGGCTACGTAGTTCAGGATTTATTCTGACTAAGGTGGGTCTTGCATCACCTCCTTCATTCTTCACAGCCTCTTGTGAGATTAGTTTTATTTCTATTTATAGATAAAGTGACTGAAGTTTAAATTGGGTGAAGTGAAGATCAATGATCTAGTAAGTGACTGGGTGAGGATTTGACCACCTGCTCTGGATGCCAGGATCCATTCTCTTCAGCTACCCCACAGCTGCTCACTGCAAGCTGCCAATAGAAAATCCGTGGGATGCTCAGCCGTGATTCTAGTCGAAAACTTCAAAGATGTTCTGGGTGTGTGCAGGAGTAGTTTTAAACGATGACTCCTGATGGTAGAGGACTTAGTCCAATTCTGCGGATCTTGGGAGCTCAGCGTAGAGTATGGGGGTGCTCTTTACTCCAGAGAGACTTGAATCTATGAGGTTGGAGCCATATAGAATCCAAGGGGAAGAGGTGGCAGTTAGAATCAGAAAGCTACGTTCCAAATGGGTGAAGAGGGCAGAATGCAGGGATATAATTAAGGAGTAATGGGTGGAGACAGATGGAGATCAGAGATCAGGAAAATGAGAGACATCTGTCTAAATACTGAAGAGACCAACCAACGTATGCCTACGGCTTTGCACATACACATCCATTGCTCGGGCAGGTCAGATGGACCTGAAGAGCTCTATTGAAACAGATTCATAGGAACCTCGCTAATGCCTAATGAGAAAGCAGACAACATCCTGGCTTGCATTATCCTCTCATTATCTTGGGAATGATGCTATCAGAAATAGAGAAAAATAGGTCTTCATATTGAATGCTATTGTTTTACTATGACTTGAACATTTTCTGCATGTTAATATAACAGTTACAGCTTACTTATCAGAAGGAATTTGAACCGGTATTTTAAAAATGCCTAGGTGTGTGACTCACACATGAAATTTGTTATCTTATGCAGATAGCTGACTCAGTAGTCAAAATAAAGGCATCAACGTGAGCCCACAAAACAAATCAAATCGATCAGGATAGAACAAGTCCTTTGATTTTTAGAAAGGCATTTGGTATAGGGAGACACAAATGCTATTAAGTTGATAATTCTAGGATTGAAGTTTATAAACATCAAAGGTTCTGAGATGTGAGAGTCACATGACGGTTATTATCTCATAGCGGGTCTGGGTCTGGCTGTTCTAGCTGCAAAATTAAGGCCATTGACAGACATACAGTTTCCTAGAATCCTGGGGAAGAAGGGACTTTTCCTTTTTCCAAGAAATGGCATGTTGATTCCACTGTTTGAAGATCCCTATTACATGTTGTTTTCATCGAGGGACCCCTCATGCTTAGCACGGTGTCTGAAGTCTGACACATAGTAAATGGCCAATAAGCATTCACCGAATGAAATAGGTGATTCAGCCAGAGCCCATAAGAATAAATTCCAATAGAAAAGGATACTCATTGCCGTATAGTGGCATGTATAAAATGAGCTACAGTTTACAAGGTAACCAATATCTTTTCTTTCAACCACTCTCTTGAGGGATTTTTGTTTTTGTTTTTTTCTATTTCCTTTCCCTGAATATTGTCAGAAGATGTGGCCTAGGTCCAGATACTTGAAGTACCATGGGAACCACAACATTTATGTTGCTCTTTTAAGTATAGTCTGTGCTCCAAGTGTGTAGTACTTCGTAAGGATGGTACTTGTTTGAAAGAATCACTCATGTTGTTCCCCCTCTCCTCCCTTTTTTTCTTAAAACAGGATAGAGACTCTTAATGGAACAATGATTCTCAAAAGAGCAGAGCTTGAAGCAAAGCTGCAAGTTTTAAAGGTAATTTAATTTAATACAGTGAGGCACATTTTTCATCCTTGAATGTGTGAGTGGTAGAATAAAAATCTATTTGAGAGATTGAAATAGCCCTTGAAGATGAAATGTCGTGATGAGTCTAAACTGCTGAATTATCAAGAGCCACACAATTACCTTTACAGGAATATTAAATTCCACAAACCAGTGCAAATCACTTTCTTCCTTCCTCCTTCTGTGTTTCTACGAGGCTCAGGAAGGCAACAGGAAGGCACATCACTTGAAGAACTTTTCACAAACGCACCTGTGATCTCTCTTGATTTACATTTTGTTTGGGGGGGAAAAAAAACAAAGGAGGAGTTGCTGGTCTTTTCCTCATTTTTCTAAGTACCGCCTGTGTGCGGGAGGGCCTGGAAGCTTTGCTTTTCCATTGTCCTCTTCTGTGTCCTTCTGTTCTGCTTCATTCTTCCAACAAAAATCACCTCCCTCTGCTCCTGTGGCTGTCCTTGAATCTACTTTCATTGGCAAACACACAAGCAGCTCGGAAGTGGAAAAAAATGACACGTTTTCAGGAGATAGCACACAATGCTGAGAGTTCAGAGAAAATTCCCTGGGATGGCTTTTTGAGGGTCTTGAAGATCTCAGTTTGCTAGACTGGTGAAGCTAGGCTGGCCAGGCCACGAAGTGCAGACCCTCATCCCTGTGCATTTGAGCCCTTTTCCTGCAGACCCCACTGACCTCTTTCTCCAGGAGATCTCCCCTGCGTGGCAGTGAGGTGGTCGGTCTGAGAAGAGACCATGCGGCTTACAGGCAGGGTGCTCACTTGGACCGTGTTTAGCAATAGCTGGCGTTTACGAATTTTCTTTAGGAAGCACGTACTTCTTATTTATTGAGCCCATGAGGGTAGAGTTACTGTGTTTTTCTTTTATCTTGTATTCTCTCCCCCCCCCCATAGCTAATTCATCAATGAGCCCTGTTCCCTGTGTCTACACTGGTTTAATACTCTTGTCATTTTACTTGTTGTGATATTTTGAATTAATTTGTAAAATTCCTTGAAAAAGTCCTCTGTTCAGATTATGATAGGAATTGACATTTATAGAATAAATATCAATTGACCTCTTTATGGTTTTCACCTTTCCTACTTCAAACACAGGATCTTGACCTTTTAATTCCAATCTTTTATGTACTTCAAAAACATTTTATCATTTCTTTATACACTTTTATAAAATTTTATTGTATTTATTCTTAGGTGGCTTCTATGTTTTCTTGCTATAATAAACATGATTTTTCAATTTTAAAAGATCTTTTAATTTGTTGCTATTGATTTTTGTGTAAAATTTTTAAATCCAATTGTAGATTTTTTTATATAGGCATAATAGCATCTGCAGATACTGAAAGTTTTTCCCCTTTACCCCTGGTTGTTCAACTATAGTCGATCCTTGAACAACACAGGTTTGAACCGTATGGATCCACTTATATGAAGTTTGGTTTTTTTATAAATAAGGTACAATATTGCAAATGTATTTTCTCTTCCTTGTGATTTGCTTAAAAACATTTTCTCTTCTCTAGCTTACTTTATTGTAGGAATACAGTATATAATATAACATACAAAATCTGTGTTAACCAACTGTTGATGTTATTGGTAAGGCTTCCAGTCAACAGTAGGCTATATTAGTAGTTAAGTTTCTAGGGAGGCAAAGTTACATGTGGATTTTTTTACTCTGCAAGGGTCAGCACCCCAACCCCCTCTATTGTTCATGGGTCAACGAAATGATATAATTTATTTTTCTTCTCTTACAACTTTGGCTAGGACTCTTGTAAATAGTGATAATCTTCTCTTGACTGTAAAGGGAATGTCTCTAACATTTTATCATTAAATTTTCGTATGGAATAAACAGTGCTTCATATTATAGTTAGGTTTTAAAAATGTCAAAACTTAATTTGTTTTTATAAAAAAGAGAGTATTAGTGAGGATCTTTTTTTCTTAAGTAAACCTGGCTTTTTCACCTTTTCATAGAAAAAGGAATGTACAAAATAAACTGGTGGTATTATTTAAAACACAACTGAACAAATAGATCTATATTTCATGGAATAAAGCCTTCTCCTGCAAAAGCACATTTCATGTTTCTAAGCAATTTCTACTCCTTCAGTGTTTTTTCTTGAAGTTTTGATATGCATACCTACCAATTTTTTTAAATGAAGTATACATTTTTCAATATACCCATCCTCTCCCAGACCATCATGAGGACCTTAACATATTTAAATGTTCATCTTGAGACCCCATCTTTCTTATTATTCCTTTACTTTGAAGAATTTTGTCAATTTTAATAATGAAACTCTGCGGGTTGTTGTTCTGAGTAGCTGGTAGTGAACACATATGCTAATGTGTTGACTTGACGTGCGTGCTGTTTTCTGTTCCTTCCCTCTGGGTTTACTTTCTTTTTTGCTGTAGTACTTCCTTTATCAAGGGTAAGTAGGGCTTTCTTTGTCCAGACAAATCTTTCACTGTTAATGTTGGAGAGTTTTACTAGGTGTTTGAATTATACTCAGTCGATGTTTTGCCTCCTTAGCATTTTAAATGTATTGGGCCTTGGATATTTTTGCTTATGAAAGAGCTCTTATTGTTTATCCTTTGTAGGTAATCTGCATTTTCTGTATTTTCTTCCAAAAGTTTTAAAGTTTTTCCTTTTTACACTTAAGTCCGGAAGTCATCCAGAATTAATTTGTATATGTCATATGAGGAAGGATTCTAATTTTCTTTAATTTCCATATGAATACTCAGTTCTCCCAGTACCATTTCTTGTAGTCTTTCTTCCCCCCCCCCAAATGACCTGCAGTGAAGCCTCTGTTTTTAAGCAAGTTTCATCTATGTGTGGACTTTGTTATAGGCTCCATATTCTGATCCCTTGTTTCTCTCAAACACAGTTATTATACCTTTGTAATAAAGGTATCTGGTTGAACAAACCTTCCTGGTTTACTCTTGGTTCTTCTGATCATCTTTATAAATTTTAGAATCAGATTATCAAGTTCTGTAAATAAATTTTGGAATGTTGATTGATATCACATTTTATATAGATGGCTCAATTTGAAAAGACTTAACATCGGGGCGCCTGGGTGGCTCAGTCGTTAAGCGTCTGCCTTTGGCTCAGGGCGTGATCCCAGGATTCTGGGATTGAGCCCCACTTCGGGCTCCCTGCTCTGCTGGGAACCTGCTTCTTCCTCTCCCACTCCCCCTGCTTGTGTTCCCTCTCTCGCTGGCTGTCTCTCTCTCTCTGTCAAATAAATAAATAAAATCTTTTAAAAAAGAGAGAGAAAAAAAGAAAAGACTTAACATCTCCATAGTATTGGGTTTTCTTAGTGATAGATGATCTCACCATCTTTTTTTTGCCCTTCCCCCTACTCCCTTCCCCTCCGGCAACCTTCAGTTCTCTCTATTTATGAATCTGTTTCTGCTGTTTTGGTTGTTTGATTGTGGTTTTGTTTTGTTTTTGCATTCCACATATAAGTGAAATCATATGGTATTTGTCTTTCTTTCTGACTTATGTCCCTTAGCATAATACCCTCTAGGCCCATTCCTGTTGTCACAAATGGCAAGATTTTATTCCTTTTTTACGGTTTAGTAATATTCTATCGTGTTTGTATACCACATCTTTATCCCTTCCTCTGTTGATGGACACATAGATTGCTTATATATCTTGGCTATTTTTTAAAAAGCTACAATAAACTTAGGAGTTCATGTATTTTTTTAAATTAGGGTTTCTGTTTTCTTTGGATAAATAGTAGTGGAATTACTACATCATATGGTATTTCTAGTTTTAATTTTTTGAGGAAACTCCATACTGTTTTCCAGAGTGGCTGCTTCAGTTTGCATTCCCACCAATGGTGCATGAGGGTTCTTTTTCTCCACATTCCTGCCAACACTTGCTATTTCTTCTGTTTTTGATATTAGCCATTCTGACAGGTATAAGGTGATATCCCATTGTGGTTGTGATTTACATTTCCCTGATAATTAGCGATGTTGAATGTCTTTTCATGTGTCTGTTAGCCATCGGTTTGTCTTTTTTGGAAAAATGCCTATTTAGGTCCTCTGCCCGTTGTTAATGAGACTATGTGGAGTTTTTGATGGTGAGTGGTATAAGTTCTTTATATATTTTGGATATTAACACTTTATTGGATGTATTATTTGCACGTATCTTCTCCCATTCAATAGATTCCTTTTTGCTTCAGTGATGTGCAAAAGCTTTTAATTTTGTTACAGTCCCATAGTTTATGTTTGCTTTGGTTTCCCTTGCCTGAGGAGAAATATCCAAAAATATGTTTTTAAGACCAATGTCCAAGAGATTGCTGCCTATGTTTTCTTTTAGGAGTTTTATGGTTTCACGTCTCACATTTAGGTCTTTAAACCATTTTTAATTTATTTTCGTGTATGGTGTAAGAAAGTGGTCCAGTTTCATAATTTTGCACGTAGCTGTCCAGTATTCCCAATTAATGAAAACACTGTTTTTTCCCTCATCGTATATCATTAACTCCTTTGTCATAGATTGATTATCCATATAAGTATGGGTTTGTTTCTGGGATCTCTATCTATCCTATTCATTGATCGATATATCTGTTTTTTTGCCAGTACCATACTGTTTTGATTACTTTGGCTTTGTAGTATATCTTGAAATCTGAGAATGTGGTACCTTCAGTTCTTTCTCAAGATTGTTTTGGCCATTTGGGGTCTTTCGCGGTTTCATAGAAATTTTAGGATTACTTGTTCTCATTCTGTAAAAATACTATTTGGATTTTGATAGAGATTACATTGACCCTATAGATTGCTTTGGGTAGTATGGACAGTTTAGTGATATCAATCCTTCCAAACCATAGACATGGTATATCTTTCCATTTGTTTGTGCTGTCTTCAGTGTCTTTCATCAGTGTCTTCTATTTCTCAGAGTGTAGGTATTTCACCCCCTCGGTTAAAGTTATTCCTAGATATATTTTTGATGCAATTATAAGTGTGATTTTTTTCTTAATTTCTCTTTCTGCTACTTCGTTATCGGTGTATAGAAAGGCAGTAGATTATTGTATTTTAATTTTGTATCCTGCAAATTTATTAAGTTTATTTATTAATTCGAATAGTTTTTTGGTGAAATCTTTAGGGTTTTCTATATATAGTAACACATCATCTACAAACATTGAGAGTTTTACTTTTTCCTTAACCAATTTGGATTCCTTTTATTTCTTTTTCTTGGCTGATAGCTGTGGCTAGGACTTCCAGTAATATGTTGAATAAAAGTGGTGAAAGTGGACATCCTTGTCTTCTTCCTGATCTTGGAGGAAAAGTTTTCATAATCTTAGCCATTTTTAATTGTTTTTTATGTTGATTCAATAAAGTGTTAGACTTTTATGCAAATAGATCCTATACATTTTTCACTAGATGTATTCCTTTCTACTTATGATTTTTGTTCATATTATAGTTTCTTTATAGAAACAATAAATGTTTTGATTGAGGTTGATGTATAAATTTGTAAAACCAATTCTATGCTGTTATTTCAACTATATAATTCAAACTATTTCTAGACTATATAATTTCTAACAAATTATCTGTAGATTATTTTGGGTTTTCTGTGAAGATAATAACTGTTAAGGACGACATAAAGTTCTCTTTCTTCACTACACTGGGTAGGGCTTGCAATACAGTGATGAATAGAAACTATAATAATAGGCATCCATGTTTTGTTCTTGATTTTAAAGGGAATTTCCATTTTTTCCCCATCAGGAATGAGCTCTATGAATATACTTTTCATATTTGGGACACTCCCTTCCATGCTAAATTTTCTGATAGTTTTGATAGTGCTTGTGTATTAAATTTTATCAAACAGTTTTTTCTGCATGTGTTATTCTCGTTTATTTATTTTAAAAATATCTGTCAATATGGTGAGTGACATTTAAAGATTTTCTAATGTAAAACTACCCTCGCATTTCTGGAATAATCCAACCTGGTCATAATTTATAATCATTTTTATATAATTATAGATTTGGACCTGATATTTTCTTTAGGATTTTTGAAGGTAACTTCATTTTATAGGTAAAATGGCCTATGATTTTCTTTTCTCGAACTATCTTTCTTTTGTTTTGGTTTCATGTTTATTGGACTCTTAGCATGAGCTGGGGAGACTCTTCCCCTTTTCCTTCTCTGGTAGAATTCTTGTAACTACCTGAATCATCTGGGCTTAGGGGTCTTTTTCGGTGGGAATACTTCTAAACTCTGTTTCAGTTTCTTTATTAATTATTATTTCTCAGGCTTTCTATTCTGTTTGTTTTGTTCTGTTTGAGCCAGTTTGACCGAATTAATGTTTTTGTTAATAAATTTAAAATTTTTAAATTTATTGTATGCATAATAATAAAAATTCTGTTCTCATATTTTTCTTTTCTTTATAAGAAAGATTATGTCCCCATTTTTATGTGTACCACTTTTTATGCCCTCTCTCTCTCTCTCTCTCTTTTTTTCTTGGTAATTCTATCTAGAGGATTTTCTATTTTTAAGTCTTCTCAAAAACCAGTATTTCAATTTGTAGCAATCTTTTGTCTGTTTCTGGTTACTTTTAAGATGTTCTTTTGTCTTACTGATCTAAAGATACACTGAAATGTGATTAGGTCTAGATTCACTTCTAAATTTATACTGCTTAGAAATTGCAGTACCTTTTCAATCTAAAGACTTGTGAATTTCTTCAGTTTTGGGAAACTATCAGCTTCATCTGCCTTGAATATACCTTCTCCACCATTCCTTGAATTATCATCTGGAATTCCTGTTAGACATATTTTTAGAGTCTTTGACTTATTTTCTTTGCTTCCTTTTTCATATTTTGTATCACTTTATCTCTCATATTTTGTATCACTTTATCTTTTTTGTTATGTTCTTGTTGAGTTCTTTAGTAATGTCTTTATTCTGTATAGAATGAGTTGTTTCCATTGAGTTTTAAGAGTTAATTTTTGATTTTCAGATCATTCTTTTTCATGTCTATCTGTTGTTTTATTTCTTTGTTTCAGATTTCTTGTTCTGATTGACATTGATTTCATTTCTTCCTCCGAGGATTATAAATATTTTTGTTTCAAAGACTTCTTTGGACACTGTTCTGTTTCCTTTTCTCTCTCTCTCTCTCTCTTTTTTTTTTTTTTTTGGAGAGAATCTACGTACTGACTATCAATTTTGTTGTCTTTGATACCTTTTGGAGTTTATATTGCTCACTTTCCATGCATGGTGGTCTTTCCCTTCCCACTCAGTACTGTACTTGGGTTGCCTCCACCCTGCATTTTCAAGGCTCCCAATCCAGAGCTAGGTCTGGCAGCTAGCCTGACTTCCTAGGGGATTTGTGTGCTGTTTGGCTCAGGTCAGAGCCTGCACTTATGTACTCCTGCCTCTCCAGGCATGAGCTCTACATGAGCCATAGCCACCATCAGCAGCTTTTCTCACCCTACTTTTCATGGTAGTAGAGCTTAGCCAAGGTTCACGCTGGAGACGTGTCTCTGTCCTCTGCCTCAGATATATAAGCGCATTTAAACTATATATTGCCACAGGATCCAAATTCCTAGCTACCTGTTTCTGCTTCTCCAGGTCTGGCAGATCTTTGGGTTCATTCTTACTTATCTTTTTGCATTTCTTTTCCTGTTCTAATCTTGAAATTATGTGATTTCCAGTTCACCTCTTGAGCCAGAAATGTCTGGATCTCACCTATAGCCAGGGTCAAGTTGGCTTCCCCTTCACACAATAACATTAATTTGTGTGTCCTATGTAAGTGTATATTCATCTTTCAAGGACTCCATTAAACCACAGGTTCTTCTTTAGAAACAGGGGTCCCTTCTGAGCCATGGTTTTCAGGGATTCCCTTTCTTATGACTTATAATTCAGATGTTTAACATGAAAACAGCACATCCAGTGTGCTAGCTGGAGAAGCTACTTTTCAATCTAGTTCTGCTTTTTACTGGGTTTGTAGCCCTTGGGAAATATTTTGCTACATTGCACCTTTATCTTCTAATCTGGAACTTTGTAGGACTGTTAGGAAAATTAAACAGCATGTTATCCATGAAAGCACTGTAAAAGTAGTAAAGATGGAAATGTGTAGCTATATGTCTCATGTATATTGAAAACATTGGAAATATATCCAACTCAAAATATCCATCTGTGATAGTTGAGTTTTATTTCAGGAAGCCATTCTTTGATATATTCATTCAACCAATATTGACTGAACAGCTGCTGTATACCAGGATCTGAGCTAGGTACAATGAGGTGATAGGACACGGTATGGTTAGACCTCCCAAATGCTCTAATTTTCTTCTAATGCTGAGAGGTCTTATTTGTCCAAATATACAACTGTAGTGTTAATAACAAGCAGAAACAGATTGTGAGGAAAATGGGGAAGCTGAGATAGAGACTAAAAACTCTTAGTCACTTTGGCACATCTGCTCTTTACCCTGGTGTTTTCTTGGTTTAAGTGATGACGTACTTAGATGACTGGGCCAAGTCAACAGATTAGATATTTTAAAACCTTTACTTTCACAAAAATTAGCTATCTGGCAAAGCCTGACTTTGTATTTCTGAATAGTGTGTGCAAAAACACAATTTCCTCTTCTCTCTGTATTTAGTTTTGACTGTCAACCTATCCTTAGGCTCCTCTCCTGGACTCTATTCTCTTGCAGGAGATAGATCCCTTTAAGAGAGAAGGAAGGGGCCCCTGCTCGTTCTGTTCTCTGTGGGCCCTTAACTCTGACCTTCATAAGACCACAGTTGGCACAGATAAAGGGAGCTGTGACTCAGATAGCCCAGCAGTCTCGTAGCCATGCTGACTATCCTATAGGGCAGAAAGAACAAGAAATTAACTGAGCCACGCATGTTATGGCTTTGATTTAGTGCTTGCATCTTATATAGGTAACCATACAGATTGATGCTAAATGTTACTGTGATCAAGGCTCGGAAAATCCCGCCCAGTGATTTGTTCAGCCTCCAAACTGAGGAAGCAGCCTTTCTTCCCTTAAGCATTTGATGATATTCTTATAATTTTATGATTTTCTTTTCTTTAGGCTTTTCTCTTCCAAATGTATTTTTTCCCCTTTTCCTTTTTAGCCTGCATCTGCCTTTCCCAGACTGCTTCTTACAAGGCAGTGCTTGTTTCTAATAGACTGCCTTTCTGTGGGATTAAGTGTCCATAGGCAAAACTGAGCTTGCTGGGCTTGCTGTGGGGATCGGAGTAGGCAGGGAAAGGGACAGGGTAAGGGCCAAAAGGTAGGAGGGAGAAAGAGCCACCAGCTGTCCTTGACAGATGGCCTCTGCCCAGTTGCTTTGTTTCTCATCACCTCAGTCCCTTTGATGGGCTGGGCCCGGCCTCATGAGCAGTCTTGACTGTGACAGCAGCCCCTTCATTGCCACCCTGGGCCACTCTTCGCATGTGCTGGGCAGCGGAGGAAGGAAGCAGTTAAGAAGTCAGGGTGCTTAGCAGTGTTCTAAGTTTAGCCCTCCAAGGAAGCCTTTCAGACAGGCTGGCTTCCCCTTTTTGCTGTGAAAAATACATAGGTGTGCAGCAATAAACGCAGCTTTAGTGCCCCAGGCTTATAGAATGATGGTATTTGCTGAACCTTTACTAAGCTCTAGTCACTGTTCTGAACGTTTTACATCTACTGACTCTCCTAATTCTCAGGACGATGCCAGGGTTTCAATTCTATTGTTTCCTTCATCCTACACATGGCGGGGGAGGGGAGGAAGCCTAGAGTGTAAATCCTTGCCTCAACAACTAGTAAATGGACACAAACCCAAACAATCTGGTTCTCTAATATTTTAAAAAATATACAAATAAGTAAATGTCATGGTTTCCATTGTCTGTTGTTTCTATTGAAACAATGTCATTGTTTCAACTTCTTGGTGCTACTAGGTTATTTCTTGAGAAAATAGTATTCCCAGGATCTCCCTTTTGTGTAGAAAATAATCTTTCCAATGAATGGGAGAGGTTGTTAAGTGCTAGAAATAAAGGAAAAAAATCAATGACAAAGCTCATCACCTAGAAGTAAATTGCTGTCTTCACTGGGGATTCCCAATTATTAACACTTTTTTTTTTTTTTTTTATCAGCAAACCTTAAAGAAAAAATGGGTGGAGTTCAGATCTCTGCAGTTACAGGAACAGCGTCTGCTTCATGGTAAATGTGATTTCCTGTTCAGAAACCACACTAACATTCATCTTTTTGGTGTTTCTGCTTCTAAGTTGTTGTAAGATTATCATCATTATAAGAAAAATTGTCTAGCATGGATCGAGAGTACTAGTCTGTGTGTTTTGGCATGACCTTTGGAGTGACTTATGTTTTCGGAGTGTGAGTAGGTCAAGTCACATCCCCTCCTCCATATGTATAACACATATGCACACTAGAACACGCATGCACTCGCATGTGTACACACACTTGCAAGAGGCACCTGGAGATTTTAGAAGAACAGTGGGAATGATAGCCTGATTTTCCTACTACTACAATAGATGAATTAAATTTCTGAGAATGTTTGTGGCTCAGGGATTGCGTAGTCCTCCGAAATTATTGAGGCTGGAACGGTAGCATGCTTCTTGGGTAGAGCTCCTATTGTTTGTTCATATCACACAAGTTATGTGGAGGCAGAGAAATGCCTTTTCATGGTCTGCAAACCCAAGATAGAAATACCAATGATCATTCTAACAGTAAAGGCATGGCTCTTGCTATTGTGTGAATTCTGAAGGGAATGGTTGATTTTAAAATTTGTTGATTTGGGGATGCCTGGGTTGATCAGTTGGTTGAGTGTCTGACTCTTGATTCGGTTCAGGTCTTGATCTCAGGGTCACGGGCTCGAGCCCCGCGTCAGGCTCCATGCTGGGTATGGAGCCTGCTTAAAAAAATAAAATAAAAATTTGTTGATCTGACATTTGCTATGTGACTGGTGTAACCTGAGAATGAACTTGTTTATACAAATAATTCTCTGAAACCACTAGCTATGTGGGTGTGAAATGTAGGTTATGGCTTCTTAAGAGAACACTGAACTAAAGTCTCTATTTATGACTTAGAATGTTTGTTTCAAGTAATTATTTACAGGAGAAAAAGATACATTTAATTCATAATTAAGCACTAATATATGGCTTAAAGGTTTGTGTTGAAATTCTGTTTTTTTAAATGAAACTTCTGTATAAGTTACTTCTCTTTTGTATGTTTTTAAATTAATATGCTAAAAAAATTCTTAGTAGATTTTTGGGGGGTCTGAAATTTCCTAGCAGGACAGAGGTATAAAATCCAGCCACTCCTGGATTTCTGTAGACTTGAGGGTGTTTGGGAAACTTTTGCCTCCACTTCTTGAACATTCTGGAGTGGAGATGGGGTTTAACCTAATATGTATAGGCAGTCCTGGGGTTCTGTAAGAATAGCTTGTATAGACAAGGTCTTTAGTTCGGGATTAAGGTGAATGACTCCTCATTAAAGCCATTGTTGTACACATTTTTTTGAGAGATTGAAGGAGTTCTGTAGTTTACTTTTTCTAGACCTAGAATAAATACACAGGGCATGAGATTCTCAATTGCTTTCCAATCAAAAGAAATTCATCAACTCGTTGCCAGATGAAGTAAAGTAGGTTTTATTAGTAAGAAGGAAAGCATTCTGACTAGTCAGTGCGGAGCTGGCCATATTCAACCTTGCAGATTAAGTGGAAAATCAAGGTCTCTTTTTGTATTGCTAATCAAGGACAAAGGAGAGAAACAGTAGAGAAATAATCAGCACAAAATCAAACCATTTCTGAGTGTGCAATGTTCTATTACTTTTCCTGAAGCGAAGTCACCTTCTAACTATGTTGTTCTCAGTCTGGTATAACAAATAATCCCCTTCCGTTTAGTAGCATACCAGCCAGTTCAGATAATACACAAGCGGGTGGGGTAGGGACAGGTTGTTGGTGTGCGATTAAAAGTTGAGTTTGGAGAGCCCTGACACAGGTTATGAAATGTTGATAAAAAAATTCAGCTAAGCAGATAAAACTCAACTTCTACAAATAAATCGTTACTTATTTGAGAACAGGGATGTTTTCTGGGTAGGGTACTGTTCCAGAACATTTAAGTATTAAAGTATTCTAGGAAGAAACATGGAATATTGAGGCTAGAAGATATCCTTTCTGTTTTAAACACCGGTGAATTCTCTGTAATCAGCCCACAGGTGCAGGTTATATGACTGTTTCCCATACAATTAGAGCGATGTTGTAATAATTTTATAATTATGTAAAAGGTACAGTAACTGATAAAAAAATACAGTGATTGAAAATCAGAGGAACTTAATGGAGGAAGCCTGTAAGATGGCATTTTCTCAAGTATATTCTTTATTTTTTTCCCCAAGTGTATTCTTTAGCATGCCGTTTCTGTGAGAACTTTAATAAAAGGTTGCAGGGCCACTTCAGTTTAAGAAATGATACTTTTGGAGATTGACAAGTCACACCAGCTTACTCTCAGATGACTTGACTCTTCTTATGTGAAGAATCTATTTACATGTATTTAATTTAGCGTGACTGTTTCCATGACCATGGAACAATTACATGGAAGCTAGTCCGTGAACAATAGTTTGGGAAACACCACTTCAAGGTTTATCAAATGGCCTCATAGTCTTACTCATACTGGCGAAGCTCAGTGAAAAATATTATTCACCTTTACTCTTTCTTTCTTGTACCCTTCGAAGAGAAATTTTGTTGTATTTGCTTATAGGGTGTGATGCTCATATCCGTTCCACAGTAGACTTTGTTTTCTGCATTCTAGGTGACACAGGTAACTGCCCAAGTTTGGAAAACATGGACGTAGACGAGTCGGTTTTGTTTGGAACCCTGCCCGGGCCGGGCGCAGCCCTCCTGGACCGGAATCGACTGTCCAGTGAGAGCAGCTGTCTGAGCTCCATGACGATGGACAGCGAGGACAGCTACCAGACCTGTGTGTCTGAGGACTCAAGCAGGGGAGGCTTCAGCCGACAGACGAGCACAGATGATGAGTGCTTTGTCCCCAAGGATGGGGATGATTTCCTGAAGAGGTCTTCTTCGAGGAGGAACCGAAGTGTTAGTAGTGCCAGCAGTGGGTCCATGTCCCCCATGTGGGAGGGCAACTTCTCAAACATGTTTGGGACCCTGCCCCGGAAAAGCAGAAGGGGAAGTGTTCGGAAACAACTCTTAAAATTCATCCCTGGCCTTCACCGTGCAGTGGAAGAGGAAGAGAGTCGCTTTTGATGGGTTGTCCTGACCTTTTGTATTCGCTTATTTCGTAAATATCTCTAGACTTGTTTAGACTAACTCCACCCAGCCTGGTGGGTAATTGCAGATGGATTGCAAAACTGAAACCCCATCCCATGACGATAGTGACCTTTATTTAAATTTTTGTATCATAAGTTTTGCTTCTTAAATCATTTTTTTAACCAGAAAAGCTCAGGTTATCAACAGAAAGTAGAGGAATTAAGTAATAAGTTGGATAATATAACCAATGCTCATTCCTGCTCATTCTAATGCTACCTGGGAAGGCAAGGGTAATATTTATTTTCTAGATTATGTGAAAAATTGAGGACTTTTCAGAGTCAAGTGTAAGGAAAAGAGTGATGGAATATAATTGTTTGGGATACCTTCCCTCGGTTCATTGATAGGTCATAAAACCTTGCTTAAGATTAGCAGCCTCCGGAGAGGCTTAGTAATAAGTCATTTTGAATGTTTCTGTTTACATCTGGGAAGGATTATAAACAAACAGGATCATCAGCTTCGTTTCACATCCGCAGCAACAATAAAGCAGGAAGTATAAGATTCAATATGAGGGTTTGGGATCCATGGGAACGTATTGTCCAAGGTGGGTGTTGAGCAAGATTATGATTAGGGCTTTTTCACAGACAGCCTAAGCAAAATGGCTGAGAATGTCGTTCTTACTCGATTCCGTTTTTGTTCTGCCTAAACATCGATGGCAAGTCTAGAATTCTCAAGATCCTGCATACGGCTTTGGAATTGTTTTTGGTGCAAATGTCTGAAATTTGAAAAATTAGAGCCAGGAAAAGGATTTTCTTCCTGTAGATTTTTTTCACATTACTCCTCACTTTAAATTATGTATTCCAAACAATTATTGCCTCGGCACTCATTTATCTCTTGGTTATGTTGGTATCACATTACTTCTGGCCTTCCAATCACAGTTTTATTCAGTACCCATTCAAGTCCATGACTTTGTTCTGGTGATACAGCTGCTCATGGCCTGTATTCTAGAGTAGATAATGCAGACAATGTAATAAATAGTCCTTATTGATTTAAAGCTGTGTGTGTGTGTGTGTGTGTGTGTGTGTGTGTGTTTGGGAGAAATAGAGACATTTGATAGGTGACTTTGAGTGTAACCACACTTAAATAAATTGAGTAAAAAATGAGTCATTTTAAGAAAAAAAGGGGAGAGTAAGGAAGCTTGTAGGGTAAGAAATGAATATTAAAATAAAATATAAAAAGATTTCTAATTGGAACCTGCTTTCTATTAATTTTTTGAATCCCAGATTATCCAGGGGGCTCTGCTTGGGAATCATTCATTTGAAAAGCAGTGTGCAGTGTTTCGCAGGAGCAATAACAATGCTGTCTACCATTTACCGAATATCTAGCAGGTTAAAGATGCTTTCCATGTGATCCGGGAAGAACCGCGTTAGAGAGGTGTTGGCCTTACAGATAAGGAGCAGGAATTCGGAGAAATTCCCATGGCCAGTGGCAGGATGAAATTGGAAGCCAATTCTTTCTGGCTCTGGCCTAGTCTCAATCACTCTAGATATTGTTTACTCTTTCGCTGGTTGTGTGAGGTCATCCCCACAGGACCTCCCCCCACCCCTCCCAAACCCCCCACCCCTCATGGAATACTTAAAACACACAACTGTAGATACCGCATGGATAAAAATTGTCTTTGGTTTTAATAAGAGAACAAACAGACATTTAGAATGAGTCTTTCTCTTGGCTTCCACAAGCAAGTTTTCAAATATCGGCACATTAATAACTGCATGGTTAACATTACAAAAAAGGCTCGCAAGTCCAAGTTGTGATTGGACTGACACAATACTTATTTCCCATCGTAGACTAGAGTTGTCATGTCAAAGATCTGCTTCCATGAATGCAATATATCTTGTTATTCCCATTTTGCCAAATCAGGGGAAAGAAATTGCCCCATTTATTTGAGGAAAGATGACTTTAAGTTCTTCTACAACATGATCAGTGTTTCGAGAACTTCCACAAGTCATCTGGGAAAGCAGATTATAGGTCATTTGCCTTTCTCATGGCTTGAAGCCTTAAATATAGTGTAATTCTTCCTCCTTACAGTAAATATCAACCCCAAAAAGGTGCAGGGAAGGGACAGAGCAAGTTTCACTGTAGTCTGAGGTAAGAAGAATTAGAGGCAAGAGTTTGAGATGTTCTGGGAAAAAAAAAAAAGCAGTTTTTAACCAAAGTACAGGAAGGAAGGGTATGTGATGTTTTGTGTGTTCACAAGTTATAAGAAAACTATTGTTTAGTGGAAATGTGGGCAAATTTCTCACAGCACAGCTTTTCAGACTATCTGACCTCAATGGGGCTTTAGAAGATTTCATTTCTCTAATCTTCTGGGGCACAATGACTCACTTTGATGTAACTTACTGGGAAAAGAATTGAAAAGTGAAGTGTTTTGTTTTTTGCTTACCCCCAGATTGTCAAATATGTGATATTGGTGGATTTCATTAATTTGACAATTGGTTATGAAAATGCATTTTTGTAGTATGGCATTGATAAACCAAATTCAAATCAAGCGTATTGAGAACTACTCTGTCCTGTGGCTAAAGGAACACCACCTACCATGTCAAACAGGTTGGTACTCTATTTTTTGAAATGATCTTTTATTTGTCACATTCTACTTTGCTGTACTTTTATATCTTCGTTGCATGTACAAACAGTATTAAAAATCCTAGTTGGAACTGAAGAAATCAAGCTTGGGTGTTGTTTTGTGTGTCCTGATCGTATAGTCTAAGTATTTATGGTGTATATAATCTACGTATAGTAAATATTACATAAGAACTATATTGAACCCCTCAGATCACAAGATTATTGGTACTTTATAGCCATTTCCTTACAAAAATATGGGCAATAAAAAAATCGATACTTTTCTGAAATTAAGAATGCGCTTTTTCAGTGTCAGAGCTCTCTTCTCTCCCTTTCTCTCCCCCTCCCCATCTCTCTCTCAGTCTCTATCTCTTTACTTACCTACTTTAAATGAAATGATTGTTTTCAAGGCAGATTTTTAAAAAATCTGGGGCGATGTCTTGATACCGACCTCTTTGAGGATTTTAAAAGGCATGGCCTACTTAATTGAGGCTTTGCACTTGTATTAGCTTTCTGATGTTTAACAAATTACTACATACTTAGAGGTTTAAAATACATTTATTACCTCAAAGTTTCTGTGGGTCAGATGTCGGGGCAAATCTTAGCTAGGTCTGCTCAGGGGCTCACGAGGCTGCAATCAAGGCATCACCCAGCACTGAGTTCTCCCCTGCAGGCTTGCCTGGGGAAAGATACACTACTAAGCTCCCTCAGGTTGTCAGAACCATTTCCTTGTGCCATAGAATTCATGGCAGCTTGCTTAGTAAAAGCCAGCAATGGAAAGAGAGAGCCTGTAAGCAAGACAGTCTTAAATAATGCAACGTAACCACAAGAGCGACATCTTCTCATCTTTGCCATGTAGGAGAAAATAACTACACAGGTAACATCCTACCAACTATGCCATACGACATTTGTTAGACACAAGTCATAGGATCCATCCACACTCAAGGAGCAGGGATTATGCAAGGCATGAACATGAGGAGGTAGGGATCAAGGAATTATCTTAGGATCTGTTCACAACATCATTCAAGGAGTTCACAAACTTGATAGTATATTGAGTCTTTTCTAAACTCCTTTGAGTAAATATAAATCGTGAATGTTATATTTTTTAATAGAAAAGTAGTAAAATCTCTGAACTTAAAGAACCTGGCCAAACATCGTATAACTAGCCAAAATGCCGAGTAGGAAACTGAATCCAGGTCTGTTTCTATCTCCTGACGTTGTCCCTCAAGTGCATGAAATGATAGGAAATTTCAAAAGAAAAAGTGTGAGCAACTTACTTGCCTTAAAATTCTTCTCAGGGAATTTGAGTGTATTTAAGTGAATTAGTGATTGGCATGATGATATTTTTCACTTTTATGTGGGTAGATTTTTATGAGCACAGGATAGGAATTCCACGGAAAAACAAAAAAAAAAATTCTCATAATCAAAGCTACAAAGCACAAAAGGAAATGATCAACCGTGAGCAAAAATGAGGAGGTAGCACAAATACCAGAATTATCAGTCCTAGAGAAAATAAAGCAGTTTGAAAGAATATAGACAAGTATTTCTTAGGACTAGGGGATAAATAAAGAACATATGCAAAAAACATGTGCAACTCAATAAAGAACATATGCAAATATCATAATGGTGAGAAACTGGCTGCTTTCCCCCCAAGATCGTGTACAAACCTAGGATATCCTCTCACCACTTTTATTTACCATTGTACTGAAAGTTTTAGCCCGTGTACTAAGACAGGGAAAGGAAACAAAAGGTATACAAAGTGAGAAGGAAGAAATGAAACTGTTTTTGTTTGCTGATGACACGATTGTCTATCTGGAAAATCATGAAGAATCAACAACAACAAAAATCCTGGAACTTATAAGTGCGTATAGCAAGGTCATAGAATACAAAGAACTATGCAAGCAATGAACAACTGCGATTTTTTATGTACAAGCAACGAACAACTGGGATTTGAAATTAAACAAATAGTAACTTTATGATAGTACCCCCAAAATGAAATACTTAAATATAAACCTGATTAAATATGTACAGTATCTATATGTGACAAACTCCAAAACTCTGTCCAAGAAAATCTAAATAAATAGAGAGATGTTCTGTATTCATGGATTGGAAGACTTAATAGTGTTAAGATGTGACTTCTTAATCTATACATTTAGTGAATCCCAATCAAGATTCCAGTAAACTATTTTGTAGACCTTGACAAACTGATTCTAGAGTTTATATGGAAAGACAAAAGACCTAGAATAGCCAAAGCGAGGAAGGAGAAGGAGAATGAGGAGGAGAGGGAGGAAAAGGAGGAGGAGAAAGTTGGAGGAATCACAATACTCAATTTCTTGACTTTCTATAAGTCTACAGTAATTAAGACAGCATGGTGTTGGCAAAAGAACAGCATAGATGAACAGAACAGAATAGAGTGCCCAGAAATCGACCCATACAAATATAGCCACTGACCTTTGATAAAGGAGTAAAGGCAGTTAAATGGAGAAAGGACAGAGTTTTCAAAAATGGTTCTTGAACAATTGGACATCCATATGCAAGACCTTACACATTTCACAAATTATAGACCTATATATAAAACATGAAAGTATAAAACTTCTGGAAGATAACATGGGAGAAATCAAAATCAGTTTGGTTATTGAATACTGGGTTTGGTGATGTACTTTTAGGTACAATAAAAGGATAAAATTAAAAACTTCTGCCTTGGGGAAGATACTGTAAATAAAATCAAAAGAAAAAGCATAGACTGAGAGAAAATATTTGCAAAAACATATTTGAAAAAGGACTTGTGTGCAAAATATAAAAAGAACTTTTAAAATTCAAAAATAAGAACACAAGCAATGTAATTAGAACATGTTCAGAACATCTGAACAGACACCTCTCCAAAGATAATACATAGATGGCAAATAAGTGCATTGAAAGAATGTAGTATCATTTGTCATTTGGGATTTGCAAATTATTTTTTTTTAAGATTTTATTTATTTATTTGACGGAGAGAGAGATAGCCAGAGAGAGAGGGAACACAAGCAGGGGGAGTCGGAGAGGAAGAAGCAGGCTCCCAGCGGGGAAGCTTGAAGTGGGGCTCAATCCCAGAACTCCAGGATCAAGCCCTGAGCCAAAGGCAGACGCTTAACGACTAAGCCACCCAGGCGCCCCAGGGATTTGCAAATTAAAACAACAATGAGATACCACTATATGGCTGTTAGGATGACTGAAATCCAAAAAACTGACAATGTCAATTCATAGCAAGGACGTGGAGCAACAGACACGCTTTTGCATCGCTGGTAGGAATGCTAAATAGTACAGCCACTTTGGAAGAGAGTTTGGTTTTTTTTTTTTTTTTTTTTTACAAAGCTAAAGATAGCTTTACCATATGTTCAGCAATTGTGCTCCTAGGTATTAACCCAACTGATTGAAAACTTATGTTCACACAAAAACCCACACACAGATGTTTGTAGCAGCTTTATTCATAATCACCAAAAATTAGAAGCAACTGAAATGTCCTTCAATAGGTTAATGGATAAACTGTGGTATATCCAATAATGGAATATGATTCAGGTCTAAACAAATGAGCTATCAACACAGGAAAAGACATGATGAATCTTAAATAAAAGTTGCTAAGTTAAAGAAGATATTGGAAAGGGTTATTATTATAGGATTCCATTGACATGACATTCTGGAAGAGGCAATACTATAGCAATAGTAAATAGACCAGTGGTTCCTGGGGGTCTGGGGGTAGGATGGAATGATGTGTGTTTGGTGAAAGTTGAATAGATGGAGCCCTGGTGAGTTCTACAGAGTTGTCTAAGTCTGCTTGGTCTACGGAGATAAAACACTGCAGACTGAGTGGCTTAAACAACAGAAATTTATTTCCTCACAGTTCTGGAGGCTGACTGCCCAGCAGCAGAGCCGTGGGGTGGGGAGAGGGGTAGGAATGACCATCTGGGGACAAAGCTGCCATCTGCAAGCCAGGAAGAGAGCTCTCCCCAGAAACCAAGCCCTGTGGAACCTTAATCTTGGACTGGATCTGGAACTAGCATCTGGAACTATTAGAAAACTATTGTTAAAGCCAGGATTGAATGAAGAATGGGACAAGACACTCTCAATGTATTACTAATGTATGAAACAGCCTACTTAAGATAATAGAAGGACTTTAGAAATGATTAGAGTTTGTAACTTAAAAGCAGAAGAAACCATACATAATATTATAGTACAGTTTCCCATGGGGGTAGCTGTTAACCATTCTGATAGTGCCATATATATATATATATATTGGAAAGAACTATTAATAAATGACTGACTGATGATGGGGGCCAGGGTGTTTTCTTTTGGAGTGGTAGTTTACAGATAAGTAAGGGAAAAGGCTAGGATGATCCAGGTGGAAATGGGTTAGAGATAGAGACATCAATATGCACTCAGTATTAGCTTAATATAGATACAGATAGTTACATAGAAAACTATTTACAGATATGTTATATACAAAGGTTAATATACATACACATATTAATTTGCTGTCAGCAGAAAAGACATAGAAGGAATGAGCAAACTTAGTACCAAGATCTTGGTTTCCTTTTTTTCTTTTTTCTTTTCTGTTTTCTTTTCTTTCCTTTCCTTTTCTTTTTTCTTTTTAATTATGTTCAGTTAGTCAGCATATAGCACATCTTGGTTTCTAATACCATTTCCAGGAAAAGAAACCAAGATTCCTTGGGTAAATGATTGATTCTAGGACTGCGGCAGGAAATGTACAAGAACCTGGATTATTTTGCAATGCCAGAATTTAAAGAAGTATTTAAAATATAAAACAAAACCTCACAATAAGGGGGATATATCAAAGGGAGACCGAAGTCAATTGAATGAGACTCTAATCAATGGCCAAATACGGAAGTTGGAGCAACAAATTAAGTAAAAGTAATAGACTATAGCCAAAGATATAAAATAAATATCCATGGATGGGTCATATACTGACATAAATAGATGAATATTTACTATACTTATTTATTATATAATATGTACTATAAAATAAATAATAAATGGAGTGAAGAGAGGAATCTGTGCAGAGGAACTCCAAGTACCTTATGTAAGATATTCCAGTCTCAAGGAGGTGGAGCATAACACCTCACTCCTTAAGCATGGTTACTTCCTTCCAAAGAGTACTGCAAAGAAAAGGGAGAAAAAAAGTAACTCTACAGCAGAGATACCCGACCAACACTATCCAATCAGGTGATCAAGAGCAGTATCAGTAGTGACCGGTCATGCTGATTTTATGTATGCTTGATATGACGTAGCCAGAAGGGCCATTTGTGGTCTTCCCCCTTAAACCCATAGCCTGAGTCTAATAATGAGAAAAACATCAGACAAATCCCAGTTAAAAGACATTTTACAAAATACCAACTGTACTTTTCAACATGGTCAAGGTCCTTAAAAACAACTAAAGTCTGAGAAGCTGTCACAGCCAAGAGAAGCCAAAGTGGGCATGATGACTAAATGTAATGTAGTATCTTGGATGGCACCCTGGAACAAGAAAAGGACACAAAGTAAAGAGAAATTCTGAATAGATCATGGACTTCAGTTAGTAGGAATGTATCCGTATTTATTCATTAACTGTAGCAAATGTACCGTAATAACATAAGATGACCCTAATAAGGGAGACTGGATGCAGGGAATATGGGAACTCTGAAGTATCTCTAGAACGTCTCTGTAGATCCAAAATTGTTCAAAAAATAAAGTTTATTAAAAAAAAGTTCATGGCGGGGTAGAGGGGGTGGCACCTGGGTGGCTTGGGTGATTGAGCTTCTGACTCCTGGTTTCAGCTCAGGTTTTGATCTCAAGGTTGGGGGAATGAGCCCTGCCTTAGGCTCGATGTTGAGTGGGGAGTCTGCTGGAGATCTCTCTGTCTCTCCCCCTGCTCACCCACATGCACCTGCTGTCTCGCTCTCTCTAAAATAAATAAATAAATTGTTAAAAAAGTACATGGAAGTTGATTAAAGAGGATAAAATAAGGGACTAGAAACCACAGTGGAATTTTTAAAATATCAAGATTAACCTGGAAGATTTAAATAAATATAAACACATTTTTATTCTAAAAACATTGTCATTGAAATGAAGTCTTCCAGATGGGAGGAACAGCACATCCAACGTACATACGGAGAATCTGTGGACTAAAAGATCTAGCAGATTACCTGAACGTAGAGAGAAGGAAAAGAAAGAGCAAAAGTATTAAAAACAGGTTACAAACAAGGAGGAGAGGATGAAAACATCCAATATACATCAAGTGAGACAGAAAATAAATATAGCAATGCTATATTTGAAAAGCTGATGAATGAGAATTTAACACAATCAATTAAAAAAAAACACCATGAATTACGAGACTCAGAAAGACTACATTATGATGAGCAGGGTAAACTAAATAAACCCACACTCACACACTATAGTGGAACCACGGAGCACTTAAGTCAATGAGAAAATTTTAAAAGCAACCAACAAAAAAGACAGATTACAAGGAACAATAATGATGCTGGCAGAATCAAGTTTCTAAACCTACCACGGTGAGGACATCCACCACGAACTAAATCCTCCCTCCGTGATCAGGAATGCCACTTCGTGGTGTCTTTTGTGAGACTGTCTGCTAGCCTTTTGTAGGTGCACAACTTAATTCACCTTTGGTGGCATGGGCAATTTTCCTTCTTATAATCCTGTAGCCACTAGCTGAAGAAACTATTTATTAAAGGGACAAGAATTTGAAGCGTGAGAGTGCTTATGTTCGATTTTCATTTGTTTCTTCAATCACCCAACAAGTCAATGAACAATTGACCAATTTTAATTAGTGGGAACTGTTAGAAACTGAAACCAAATAAAAGTCCCTCACTTCAACACTTAGAGTTGTGTCAGAAGACACATATTAGAGTGTGATAAATTCTAAAGTAAAGAAGATACATAATATGTTTTAAAAGACTATCCAAGGGCCACCTAACTCTGTTTGAAGTTAGAAATGTGATCATCTTTGTACATAAACCCTCCAGGGAAGGAGTGCAGAGAACTTCACTTAAGCTATGACATCAAATGAGATGTATGATAAGGGAAATTACAAAATTGTTCATCCAAGCAAATAACCTAGATTTGAAGTAAGCTTTCCCTTTTCTTTACAACAGTGTCAATTTGGTGATTATAACCTGAGAGCATTCTGCTTGGATTATAAATTCATTACTAAAATCCATGCTCAAAATGATGAGCAACAAGATACCGCCCGGTACCCACTTCCCTTCTCTGTGGATGTTTGAAGACAGTGTTTGCCATTCTTGCCACAACTGTTTATAACCCGAATCTCCAAATGCTAATGAACCCATAGTCCCAGCAAGGAAATGAGAGGAACATTATTTACGCTGTTTGGAGGGTGAAATTTTGTAATTCCTTCTTCCTCAAATATCCAGAATTGAGTTGATGTATCTTTCAACTTCGTCACTACCTCAGCTAAAGAGTGGAGAATGATAAACTAATGGACTAGACAATGCAGTTTAACACTATAAAATTATATAATTATGCTTAATTATGGTAACTATCCTTCTCGCCCATCAATAAATGATGTCTAGGCTAATTTTTAAAGCGTTTTTATTAACTAAATAGGTAAAACACAGAAGATGATAATGAGTAGGAGTCTGATCCTAACTAGCTTGAAGACACAGTTGTCATTTCCTCACCACAGTGTGTGACTCTTTTATTTTAGTTTTAAAACTATAGACAGAGCCACTGATTAAAAACAGGATGTGGGTGAGTAGTCATGCATAAGACTTGCTGGACTAGACATGAGCTAAGACAGCGGTTCTAAAACAACAGCCTTCAGACTTGCTGGCTTGTTGCCTAAGAACCACCTGGGAAACTTGTAAAATGCAGATTCCCAGGCATCAGATCCCAGAAATTCCATCAAATCGGTCTGGGTGGGGTCCAGGAATCTTTTTTTTAAAAGCTCCCCAAGAGATTCTCACGCAGATAGCCAGGGAACCAGGCTTTGAGGAACATCGCTCTAGAAGCTCATTATTCTCTGCCAGCTCTGTTATTGGTAAAGGGCTGGACTCAGTAAAAAAGGGAAAAAAGTATAAGAAAAATTATGAAAAATGTCAAAAATTAAGTACCTTAGAAGAAAGCTACCCCCTAGTAGTTTCCTGTTAGATTCCCCATCATGGTTGTGTGAAATCTCTACTCTTTCCAACCTCAATTTCTCCCTCAATTTTCAACGAGGAGTGATTCTGACTCCTACTTCACCGAAATGGAAGGCATCTGAAAGGAATGCCCTCAATTCTTTTACCCCCAATGATTTCTGTCTCTCTTTCNCTCTGCCCCTGTCTCTGAAAGAAGGTACTGACTGATGTGAATCCACGTTTTCTCCACATCTCACATCTTTTTTACTTACGCACAGATTCCTTCCATCCGGCCTGTAAATGTTTTCCATTTTTCTTTGTTTGAATTTAACCAGTTAGGCCTGCTTTATCAGCATAGAATAAAAAGAAGGTCATATGTCTTCAACATTGAAATTAATTTCTTGAGCCTCTGATTTGCTCAACTTAGCATGAAGAAACTATCATTCATGGATCTTACTCCATCTCCCTTCCCAAATTCCCTGTGAATGCTGGGGCCTTAGTTGGTTGTGCTTCCAAACTTCCTGAAAAGAGAAATGGAGAATGTGAAAAGTTAATAGGCAGCCCAGGTTCAGTTACTTCTGTTGGTGTCACAAAATGTCATTACTGACATCCTGCCTTTGAGTTCAAGGCACTGATATTGTTCCTGGTCCCAAGGCTTCAATATCTTGGGATTTTTTGGAAAGAGGCCAGTCTAGGTCTTCTGGTGTTTAATTCAGCCAGGAGAATGTGAGCTCCCAAGATGACAGTTCTTCTAAGCTGTAATTTGCATGCTTAGTCTTTTGTCTTCAAGACCCCTTTCATGATGGGATGGCTGAATTAGAAGGAGTTATGGTCTAATTTTCACACTGGAGCAACCCTCTTTGCATGCCTAGCAGGGTTCTGGTATTGAGCAAAGACCATCTGTTGAGACTACCATTTCCCTTGTGTGAAATCTCCTTTGCATACTTGTCCTGTGAGTGGATCTCATTAAGGACAATCTCAATGCATCAGAGGTCTTAAATCACTAATTTTAGCGTCTAAAGAGAGGGATCGGTGTTACTTTCCTGGTTTCTTAACTCACCTGCAACAGCGCCCAACTTTCCCTACCAGGGACAGCTGTTGTTAGCTGATAAAAGGTCCTGTTATTGCTTTACATCTAGGACAGAAGGTTACATTTAGTAATTAAAGAGCCACTGTAGTGGCTTCCTTAATAACAAAATCATACTCCAAGATAACTTGCCTCCACTCCTAGATTTAGGGAATTCTGTCATCATTTTATATGTTTTAAATATGCGTGTATAACTATATCTGTATGTATATATGAATACACATAAATACTTATATCTGTATATATCTGTATGTATTAATCTCCTCTTGGCTGATTTCCCCTTGAATCTGTTACTGTATTCTCCCTTTTCTTAACATAACCCATCTTCTCGGAAAAGTGTAGCACCCATTCACTGTCTTCACAGCCTTCTAACCCAATTACTTGTTGGTTCATCCTCTGTCATCTAGTTTCTGTCCAGCTCAATGTCATGGTTCGTTCTTGTCATTGATCACCTTTTAAAAGAACAATGCTAAGAGTTTTTATCGATGTAGGTCTTTCCCAACCTCTTTGTAACATTTGCTGTCTGCAACCAGACTCTCTCCATTATGAAATACTCTACTCCTGCCTTCTTGACTATTCTTTTTCTAACTTTTCTTTCAGCAACCTAAATGGAGTCATTCCTCGAGTTGTAGCCTCTGCTCTCTGCTTTTCCCTCTCTCTGCTCTTTTCCCTGGGGTTCTCATCTTCTGTCTTAATGTGAAATATTGCTTGTGTTCCTCAGCCATTTTCCCAGGCCAGAATTCCTTGCTTCTATTTTTTTAAAGCTTTTATTTATTTATTTGAGAGAGAGAGAGTAAGAGACAGAGAGAGAGAGAGAGAGAGAGAGCGAGTGCATGAGTGGGGGGGAGCAAAGGGAGAGGGACAAGCAGATTCCCCCACTGAGCAGGGAGCCTGATGCGGGGCTCGATACCAGGACCCTGGAATCATGACGCTTAACCGACTGAGCCGCCCATGTGTCACAGATTCCTTGCTTCTAATCTAACCATCTGACCCCATCACTTCCTGTCTCCCCTAGATATCTTTTCAATTGTATCGAATGGACAAACTTTTCTATAACTACAAAGATTCGGGAGAGTACAATACATGAGTGAGTGGTGTGGGCAAGAAAAAGACAAATCAGCCTCAGTGTCAGGACAACAGAAAGAGATGGGGACCGCAGAGCTTCTGGCTAGAAGGCCAGCTGAATTGTTTTCCAGGTTTTCTGTTTTTAATTGAACTGTACGTGGTCTCCCGGTTTCTAAACATTGACAACTAAATTTTGAATTTTAGAAAACACAGTGCAAGCCAAAGAAAATATATTTGTCAGCCATATTTAGCCTCCTGGAAACCGGTTTGCAATTTCTGACCTAAATCTAGATTGTCGAAGAAGCTCCTTACACAACCCACACTCCTACTTCGGTCTCTGCCTACTCCTGCTCACCCTACTCAGTTCCTAGATTAATCTTCCCCAGGCTACAGTGAGCTGCAGAGCATGTCATTTCCCAAGTCAAGTATTCCACTGTCCGTCAGACTAACCACAAAACCTTAGCAGAGCTCTAAATGCCCCCCTTCGACATAGCCACAATTTTATTCCCCCCTGCTTCCTTACACGCATCTTATGCTTCTGGAGTGAAGTAGAGGCTTTTTAAACAGACCTCTGCATAAATGCCTCATCAGACCAACACAAGCTCTCCACGCCCTCGTTAATTCACACTTGGCGTGTGCATGCAACTTCTGCTTTCTCTTGTTGAGGTGGTATACGCTGTCCAAGGTTTGGTTGTGTTCCCAACTGTACTTGTCATTTAAAAATTCTTGCTGAAATTGGGCAGGACAATATAAAGCATAGGAAGAAAATAGTAAAAATCCAAAATTCTGCACTTAGATTGCTTCATGAGAGTCTTTTAATTCTCCTCTCACTTTAAAGAAACTGGGGCTGGATATTCTGGATAATGCTTTATACGAGAGTGATACTGTTAGCGTTCCAATTAGTGAGTCCATACTCGAAGGAGAGGACTTGGTTTTAGGTCAAAATGTTGAGGACGATTCTACATCTGTATATTTTGGGTGAAATCTTCAGGTTTTTATGATCACCTGCTTTAACAAATTTTGTAGATTGATCAAATGGACGTTAAATTATCTTAGGTTAAATCTGGTATTTTGCACCCTCCTTTCACCCCAAGCTTTCCTGACCTTGTTGTCTTGTTGATGCTGTTCCCATAGTCAACAGGTCCCCCTGTCTTCATTTCTAATTTTCTCAAATTGTTTATGAATTGGCTCAGATGCCACCCTCTCCATTGCTCCACCGATGTGCAAATACACACATGCACACGCACCCATACAGACACCCACAATTTTCCCCTTGATTTCTCCTCCTCGATGTGAGCTCTCCATCCTTTTTAGCCTTCCTTGGTCTTTATGCTTCACTTTCCTAATAGCAGTAATTATATTTCTCTTTGTTATACTTACATAACAGTGTACAATATATGTGTCGTACATGTCCTTAGGCCCTCAAAAATGCCACCTTCTTTAAAGGTAGACTTGTTTACTTATTCATTTTCATGTTTCCCACAGTACGTAGCATTGTCTATGCACATGGGAAGTTTTGAGACTAACTTGGTGTCTTGTGTCAAAACTCTTCTCTTTCTTACTTGGGATCAAATAATGCTGACTGGTAGGCTCGTCTGGGGCTCAGATGGATGCTCAAACCTATTGTTAATCAGAGAGTTTTGCATGGATTTTATTTGAATACTCAAGAGACTTAGAATCTGTCTCAGAATTTGCAAACCAGGTATAACAAATGAGTATTTCCCCTTTCTCTATCATTGGTGATGACAGATGAACCAGCCCCTGGTAAAAAGATACACTGAAATTAGAAATGGTATGTTGCCAGACCAATGCTGAGTTCATTGCTTTTAGCAAAATCTTTGGATTTTAGTGTGTGATCGATCATGTTTGCAGTATCTATGCTGGGGGGATAAAACTTTGAGGGATTATTAAAAAAATCTATGTGCTTTACCTTTGTGTAATTAGAGGGTTTTGTTTGTTGCTATTTTAGGGGGAATTTTTAATATACAAAATGATCCAGAAGATATTTATTGACATTTTTGCCTTATAAGCAAAAAAAATTTTAAATGTTGTGTATGCATCACTAAGCATGGGACACACAAAAATTTGGTCATTTTAGAATGCGATAGAAACATGTGTGCCCTTTGGGCTTATTTTGGAAACAAAAAAGAATTTTAAAATATCAAGTTTATAAAAGCAAAATCCCCTGTGAGGTGCCAGAAAAAGGAACAAGCATGATTATTTACCTGGAGTCAAGCATGGATTACCAGATTATCCTCAAATGAGAATGTCCACGAGCGTAGTTGCTTGGCAGTGATAAAATAATTTTTATGCTTTTATTAAATCAAATAAAAAATGTTTCCAGTTAGCTCCAACTCACATCCTCAGAGGTATTGTTGTTAATGTTTAAGTGAGTTTTCCTACAGACCATTGGGCATTTATAGGTTAAATCGTACTTAAAAATATTTATAATTTGGGGCGCCTGGGTGGCACAGCGGTTAAAGCGTCTGCCTTCGGCTCAGGGCGTGATCCGGTGTTCTGGGATGGAGCCCCACATCAGGCTCCTCCACTATGAGCCTGCTTCTTCCTCTCCCACTCCCCCTGCTTGTGTTCCCCCTCTCGCTGGCTGTCTCTCTGTCAAATAAATAAATAAAATCTTTTAAAAAAATATTTATAATTCATATATTAAATTGTAGTTTTTAGTATCTAAAAACCACAAAACATTTAAATGTATTTACATAAACTGAATTTTACCATATATAATTGTTCCACAACTTTATTTTTAAACTTCATCAGATAAATATTTTCTGAACTTTTGATTTATCGAAACATGTCTGCTTTGTTTTCTCAGGTGAAGGCTCTACTAGTGGGGTAATGCTTCAGGACGGCAGCCCTTTCTCAAGATGGTAATAAATATTGTTGCTCTTTGGTCTTCTTGTTTGCATGTAAACAATCCAAAGCCATTTTTTTTTCTTTTACAAAGTATATTTTGCAATACCTATTCTTGGAATTCTTGGATACTTATTCTTGGAAAACATTCTTGGAAAAATGTTACCTATAAATCCGACTAGGGAGTGTGAGCGGTGTGTGTGTATCTATTAATTTGTTTAGCTTGATCTTTTGATCTGAAAAATTCATCTTCTTTTTCATCTCACTGAGAGTTTACTCCTCTTTTTGTTCTTTGACTATTGGCTCTAGTCTATCTTTATTTTCTCTTTTTCTTGAATTCCCACCTTTTATAGTTTCAAAATCTGAGTATTCTGTTCTCCAAGTCTTTTGTCTTTTTTCCCTGCAGATTGCCATCGTTTTTCTTCATTTTTGCTTTATTGATGATGGTATTGCTTCATAAATCAAGGTCTACTTTCCCTTTTGGTACATTGACTTATTTTTGTAAAACTCAGAATCAAGTTCTTAATATTTAGAACCTTTTAAAATTGAATTACATCACCTTGAAATTACTAATTACTTTACTAAATGTTCTCTTCTAATTAGTATATTAACTCGATCTTAGTAAGAGTCCTTTGTTCACTTCGATCATCCCTGCACATGCTCATGATTCCTGATTTTCTTATTCCTTGTCTCTGCTGCAGATATTCAATCACACGCTCCCTCCCCATGCTCCCCACCCCATCTGACATTTAGATTATCCCAAATTTCCTTGCATCTGCCGTGAACTCTCCTCTGCATCATCTTCACTTTCCTTATTGTAGCCCTGGGGACTATCAAAATAATTCTAGTCTAAGGATTGAATCAAGGAGTGTTCCCTCTTTTTCTCCTCTCCTGGAGAGTTTCTGGAAGATTGGCATGATCTGTTCCTTGAAAGCTTGGTAGTACTCAACTATAAAGTCATCTGTGTCTGCTATTTACTTCTCCGAAAGACCTTTAAATTTTTATTTGAATTTCTCCCCTAATTACAGGATTATTCAAGAATTCTGTTTCTTCTTGGGCTGCCTGGTTGGCTCACTCAGTAGAGCATGCGACCCTTGATCTCGCGGTTGTGGGTTCGAGCCCCGAATTGGGGGAAGATTACTTGAAAAAATAAAATCTTAAAAAAAAAAATTCTGTTCTTGAGAGATTTTTAATAATTTACATACTTCTGGGACTCTGCTCGTGTCGTGTATGTTTCCAAAGCTTTTAGTATAATAGTTTTCATAGTATCACTTTATTTTCTTTTTAATCTCTTTTAAATATTTAGTTATGTTATCTTTAAAAAAATCCTAATATTTGTTTGTCTCTCCTCATTTTCCCCTTTCAATCTTGGACGAGGCTTACCTATTTCAGTAGTCTTTAAAGTATACATTTTATCTTTGCTGTACTTACTGTATTTTGTCTTTTATTTTATTGAATTCTTCCTTTTTTTTAATAAAGGTTTTATTTTTATTTATTTGACAGAGAGAGCACAAGCAAAAGCAGAGGGAGGGGCAGAGGGAGAGGAAGAAGTAGACTCCCCGCTGAGCAAGGACCCTCCCCCCTGAGCAAGGACCCTCCCCCCGCCCCCATGTGAGGCTCAATCCCAGGACCCTCAGTTGGAGGCAGATGCTTAACTGACTGAGCCACCCATGCACCCTTTGATTTTTGCTTTTTAAAATTTTTCTCCTTTCTGCTACTTTCTTCTAACTTAGTCTACTGTTATATTTCTAATTTGTTAGGATGGATTTGTGTTTTTTAAAGTAATCACTTAAGGCTACAGATCTCTTTCTAATTCCTAGTTTGGATGCATCCCATGGGTTTTGACCAATGCCGGATATGGATTATTTTTATTATTGTTTAGTTCTAAATATCCTAAATTTGCATTATGATTACTTATTTTGCAAACGAGTTCTACAGAATTGTGTTTTATATTTCCAAATGCACGGGATACTTTAACTTTTGTGTTATTTAATCCTTTCATTAATTACAATGCAGATTATACAGTTTTCAGGATGCTTACTCTTTAGGAATAGTTGGGGTTTGTTTTTAGCTTGTTACATTGTTGACTTTTTTGTTGTTGCTCCATGTGCATTCGAGCAGATGTGTAATCTCTCATTTCTGGATGCAGAATTAGATATAATTCAATTTTTTATGTGTGGCTATTAAATGGAGGCAAATACTTAGAAGTTTTTCACTTTGGGTTAGATTTGTCAGTTTCTTGTGTTTAAAAAATTGCTTTACATATTTTGAAGTTATTTTATAGATGTATAAGTGTCTAGAATTATTATATTTTTCTGATTACTGGAAACTTCTATCACTATGTGGAGATGTCTTTGTCTCTAATGTTTTTTTTAATAAAGTCCGTGTTTCTAATACAGAATAGCTATTATGGAATTTTTTGTAGCAGTTATGTATTTTACATATCCTTTTCCATGCTTTCAACATACTTGGATCTTTATTTTTCCAACGTGTTTCTTGTAAACAGAACATAGCTGGATTTTTAAAAGTCCTTCCTTAAAAAGTCTATCTTTCATTTGGAATATTTAGTTTTATTTGTTTTGATTATTCATGTTATTAGTATGTGTCCTACTATCTTATATTGTACTATCGATTTGTTTTTTCTATGCTTTTAAAAATTCTCCTTTAAAAAAAATAAATATAGGGGCACCTGGGTGGCTAAATCAGTTAAGCGTCTGCCTTCAGCCTAGGTCAAGATCCCAGGGTCCTGGGAAAGAGTCCAGCGTGGGGCTCCCTGCTTCTTCCTCTGCCCCTCCCCTTGCTCATGCTCTCTCTCTCTCAAATAAATAAATAAAATATTAAAAAAAAATAAATACGTAAAAATAAATAAAATCAAGATTCTCCTTTTTAAATGAATGGGTTTCGTTTTTTTTACTCTGCTAGGTTAGATTTGAGGGTATACATTTCTAATTTGTTCTTTTAATGGACACGCTTGAACTTGTATCATGCGCACTTAATAACCTAGGAAGGTCTGAAGTTAACACACACAGTTAACCTCCTCTTTTAAAGAAAGCAAAGATATTACCCATTAGCTGTGATCACCTTCCTCCTGACTTGCAAGCTATTATCTCTCAGCATTTCAAATCTATCTTCTACCCATACAAATTAAATAATAACAATGATTATTTTATAAACATTTATTATTCTCATCTTTATTAATTACTTACCATTTCTTCTTATATCCCAGGCAGTCCTTCTAACATCATTTTATTTCTTCCCAATATTGACTTTTTAGTGAAAGTCTAATGATGAACTCTCATTTTTTAAAAAGGATTTTATGTATTTATTCATGAGAGACAGAGAGAGAGAGAGGCAGAGGCAGAGACAGAAGGAGGCTCCCCAAGGAGCAGGGAGCCCAATGTGGGGCTCGATCCCAGGACCCCTGGATCATGACCTGAGCCAAAGGCAGATGCTTACCTGACTGAGCCACCCTGGCACCCCATAATGACAAACTCTCGTTTTTTAGTATAAAAAAATCTTTACTTCACATTTTTTGAAATGTGCCTAGGTGTTCATTTCTTTTGTTTGTCCTGAATGACATTTATCTTGCTTGCCATTATCTAAGGCTTCTTATCTCTCAACAGATCAGGGATTTTTCAGCCATATCTCTGGAATATCACTTCTCCTTCCTTCTCTCTATTCTCCCCCTCCATATATGGAACTAGATGTGTACTAGAGAATCCCATTCTGTGCTTCTGTGTTTGCATGTCTCTTTTGCATATTCCATTTCCTAGTTTCACTTTGTTTTCATCTTGCTTTCTTCAAAGTTACCTAATTCTTGATAATTTCTTCAGATGGTCCTTTTAGCTGTGCTTTTCTCCTATGTAATCTGTCCACTAAATATTTAAGTTCGATGCTTCTGTTCTCTAAATGTTCTCCCTGGTTCTTTTTCAAATTTTCATTACCCTTCTGTTCCTCGCACATTAAAAGAGAAGTCAATCTTTTATTTGTAAAAATACGTAGTACACCGCTATTTTATATTCTGTATCTGATAGCTCCAATATCTGAAGACCTTATGATACAATCTGTTGCTTCTTGTGACTCTTACTGGGGGTTACTTGTGTTTACGGTGTGTTCTTGATCACTGTAGCTCCTCATTGACTCCCTTTTCAGAATTCATAATCCCTTCAATTTTGTAAGAGCAGAGAACACGTTAGCGTAATTGTCTTCTATTTCTTAGTGTACAATTTTATTTGCTTGTCTTTGTTCTTTTGTTTATTTTAAAAGTTTATTGTAGCTTCTGGTTGAGGGTTCCATGTTGAGATCTAGGTTTATTACTCTTCTTGAATGAAGAAATTAATGGTACTGGCACTTAGATTCAGAGCAGTGTGGAAAAGCACAATGGCCTGAGCTAGGGCCACGGACAGCTTCAGATCGGGAGTGTTGCCTTGCTAATCCTCATCAACTCAACATTGTTTACTGACCTTGTAGCATGTTTCTTTTCAGGGTGAGCAGGTGAACTGGTCCAAGGTCATCTTGGGTTTCAGCAGAGCCTCTTGGCTTACTATGGTTTTAGAAGTGATCATTCTGGATTTATTTCTGCTCAGTTGCATTCATCTTTAACTACAAATCTGATCTTTGTTCTTTTTATTCTTCTCCTCCTCGTGTTACCTCCAGATGGTTTTTTGAGGTCAAGTATCCCAGCCTTAGTGTCAATTTCTCCTATGCTATTTGCATAGTGTTGACTTTGACTTTCTTAGGGCTAATTTCCTAAGTCTTTTGTGGACTGCTATGCTCTTGTTTTTTCTTCTTTTATATAAAATGACATTGGAAAAGTCTTTAGCAGTCCTCTGGCTTACTTTAAGATCTATTAAGTTTATAGTTTTCTCCTTCATTTTGGCCCACATTTTCCAGAAATTGGTAGGTTTTGTGTAAGCTCCCATTATTTTTTTTTTCTATGTTTGTCTGTTTGTTTTACAGCTCTTTTCTGAACTTGTAATGTTCTTCCCATTTTAAAAAGTTTTTGGTACTTTTAATAGATTCCAATGAAAAATACAGAATAAATATGTCTTCATCTGCATTATTTCCCTGAAACTCCAAATCAAACAATTTTAGAAGGATAGGGCTAAATACAAGGCCTGTTTCTTTCTCAGTGTCAGCCTGCGAGATAGCCATTTGATGTGGTGCACTATGCGATGCCATCTGTGGTGGCCAACCTGAACAGCAAAGCCAAAGAGTGCACACACTATGAACCTCTTTCCAGAAAAACATTTTTAGGAGAGTGTCTTTCCTCCATGTCACTTTGATCATAAAGAAGTGGCATCTTGCATTCCTGTTTCTACACCAGAGTCTTATAAATATTTTGGATGGCAGAAATTGTATGGGAGCTTTCACTTATAGCCTCCGCTCTCCATACGAATTGGGACACTAGTTCACATGGAGAGTGGGGTTGGAGGCAAAGGACAAATCCAAGTAAGATTAACCACCACCAACCAGCTGTAGCATTTTAACAGCATGTGATCAGGTCAAGGTCTTTCTAGGAAGTTTCACTCTTATTACTGCAACTAGGTGCTTCAAGGATCTCACGAAATGCCTCAAGATATTTGTATGGAGTTTAGCATTTCTATTCAAAGAACATTGTTGGGTAGATTTAAAATTTTGGTTGGCATTTATTTAATGCTTACTATATGCTCTAGCACTCTTCAAACTCTTACCTGTACCTTATGTCATATCTGCTATCTTACTCTGAGAGCCAGTTATATTATTATTCCCATTTTTCACAGGAGGAGATTATGGCTCATTGAGGTTATATGTCTTGCCCAAGGTATGTACATAGACCTCGTAAAATGTGACTTTAATTGAATTTTACAATTACTAAGAGTTTGGGTTTGTAGTCAGATAGCTCTGGAATCAAATCGTCCTGCTATTTTTTGCTAGCTTTGTAATGTTGGGCAAGATAACAACGTATCTTTGCTGGGCCTGTTTCCTCAGCCACACCACGGAGACAAGAGCAGCATCTAACTGGAGAGAGCTGTGAAAATCGAATGAGATAAGTTATACAGAGAGCTTATTAGCACAATGTCTGGCGCATACTAAGCTCTCAATAAATGCTAGCTACAGAAACAATAAATGACTCCTATCTCCATTGAAAACTAGAGGTTACATCACAGGAGGGAATTCCTGCATATCAATCTGACAATCCGAATTTACTGAGATTCTTACCTAGTGATACTTACAAATTGTCAGCCCGTATCCCATATCATACAGCTCCTTTTGAAGAATTTAGTCCCATGAAGTATGGCTAAATACCAGGAGCCTGTGTAAATGGAAATGTTTAAGCAGAGGCTCATGACATTTACCAATGCAGCTAAATGGGGCAGTGGAGTAGTTGAGAGCTAGGACTTTGGCCTCAGATGCTGGTATCCTCTGTCTAAAAATTGTATGATCTTGGCTTATTTTGTTAATTTTAAAATGGATGCAAAAATATGATGTACCTCACAACATCGTTGGGTGATTAAATGAGATTTTAATAGAAGCTTTCAGTACAATGCCTGGTCCACAAAAAAGATACAGCAAATGTTAATTCTGTTTAAAAACTGCCACACTTTAGTATCTATCTTGCCAACTCTTTTAAAAAGGTGAAAGTTGATAAATTTTTTCATTCGTTCTAGAATTTCTCTTTATTTATGGGTAATCCTACTTGAGTTCCCAAAACTCAGATCATTACTTTCCAACTAATAAAATTCACCTCAAATGATTCCACATTTGGTGCTCTTCTCTAGAAGCTGTGATCCCCTTTCTAAAAATACCACTGAGAGAGAAGAAGTTGCCTATCTCGTTAGCCTCTTACTTTAACTTATTCCTTTGATCCCTAAGCCTTTAAAAAAAAAAAAAGGCAAATTTCCCATTATCTTTTATCCTGAGACTCTAAGGTAACCGAAAGAAGGGTACTTGTGTAAAGAGGTGGTTGATTCATTGCCACTAATAAAATCCCTCAGTATAATTACAGAGGAGGATGCAATATTTTAAAGGAAAATGAAAATATGGAATTCTTTTAGTTTTCTTGTTTCTCGAATAATGCAGATTTCCTTTACGTACAAATCGATATGGTTTTGTTACCTATACTAGGGAAGACACTGAATTAGAAGTGAATATGTTTTAGATATTATCTACCAAGGGTTGGGTTCTTTTAAGGTGGTGTCTCATTTATGTCTTTCAACAGCTCTATAAGATTAATTTTTGAGTTTTAATTTCACAGTTAAGGACACTGAAGCTCAGAAAGGTGATGTAACTGGCCCTAGATCACCTGACTGGTAAATGCTGGAGTGTGAATGCGAACATGTCTTTCTTACTAGATAGTCTGTGCTTTTTTTGCAATACCATATGGCCTTCTGATAAAGTAGCCCAAATATATGCATTAAGCTATAATCTTGCTTAAGCATTTTGCTTTTGTCTTTTTTTTCCCCCAAATTTCTCTTTTACCATCCTTATATACTAGTTCTTTTGCCTCCATCGATGGAAAATATTTCTTCTAGAGGAGCACACTGGTACTGAAAAAAAGGAAAACTTGTTCTCTACTTTTATATCACCAAAAATAATGTGTCCCTACCTCCAGCCCCATTATCTAATTTACCTTGGCCATTTTACTCTTAATAGTTCTATATACTTATTTACGGAAGCGATATCTCCAATTTTAACTCAAGTACCACTTTGTTTTATTTATTCATGTTGACAAAATATCTTCCATAACTGTTTAGAAAAATGAGATAAAGGAGTTTAGAGCTCTGAATCTTTAAATTTCTTCTGCTCTTTATTCCATGGCTAAAGCAGCTGACTTATTTCCCAGACGTAATGAACTGGTAAAAGTTAGATGTTTACAATTTCCTCGAGAATTACAGAAGTAAAGTTTTCGAAACGTTTCTACAACCCAGGTCTACTTTCCTGACATTTGTATTGAAATTCCCTTGCATCATTTATAAGGCTGTGAAACTAGGTTTACCAAAATACCAAGGGCCATGAAGTTCAAAGAAGAAGCTTTCTTTGGGAAGCCTTGTGCAATCATATCTGTACTTCAAGGACTTAGCTTGCGATCCCACATTATTCTTTCACTAAGTACAACGGGTCCTGGTCATTATCCCTGTAATACCAATACAGATTGCAGCCTTTTTTCTCTTGATCGTTCCTGTTTACCTCCAGAAATACAAAGCTTTGACAGACATAATGTGATTATTTTCAGTTCCTGTCACAAAGAGTTCAGACCTTTGCCTTGCCTAGCAGCCTGACACATGGTTGCTCGATGAGCCAACAAAGAGGATTAAAAAAAAAAAGGGGGAAAGGCCTAAAATGCAATGGTTTGCACCCTAATTCTCTGCAGCATTTCCCTTTCAGCTTTTCATGAAAGTTGGTTCACTAGACTCCTCTTTCACTAAGAAAACTAACAAATTGAACTTAAAGGATTAGGTTCAGATTTTTTTTTTTTTTTTTTTTTTTGCACTGAGAAACTCATTAGAGGACTTCTCGATCTGCTTCTCTTGAGTGGATTCAGTTTTACATTTTTCTATTAACAAAGACACTTTATCTGTCTTGGCCACCTTTGAACTCACTCAGTTCAAAACTTCCTCAGTTCAAAAGTACACAGGAGCTGATGATCAGAAATGAACTTTCTTTGTATTCTCCGGGCATGTTTTAGGCTTCTCCCCTCTATTTCTTTCATCCTCTTTGCCTTCACATATTTTTTCACTTTAATTTTGTTTTCTCCTTTCATTGTTCACATCTATGCTGACCAAATTTTTATTGAAATTAGGTAGTAAGGCTGTGGGCTTAATGAAAGATTGTGCGAAAGGTACAGTCTTGTGTAAACTGCAAAGACAAAGTAGGCTCATCTGTTATTACATAGGAAGGAAGTAGAAAATTCAGAATCTCTCGTCTTCCTACAGTGATCGCAGAACCAGACTCTGCAATGCAGAGACCAGTATAAAATAAACTGAGGGACAAGGTTCAGAAATTTCTGCCTCCATCCCTCATTTTTCCTTCACATGTCACATCAATTAAAAAATCCATTGGCTCTAATCTCACCACTTCTCACCATCACCATTTCTTCCCACCTGCCTGTAACAGTAGTCCAAACCATTAGATTGTTTTTGGTCTGTGCTACTCAATGTTTCAAAAGCCGAAGTGATTTCCCCAATTCCAATCCTATCCCCCAAAGAACTAAACTCTTAAAAATGTAAATTAGATCTCATTGCTTCATTACCAAGACTCTAATTGCTTCCCATTGAATTTGGATTCAGTACAAACTCTTCATCTCCGTGCACAGGCCCATGAAGAATCTGGCTGTTGTCTGTCACGCTAACCACATCTCCAACCGCATTCTGATTTCTGCGCTTCAGCGACGCTGGCCTGTCTTCCCCAAACGTGCCATGCCACTGTAGTTCCCTGTACTTTGACTATTCTGTCCTCCGGTGTTCAAGCAGCAGGCTTCTCATCACTGGGCTCCCTACCTCTTAGGGCCCGCCATAGTCAGCCTGTCTAAAGACGTTCTTCCTCATCCCCATCTCTGTTGCTTCTCCTTATTCTGTTACTCCTTTTCTTTTCTTTCTAACACTTGACTCCATCTGGAATTACCTATTAATTTATTTCCTTGTTTACGATCTGCCTTCCTAAAACAGATTTGTGAGTGTAGGGGAGCAGAACACTCATCTGTCTTGTTGACTGCAGTACCCTCAGCTCCGGAAGAAATGCCTTCGCCCAGTGTAGATGCTCAATGTTTGTTGAATGAGCGATCTAAAGATGATCATGAATTGAGGGGGGAAAAAAAAGCATGGCATCTCCTACTCTGCTGTGAATTCTTTATCAGTTAGCCACAGCAGGAAGATTGGTCTCAAACAAACCTATTGTCATGGACATAAAGATGTTTAAGTAATCCATCCACTTGCCTTTTTAGTAACCAGAAATTAACTGCAGCTTTCCAGCTACTCAGTGAAATGATTCCCAGAGGCTAAATGTGTAGCATATTAAAATAAACATTTAAAAAAAGGCTTAGATGAGTGTATGACAAAAACCGCACAGGAAATCTATTTTTAGTGATACGTCATGTGATTCTTAATTATTATCTCTGCTTATGCCAGAGAACAAGAAATGTGTTATGACAGTCTCTTGGGTATTTCCTCTAGGATTTATTGTCTAAATTGGAACTCAATTTGGTTTGCAGAGATTAATATGAAATATAAAATAATTGGTGGTTCTATATTTATGAGTCATGGAGGGAAAGCAAATGGTAGACCATGAGAAAGAGAAAGGTAAGAATCAAGGCAGAACTGCTGGCTTAATAAGTTCATCACCTAGAAGGATGCCTGAAGTTTTTTTGTTCCCTTGAAAATTTCAAATGCCCAATTTTCTGCTGAGCACCAAACAGGCACTCTTTAGTTGCCTGAAAGAATTTATTTTGCTAACTGGATACGGAGGGAAACAAAATCTCATGATGTGAATCATTTCTGGATTATTGGTTAAGGCATTACAGAACTTTGTGCCACTTACGCAGAATTATCATACTCATGTTATAAAATGTGATTCTCACACTCTGAAAGTCAGTGTCTCTCTATTTTTCAAATGAGGAAACCAGATTTTGGAGATATTGAGATCTGCTGAAATTCATCAAGTAAGACCCAGGGTGGAACATGGAAAACAGATGCTGTGTCCATGCATATTCACATCTTATTCTCATTTCTCTTTTGTCTCACTCATTAATAAATGGTCCGGATTAGAGGCTTTTATTGGAAGAAGTAATATTATGTTCAGTTGTGTTTTGTGTTAAATATGACACCAGTAATCCATTATTTCTATAAGACTTAAGATTTATAAATATATATATACCTATATATATATGTAAACTTAAGCTTATAAATATGAAGAAAAATAATGGGTTAGAGTTATGCCCTAATATAATAGAATATTGGTATTAGAAGGGACTATACAAGAGATATTACTTAATCCTTCATACAAAGCAGAAGTACCTTCTAGAGCATTCCTATGAGATGGAGGTATCAGATGGGTCATTTAAAGTGTCTGGGTTTACATCCCCTCCTAAGAACGTGTCTCATATAGGTTGCAGTGTTTGCTATCCTCTGATCACATCACCCTGCTCCCGCTGACTAGATCATGGCTGTGTGGCTGTCTCAGAGACAGTTGAGTGGAGCGCGCCATCTGTAAGATCACGGTAAGAGAAATCTAACGGTGCTGCACTCTACTGGGTGTTAACAGGCCAACCCAATAAGATGATCTTCTAGGCGTTTTTAAGGTTAAGTCAGAGAGAAAATCATCAGGAAGCACAGATGTCAGAAGCCAAGTAACAGAGAAACTAGTGAGGAGAAGCCACGAGGTCCTCCGGCCTTGAATTGTGGGAAGCCCCTAGAGAGAAAGACATGAGTGGGTTGTGGGGCAGGTCAATGCAGTTAGAGCAGCAAAGAGGAGAAGCACTGTCACAAACATAGTCAATGACTACAGTAGCCATGGGGTCAACAGAAACAGTTCTTTGATAAACAAAGGGGCTATTCGATTCTGGCCACCAGTAAATAAACTTTTATTTCTTTTTTAAACGTGGCTATGGCATTTCTGAGACTTCCTTTTCCACTACTATTGAATTTTCAGAGCGTACCCCTATTAAGTGAGGCAACTAGAAAAATACCTCTGATCCTTGGTGACTTTCCAAGAGACCATCTAACAAGCCTAATCTTCCATCAGTCCATTTTCTTCCGAGACAACTGATTGAATCATCTTGTTCAGTGACACCTAAACTTAATCCCTTATAACTATAAATTGTTACTCCTGGTTCAGGACTCTAAGAAAACACCAAGTAAGTCTATACTATTATCCGTATCACGGTCTTAACTATTGGAAGACTGTTAACTACCACATCGTAGCAACCTCATACCTCCAGTCAAACATTTACATCAATTAAAATATTCCCAGATTCCCCAGTAAAGTCATGTGATATAGTTCCCAGAACTTTCAACTTTACCGCCAATGTCTGATTTTCTTTTAAATTGTCAACATTCTACTTTAAGGTTTCATTTAGGGCCAGTCATATACTTAATCTCCCTTGATATAGACAGCATACTCCTGTTAATGTGGCCTAAGATTTCACTGACTTTCAGCTTCGTCATCATTTTTAGGCTTGTAGTAGCCCTTCTTCTGGACATTTTAAAATGCACTGTTGGCCTGAATTTTGTCCTTTTGTCATTGGACTTTTAAAATATCTAATATCTGATTTCAATTTATCTGTATTAAGTTTAGTCTTATTGGTTTAGCTCTATTATAGCCTTTGGCTGCCTTTTCCAAAATGCTTATAGTGGAACCTTCATGTGCTCACTAAAGTAGTAAGAATACAGACACACAAACACACACACACACACACACACACACACACAAACACATTTCCTTTCATGTTATAAGTTTGAGAAGTTCTGCATTAAAAAGATATTAAAAAGGTTAAAAAAATTGATCCTCTGGGCGCCTGGGTGGCTCAGTCGTTAAGCGTCTGCCTTCGGCTCAGGGCGTGATCCCAGAGTTCTGGGATCGAACCCCGCATCGGGCTCCTCCCTGGGAGCCTGCTTCTTCCTCTCCCACTCCCCCTGCTTGTGTTCCCTCTCTCCCTGGCTGTCTCTCTCTCTGTCAAATAAATAAATAAAATCTTTTAAAAAAAATTGATCCTTTGTATGACTTCTGAGAGCCTAATCTTTAGAAGAGAGAAAAGGTGGGAGCTGTTTTTCAAAAAAATTATTTACCATGGAACTCATTTTGTAGAATACTTAGCAACATTTGCAGGAACACAATTGTCTTTGTCACCTCAGGCATGTTATGAATCTTCTAGAATCATGGCCTTCTAATCCATAAGGTAGAAATAATAATATTCGTCTCCTAGGTTTATTATGAATATAAAGAAAGTGATATATTTGACCCATAGAGAGAGCTCAAGGTTTCCTCTTGTTTTATTCTCTTTTGTTAAGGTTTTTAGCTCACTCTTTATGATTTTTCTTCATATATTGTTATATTTAGCCAACTAAGTCCACAAAAATGTTGACAATTTTCTTCAGTTTTCCAGTGGAATTGCCAGACTCCTCTTTGATCCTTTCTCTATTCGTCACAGTATTCACTTTTACCTAGAGCTATTTTAGTCTTGAATTCAAATATCGAGTTGAAATTTCACTTTGATAGCTAGTTTGTTTAAATTCAATTCAATGGCTGTTTCTTGAGAGCGCTCGCCAAGGTCATCGGCCTGGCCTCCTTGCCACGCATCATGAGTCCTCATGTGCTTTTCCATCTTTTTCTCACTTCCTAGAATGCAATCGCATTGAGTCTAGGGACTTTCAGGATTTCTTTGACTGTCTCAACCCAACCTCTAAATCAGACACACAGCTCTTGCTTTTTGAGATGAATAGCTGGTTGCAATATAGTGATTATTTCCATTGAGAACCCAATCTCAAAGTGACCTTGGACAATATTTGCAAAGCCTTTTCAGATTTTGTTTTGTTTTGATTTTTGCCTCATTCTGTTTTTCCTGTGATAGAAATTGAAAGAAATACATGAAAATGAGACGGGGATTAGGGGTATATTTGCAACTTCTCCGTTTTGGTGGATCCTCTCTTTATATAGAAGTAACTGTGCTTCCCTTGAATCTCCCCACCCAGGTGTCTGGGGCAGTTGCAGAGAATGCCCCAGTGCTCGGTCCGCTGTGGTGTGCAGACCAGAAGAGAGTGAGGTGGTGAAGGGAAGGAAGCCAGGGCAGGAAGAAGATGTGGCTGAGCTAATACATTTGCTTTAAAATACAACCTATAGTCATTTGGAATATTAGAATCTAGTTTATTTTAATTTCTCATTGCCTCCGTCTGGTAATAATGAGTCCACAGAAAATGTTATGTTAGGAACTTATGTGTATGAGCAGAACTCTTGAAATTACTCTGAGTCTACCCTTTCCTCTTTTGTGGGAATCTGTAGCCCCCAGGATGGGTGTCACTGCTCTGGAGAATTTTATATGTTCACATTACCCATCAGCCCCTCACCTGCCAGGTAGTGGATGCAAGTCCTCTCAGGCACAGATGGGAACTCAGTATCCCCACCTTTTCAAGCCTCACAGTTTCCTTTAGTGTTTCAGGGCAGCCTTTCTTCCTCAATCCTACAGACGAAGCTGTGTTAGAACCATACTTTCATTCCCATAAATACACATAACGTGTGTGTGTGTGTGTGTGTGTGTGTGTGTGTGTGAAGTATGTGGGCAAAATTTGGAGACGACAGCATTAATCTTCAATACCCCTTTCTACTCCTAATTTTCTTTATAAAGTGAAGGCTCATCCTGAGTTGTCCTCCTTTTCTTAGCAAGACCCCAACTTGTCCCCCTCTTGTATCTAGTCATAGGACTCTTTCTTCCTGTGTGGTGATATGAAAGTTAATGGGTTAATCAATATGTTTCCTTTTCTGTCACTCAAGAGACTTGTGTTCATTTTATCACTGTGCCACTTTCTATCTGGTTGATTCTGGCAAGTCTGTTAATAAATCCGGGCTGTTTTTACATCTGTAAGATGATGATTGGACTAGAATGACTCTTAGGTGCTATCCAGTTCTAAGCTAAACTTTAGTTAGTAACCAAGGAGATGGAAATTTTCTTAACTTCATAAGTATGCCATTTATTTCTTGGTAGAAAGAGCATGGGGCTCAGAGTCATAGAGCCTAAGTTCTCAATGTCACTTCTTATTAAATTACATCATTATTAGTCAAGGCTTAACCAGGACAATAGAAACCACTGTGGGGGACATAGTGGGCTCCCTATGACTTAGGACACAGTGCTTTCTCTTCAAAGAGATGTAGAAGTTTGTTCTTATTGGGAGCTGAAGAATGGTGGTAATAAGCTATTCCAATAAATCATACTAGTAGTGGGCTTTCATAATACCGTGGTCCAAGGACTTCTAGAACTTCATAAAAACATTCTTAGCGTAAGAAATCCTGTTGGGGGGTGCCTGGGTGGCTCAGTCGTTAAGCGTCTGCCTTCGGCTCAGGGCGTGATCCCAGCGTTCTGGGATCGAGCCCCACATCAGGCTCCTCTGCTAAGAGCCTGCTTCTTCCTCTCCCACTCCCCCTGCTTGTGTTCCCTCTCTCGCTGGCTGTCTCTCTCTGTCAAATAAATAAATAAAATCTTAAAAAAAAAAAAAAAAGAAATCCTGTTGGGGTTTCTTCTAACAATTGGTTTATTAGAAGAATTCAGGGAAGAGTGGCACAAATGAAAAGGAGGGTATGTTTTGGAGAGTAAATAGAGTTTTGACCTAAGAATACGGTGAAGGAAGAAAACACTATTTAGGAGCATGAAGAAATATATATAAATATAAAATCCATATACTCCAGGGGCGCCTGGGTGGCGCAGTCGTTAAGCGTCTGCCTTCGGCTCAGGGCGTGATCCCAGTGTTCTGGGATCGAGTCCCACATCAGGCTCCTCTGCTAGGAGACTGCTTCTTCCTCTCCTTATTCCCCTGCTTGTGCTCCCTCTCTCGCTGGCTGTCTCTGTCAAATAAGTAAATAAAATCTTTAAAAAAAAAAAATCCATATACTCCAGGCTAGCCTCTACATGCAATGAACAGGTGCTAACATGCACTCCTGGTCAGAAAATTTGGGAGTCACAGACTTACATATGGAAGCTTTCAGAAGGCAGCCAATTGTCCCAAGCTTTGTTTTTCTCTAGCTGAAATCTCGTCTTCTTTGAGAGAGCTGAAGGGAGTATAAAATATATCCTGAGGCTTGGTGTACATTCATGGAAGGAGTATTATTTGCAGACTGCTCATTCTTATTCCATTTCCAAGTGCTATTGGTCTGTTAGAAATGCTGTTCATGAGCTCCACATGTATGACTTTCTTGAACTTGACAGAAAACAAACAAATGTTATTCATGGTAAACACACACACACACACACACACACACACACACACACACAGAAGGTAAGTAGAAAAATAGGACTTGAACAGAAGCAGCTTGGGAATCTGAACAATGGAGCAGTTATAAGCTTTAGTAAGATATGGAAGTCCATTTATTTTCTGTTTTCTGCAGAAGGGACAAGAACATAGTAGCCATCTTTGATTCTAACCACATATATATGAATTAACAATAATAACATCTTGACAGAGGAGCTGTTTCACCATCAAAAGTTGCCAGAGAGGATACTAAATATCTTTTGAGAGTTGAATTTCTGATTGGACAGATGAAGAAGAATAGTTGCTTCTTAAAGCAAATGATAAGCTAATATTGGATGCAAGTCAATTGAAATACTCCTTTTAATATTCTAAGACATTCTTAAGATTGACATTATGAATAACACTATTATGGAGCTGGCTGGTGTGATAGAAAGGGAATGATTTTTTTTTTTGTATTCAGACAGACCTGGATTTTAACCTTGCTCTGCCCTTCACAAGTTCCATAACCTTGAGTAACTTACTTAACTTTCTAAGCTCAGGTTTCTTACTCCATATAAAGCAGCCAACAACACTACCTCACTAGATTGTTGGGAGGATGATGGGAAAAATTGTTTAAGGGTAAAATGGAGCTTGGTCTTTCACAAGTAGTTAAACCAGATTCCTACGTGAGGGCAGATGGAAGACTGGTGGAAAGCTTGTTATCAGCAAGCAGTCAGCCAGCCCAGTGTTCAGAGAATTCAGAAATCTAGGCTCCAATGAACAACCTAGCATGCCAGACAAATGTCAGAATTTGGATTCTAGCCAATTATGTTATTTTGGCAGTGATCCATGTCACTTTTTTATTAAGGGCCTCAAGACCAAGAGTCAGGAATAAAGGAAAAACACAGTACTAGTTGAGAGGATTATGTAGGCTTAAAAAAGAAACTAATCAAATGGAATTGGTGTGGACCCTACTAACCTGGCTTCAAGGGCAGAGGATTTTAAATCTACCTCTGGCTTGGCCTTCCTCTGCAGCTTTTGGATTTCCTTTTAGATATTCTAATGACAAATAATGCTTCTCATGAATATTTAAATATCTTCCAGGATGAGGTTCTGGAAACATTTTGCATTTCTTTTTGGCTTAGAACTTTGAGTAACTTTCTTTGTGATTAGAATGGAGACGGGTTATTTTCCCTTTCCTATTGGTTATATAGGATTCCGGGATTTCAGACATTAAAATGTCAGCAGCCCGCAGAGAATATGGATGTGGATGGGATCCCTGAAGAGTAACATCAAAGGTCTCACCTTATGACTGTTGAGGAAGGCTCTCTTTATAAGATATGTGTTGTCATGGTGATGGGGAGCAGGGGCTGAATTGGGAAGGAATTAGAGAAGACAGTACAGCATGGTAAAAAGGCCTAGCATATACATACTATGGAGAAGAGTACGCTTCCTTGATCTAGTCTTAGACATCACCCAGACTGCTTGCAAGGTACTGGCACACGTTAGAGAATCAACATACAGCTGAAGATGCTGTGATCCTGCCTGGCTTCTTTCGTCTCTGCTCTATCTGAGTTATAACTTCAAATTTGAGAATGGAAGTTAGGTGTGGAAATTGTCCTGGTGTTTAACATCTGGAGAACTTTGAGGAGAGCCGAGAGGTACTGATATCTTAAACATAAACTTTCCCTATATGCCTACATGTCAATTCAAACATTTGAATATTTACCTAGCAACAATTGCGCACTCAGACTCTGATGGTTACTGTAGGACGTGCAAAGGAGGCGGGATTTTACCCCTAACTTAAAGGAAATAAAATCAGATATCAAATACAAGTTGTATTTTTATTATTAATTGATGAATCCTTTTAAAATTCTGTGTAAGAAGTTCTGAGAATCAACCTAAGAACCTGTACCAAACACTAAAGAACTATTTTTTCTTCGTAATAAGAAATAGCTTCATAATAAGAATATAACTTCATTGATAATACTAGTATAATACATTAAGAAATGTGTACATTGAATTATAGAATATTTCCACAGTCTTTTATATATTAAGTTCATGACTTTTGCCAAAGCTCAACATGTCTATGTTAAGTTTTACTTGTTATTTAAAATAAATCAATTAAAAAATGTTTAAATTAGTTTATTTGAAAAAGAAATGGGAAATTGAAAACAAACATTGCTTGCCATAAATAGAAGATATTGTTAAAAATAAATACAATTAAACCAAAATAATGTAATTAAATTGTAGGTAAATGCTGTTGCCAGCTGAAGGGAGGCCTATGACCTAGACTCTCTCTGTTTAAAAAGGAGATTAACAAGTGCTTAGGAGGGTGTGAAACCATACTGGCACCAAAAAGAGATTTTCTTCTTTATATAATTAGAAAGATTAAAGAGAATTGAAATACTTTTCTTACTATGTGATTCAGTAATGCTGTTGAGTTCACGTCCAACAGCCATCTAAAACGTCAGGTCTCACACTTTGGAATTCACTGTCTTGAGGCTCCAAGGTCAAGTTCATGTACACTATTTTATTTACCCATATAAGAACCTTATGAGATTCGCACTGACAGCATATTTATTTATTAACCCAATTTTAGAGTTGTGGAAGCAAAGGCACAAAGAGGTTAAAAGACCCCTTCTACATTTAGTCAGTATTAGACAACAGACAAACCCAGATTTTTGATAAGCAAAGCCCTTTTCATTATAAGATCATTGTATTATATAATTATGTTATAAATACAACTCTTATTTCCAGCTCTTTTTCATCCTCCCCCAGCTTTATTGAGATATAACTGATTTATGACATTGTGTAAGTTTAAGGTGTACAATCCAGTGATTCGATACACTTATATATTGAAAAATGATTACCACTGTTAGCATTACCTAACACCTGCATCATGTTACATAATTACTTTTGTGTGTGTGTGGTGGGAACATTTAAGATTTATTCTCTTAGCAACTTTCAAGTATATATTACAGTATTATTAACCATAATTCCCATGCTATACATTAGATCCCCAGAACTTATTCATCTTCTAACTGGAAGTTTGAACTTTTTCACAGATATCCCCCCATTTCTCCCACCCACAGCCTCTGGTAGCCATCATTTTGCTCTCTGTTTCTGTGAGTTCAGCTTTTAAAGATTCCACGAATAAGGGATATAATACAGCATTTGCCTTTCTCTGACTCATTTCACTGAGCTCTTTTATTATTAAATATCTTAAATAAGTGAATAACAATAGAAATTAGTAAAAAATTTTTTCATCAAGAAACAGGAAACTGAGTTTCCTTATTTCAATATCTTGATGATAGGATTTTATTAACCAGAGAGGTATTCAGCCTCTGCTAGTGATTTATTTCAAGAGGATCTAGATTGGAAGTGAAATAGATGTACGGAGAAAGAAGAGATTCGATGCCCGTGGCAGTATCGAAAGTGTACTAAACTCTCTGATGACCTCCGATTTAGAGCAATGGAAATAAGGGAGATTAAATGTTAAAAAAATATAAGGTAACAACAGAGTGGAAAGCAAAGATCTGAAGATCAGATTTAGAAAGGCTCAGGTCCAAAAGGGATTGCAACTTATGATAAAAGCAAAAACGATCAAAAGATCTTAGCTGCATTTAGGACAAGAATAAGATCATCTTAAGCACGGGCTCAGGAATAGGGTAGTATGTCACAATTCTGGGATAAAGCTGGTGGTTGACATAGCAGAGTAGTATTCTTTATTTTGTTTTTTGCTTTGTCTTTTCTGTGAAAGACTGACTTCCCCACTCAACTGTATAAACATTGGTATGGAAGAGTAAAGATAAAGATGGGATAAAGTGGTATAAGATAATCCTGCTGCTAAAAATTAGTTCAGATTTCCTGCTGTGGGAAAAGCAAACCCCAGAGTACGATATCCCGATATCCCGGGGTGCAAATGAGGACAGTGATCTATGAAGAAATTATAAGGACAAAGGGGAAATGGAAGATGGGAAAATGCAAATGTAGATTGAAATTTTAAAAAGAGGAACAAAAAGAGTGTATTCTGCCGTTCCAGATTAGTGAACTTCAAATTAATTTTGGGCAAGGTTCCAGAATGAATTATTAAAGAGAGAAGTCATAAAATCCTAAAAGAGGATTAGCAAAAGTTCACTACGATCAATTCATGACAGAAATCATCATTTGATTTTTAGTAAAAAACAACAACCACAACAACACAACACAACATTGCCTGCTTTCTGTGTATATCTGATATTTCAGAGGCACGTGGCAATTTTTTCATCAAGTGTCTGGGGAAAGGATGGAGAAGCATGTATTTAAAGCAATGGTAAATAACACCCTGTTGCAAGATGGTGCACATATGCCCGAACAAGGGATGCTTCACAGAATGATGTCATCCGAAGAGGAGGTTCTTACTGTTGCTTCTCAGGATTCTCCCATGTTTAACACTCCTTGAAGGACAGGTCTGCTGGTGAGGAGTTCACTCAGTTTATGTTTGCCAGAGGAAGTCTTTATTTCTCCTTCACTTTTAGAGGATAACGTCACAGGAATGGAATTCGAGGTTGGTGGCTTTTTTTTTTTCTTTCAGTAATCTAACTATTTCATTCCACTCTCTTTTTTTGCTTGAAGAAGTTTGCTGTCATTCTTATTCTTGTTCCTCTGTAGATAAGGTGGGCTCCCCACCAGCTTTTCTCAGGACTTTCCCTTTTTGTGTTTGGTTGTCTGCAGTTTGAATATGATATGATCAGGTATTTGTCTTGTTTATCTTATTTATCCTGATTGGTATTCTCTGATCCCCCTGGATCTGCGGTTTGGTGTCTGTTGTTAGTTTGGAAACTTCTTGGCCATTTTTACTTCTAATATTTCTTCTGCTCCATTCTCTTTCTCCTGATATTTTAATTGCACACGTGTTATGACTTTTGAAATTGTTCCGTAGTTCTTAGATGTTGTGCTATCTTTCTTATTACTTTTCTCTTTGCATTTCAGTTCAGGAAGTCACTATTGACCCATCTTTAAATTTGTTGATTTTTTCCTCAGCTGCGTTGGGTCTACTGATGAGCCCATTAAAGGCATTCTTCATTTCTATTATAGGGTTCTTTTCTTTATTTTGAGAATTTCCTTTTGATTCTTGTTTCAAGTTTCCATTTTTCTTCTTGTACTGCTCATCTGTTCTTTCATGTTGTATAATTTTTCCATTAAAGCCCCTAACATATTAGCCATTGAAATTATATTATAAAATGCCTTTCTGACTTTCAATATCATTTCAATATCTATGGCATATTTGAGTCTGGTTCTGATGATTGCTTTGTCTCTTCAGAGTGTGTTTTTGTTTTCTTTTTGGTATGCTTCATAATTATTTTTTTGAAAATCAGACAGGTAAATAGGTAATAGGCCCCTCACGTAAGGATTTATGTTAAGCTTGCTAGCAGTTGGACTGTCTTTAATGTTCACTAGAACTTTAGTTACCAGAGGCTTCAAGTTCTTTCTTAAATGTCTCCCTTCCTGATTTGGGCTTCCTTATGCACTTTTTTTCAGAGAGACATTGTCTTGCAACTCCTTCATCTGTAATCCATTGTTATTATACCAGAACTCCATTGCTGTGGTGGGAAGGTGTGGAGGAGCAGAAGCGTTTAATAATTTTATGATGAAATTTCAGTCTTTTCTTTGTGGGGTTGGTGCTGCGTCTCTGGGCTCTCACCTTCACTACTGTTTATGCAGTGGCATAACTTTTTAATTTCTCCCTTAGGTTGCACAGGAAGGCTAGAGGGAGTTGGACTGGGGAATACCCTCCCTTATTTGGAATAAGGCTCAGGGAAGTCTTCCCCCACCAAAGGTAGGCCTTTGTTATGGAGAAGACTCCAGGATGTTTCACAGTGGTGATTCTTCCCCCATTTTCTGCCCCAGCCAATAGGGAATCTTTCTCGGATCTCACCAGGAGAACCTAGCTGGGTTTCTGGAGGTAAAGCTCATAAATGTGGGAGGGCACCCCTAAGACTGTGACCCCCAGAATTTTTTTCTCTCACACTAATCCTCAATCAGTTGCTAGCAAGTTGTCAAAATTACTCTGTAAATATTCCTAATGGTTTATGATTCCAATATCTTCTGCTTTAAGTAAACACATATCAACTACGTCTCTCCAGATTACAGAATAATGTTTTGTCCTGAAACCTCAATTTTCTGATGGGTATAAGAAAAGTCACTGAGTTTTAGTTTATCCAGATATTTTAATCATAAGGATGGAAGGGATAACTTCCAATTTCATTACACTTTGAAACTGAAAGTGGAAGTCCTCAATTCTTTTGTTTAACATTTATAATTCTTGGTCTGAAGATGAAGAGAATATGGTCAGCCGGTCTGAGGATGAGTTATACCAAGAGGAACAGTGGCCACACAAGATGACAGAGTTGAAATACTGAGAAGCTGAAACAATGGCATGAATTCAACCAAAGGTAATATAGGAGGGATAAAATTAAATTCCTGTCCTTGGGTTCAAAACGCATTTTTCAAGGTTGGGACAGGTGAGCTGGTCCTTAACAATGACATGAAAGATATGTGGGGCTCTGAGTCACCATTTAGATCACCATGACTCAACAGTGAGGATCAACTTCCAAATAATTAAAGCATCGGTTCACGAAAGTGTTTCTGGGTATTAAACAAGAAAAGGGCCAAACCTCAAATACATTAAGTAAACCATTTTCTTTATTGAAGACTGCCCTAGAATCTTTAATGAGCTCAAGTTCATCATGATTTTGCAAAAGGATAAAGAACTGGTAGCGTTTCCCAAATATATTTGACCATTGATCTGTTTTTTAACTCTAACTCTCGCATTTAATAGTTGTGAAACAATGGGTAAAATATGTAACCTCTGAGGCTCTTAGTTTTCACATTTATTAGAATAAGAATAATGCCGACTACTTGGTATTCATGCTATAACAAGTAAATGAGAATAATGTTTGAAAACACTTGCCATTGTGCTAAGCACAGAAGAATTTCTGAGTAAATGCTGGATTTTTTAAATTGTTTTTTTGATTGGTTTTTATTCCAAGGCATTACCTTTAAAAAGATACTTAGTAATGGGTCATATATTAGCAACTAATACAATTTTGTCATTTACCAATTGATAAGGTGGTGGTCTATGACCAACCCTTGATTATTGGTCATAGAGATGTCAGGAGGGTCCCAGATGATGGGGAAGGTAAGTGGTGAGCACTCAGGGAGAGACTTAGAATCATGGCTTTTTACTGATCATAGTGAAACTATTTCAATATTTTAATACCCTGTGTCTGTAGCAGTATAGATCTACCCACCAACAGCCCCGTACATGGGCGAAGAATTTGTTCAGAGAAGAATGTTGAACAGTGTAAACTCAATATAATGTTATATGAGGAATAGCCAGAGGAACCAGAGATGATTATTCCAGAAAAGGGAAGACTTGGGGGACGGGGATGAGCAGAAAGGCTGTCTTCAAATATCTGAAGAATCGGCATGGGAAGACAGACTGGATTTGTTCTTTGTGGCTACAAAGGGTTTAATCAAGAACAATAACTGTGTGAAATCTTTAGGGCATGAAAGTTCAGCTCCACACGAGGCTAAGTTTTCAGAACTCAGAATGGTTCAAAGCGTGGCTGCCCCCATGAGGTGCTGAATTTTCCATGATTTAGAGATTAAAAAAGAAAACAGTTAAATGCTGGAACAGATGTTGTAGAGGACATTAAACGACTGGACAGTACATGTCACAGATTCAACTCAAAGCTCTCTTCATCCCGAAGCATCTGGGCAAGAGACCCAAGAGACAGAAATAAAATGAAAGCCAGAGAACTACATAAGTTAACCCCCCAACTAAGCTGCTGGTAAGTTAGACTACAAATTGAGAACCACTTCATCCCTGAGGGCTACTAATCCAATGAGAGACAAATAAAAATAGTTTGCTGACATAAAGATGTACAGAGACATTCAAGACTGAGGTCAGCTTATTTTTTTAAGAGGTGTGTTTCAATATTTTAATTTTCCTTAATTTAATACCTAAACAGCAATAACTGATTAATGTCAGTTACTTTAATGAACAAGGAAGCAAGGGAGGATAGGAAAGATTCAGAGACATACAGAGAAAAGATGAGCGAGAACTGGAAAAAAAGGAGGCTGATTGCCAGAAGCATGTTCTCTTTTATTTGCCTCTTTTGCCTCTCTTCATGCCTTAACTTCTGCTTCATGAAATTTTCCACTTCTATGAGGTTTGAGTTTTTTTCATTTCTAAAAGAAGGAATTTGGGTAAGATACTTCGTTTATTCATTCAACAAACATTTGTGAAGGACCTGCTTGGTGGCAGGCACTGTGTTAGTTCTCAGTGGGTGAGGCCAAATTGCAGGTCCTTGCTCCCTCAGGTTCACTCAGCCCATGTCAATTCAGTGACAAGAGGTCTGTGATCCCGGGTTGCCAGGTATCGTCTTTGAAAAACCCTTAACTAGACTCAGTCTGAGATGATTTGCCTCAATCATATCAAATGAATGCCTGGTTGTGAAAGACTGTGACCCTGTAATGTTCCATCTATACACACGTGATTATTATCCGAAAGCCTGTGCGCAGAGCAGGAGGGGTTAGTAATGAGAAAGGGAACAATCCACTGTTGAATTGTCACCAAGTCCCCTTAAGGATGATGATGAGTTCTGATTCCTGCCATTTCCTTACTTGTTTTCCTCTTCATCCTTGGGATTTTGGATGGAAGAAGTGGCAAGTTGCTCCTTAAAATTGGTTGCAAAAGGCAGCCCTATCAACGAATTTCATTCTCAGTTATAGAATCTCTGAAAACATAGCCTGGGAAATGCTGCCCATTAAACTATGTTTCTTGCTTGTAGATGGTAAAAACGAGGTATAACGTTTAGGCTTTCAGGTGCACATTAGCTCTTTCCCCCAAACCAGCCTTCTGTAGAGATTGCTAGACTTCTCCAGCCCTTCCCCTCTATGAATCTTGACTTTCAGTGAAGGTGGGTTGGTTTTATCAGGCAGCTCATTTTTGAAATTAGAAATAAATACATTGTTGCATGTCTATCCAAGAACATCGACTAAAAAATGGTAACAATGAGAGTTCAGTGTTGGGATATTGTAAAAGAAGTGGAGACACGCCGAATGAGGAGAAATTAAAAAAAAATAATAATGGTTGAATGCATTAAAAGGTGGTCTATGATTACAGTATTTGTGACCTGTTGTTCCTCTGTTGAAGAAGAGCTGTTTAGTCCACGAGATTCAGTTTGGTAAGGAATATTGATATATTTTTAATAAAGGGTGAATCTGTATTTAAGAGCAAAGGCTCTGGAGCCTGACTTTTTTGGTTCAGAACCTGGCTCTTGGCTTTGTCCCTTATAGAGAGACCGTGGCAAGTTACTGACACTTCCTGTTTCCTCATCTGTAAAATGATGACAAGAAGAGTACCTATCTCAAAGGGTTGTTTTGAAGAGTAAAGGCCTATTGTTATTAAAAGCTCTTTGACCAGTCTTGGTGAATAATAAGAGCTAGAGTATGTTGGTTATAATTATTATTACTATTATTTTTTATTATTACTATTCTCAGCAGTTTATCTCAGGGCTCTAAGTTTTAAGTAATACAAATAATGAAAGAAGTTTTGTCCTCCAAGACAGTTGCTGCCTTTTATTTTTTCCTTGGTTAGGAGTGTGTTGGAGGTCAGAAAGTGTTGTGCTGTTTATTACAATGTATACCCGAATCACCCAGGTACTTGTTTATAATACACATTCTGGGCCTTAAGCAAATCAGAATATCTGACAGTACGATAGAAATCCACGTGCTAGATGAGGGGCCCAGGAGGTCTGGGGCAAACTAGTCTGATGACAGCTAAGTAGAGCAAGCACGCCCTGTGATTGAGCACGCTCAATCACAACGGCAGGCCCTTTCTAGAGCATATGGTGGACACCAGCCACTGAGCGCTCTGGACAGGATCTCAGGCCTCTGAGGACAGGTCCAAACACAATCTCAATTTTTCAGATCAGGAATTGGGGCTTTCAAGGGTTAAACGATTTGCCCACGCTCTGCTGGTGAGCAGCACATTGAAAGATGGGATTGGGTCTATCTGGCCAGAATCTGGTCCTAAACGCGTCAAACAAGTTGCATCCTGTCCGAGCACTTACTTCTCCTCTGCGGAAGCTTTCTGCTCTGGGAAATTTACCCCAAAATATTCACCTCCAAATTAGGGCTGACTTAGAAACCCCTCTACTACAGGATGCGTCATCCAGTCTTCTAATACAGGAGGAAGGTATTAGCCAATGTACATTTTACAGAGAGGGTCTGTCCAATGAGCAGCCAGGAGGTGCGTGCACGAGAACAGCCTTCTCAGTAGCCATAGAACTGTCTTTATTTCATTTTCTAACTTAAGTTCTGCCTATCTACCAGTAGGTGGCGTCTTCTAAATCCTAAACTGTAGAAAACACAAAGAATGCTTAGATCCTGACTCCTTGATATTTAATAAAAACAGATTTATAAAAGAAGGATGGAAAATTGGGTCAGGGATATGTTCGAATGAATTTTGCTGTCACATTCAAGTGCCAGAAACCACTATGGCCAATTCAAAGTGTACGTATGTAACATAGATCATGAACCAGGTGTAATGCTTGTTCCTGCAGAAATACAAAAATGGATCACAAAAAACTTGCAAGGAACTGATAATATATTAATACATAGCATGGCTATTATAATTCAGCTCTCCCTATGTGTCAGGCACTATAACACGTTATCCACATATATTTTGTCACATAATTTAATCTTTCAAAAAATTCCATGAGGTAGGCATTCTTTGGATGTTCTGAGGTTCTGAAAATTAGGTAATTTGCCGAAGCTCATATAGCTTTTCAGTGACAGAAATGAGATCTAAATTGAGGTCTTTCAATTACAACATAAGATTTTGTGGTAGTGAGGTAAAACAATTGTACGAGTAATAATGCAAGGCAAAAGGATGAGATTTCAATAAAACATAGAGCTAAACTGGGAAGGAGGCTCAAAGAAAAATCCAAGTAGCAACTGTGGGTATAAGTGTCATAAATTACTTTGTAGAGGATGTAATGTTTGTGATGGGCCTTGAAACATGGCTCTGACTTTTGTAGAGTAAAGAGGATGCTAGGTGATGTGACGAGGCAGGAGTTCCATGTGTGGGAAAGAAGCAGCCAAATCATAGAAATGGGAAACCCTGTTTGGTAATATGGAATAGCTATCAGTGAGAAGGGTAGAAAAAAGAACCGCGCAAATTTTAGTGATAAACCTGAAAAGTAGCCGCATCACATTATGAGTTTGTACTTAATATGACAAAACAACGGAGCAAATGGGCAAAAGCTGAGTTTGCACATGAGTGTACGTGTATGTGCGTGCACACACGTGTGTGCACGCGCGTGTGTGTGTGGAAGATTATGGCAAATAGAGGATCTTTGAAAAATTCATTTTTTTTAATTGAGCATCTACAATGAACCACATAATGTACTATGGGATTATTCACAATATCTCGGTTTGGGGGTGGGGGACAAAGGGTTGTAGACTGAAGGTGGGGAACTAGGCAGAAGACTATGAAATGGTCCACATGAACGAATCTGGGGGCCCAAATTTACTCTACTGTGTCGACCCCACTGAGTGAGTGTGCTGTTCTCCCTGCTTTTGTCTTGAGTTCTTCAGCTCCTGAAGTGCATTTTCTGTTTGCCTTCAAATGCTTGGGGATGAGTAAGTGACTCAATAGAGCTTTAAAAACATTGTCCTCCCCCAACCCCTGCTCATCTAAAGGTCAAGAGAATCTGCACAGCTGTCCAATGTTCCTTTCTTAGACTCAACACAAAGGCTTTACAAGAGTTGCTAATATATCTGTAGATTTATTTCACTCACTGAGAATGTGTGACTTTTTCCTTTGTACCCTGAGACAAAGTTTACTGCGCCAAATTATCAGAGGCATCTTAGGAGAAATTATATTTGTTCGTGGTCACATCACTATCCCCTTCTTACAAAAGCAGAGATGGCTTTTTTTTTTTCGTTTAAAGAAAAATGTGTTTAATTATTTTGTTGCCTCTCTCCACTGAAAAACAACATGTTGCCCTAAACTCCTAGTGACATTCAAAACAGTTCAGGAGAGATGCTGCTGATAGTGATATTACTTTCATACAGCTCTGCTTCCCCAGGAGGATTATAAAATACTTTTAAACTACCATGCAGTCTATTAGCATATACAGTTAAAAATTCTTTTCCTGTGGTTTTATAAACACCTGTGCACATTCCACTTCTATTTACTGAACACTTATGGACTCTTCATGAATAGAGAAGCAATTCTTTCCATTAAAATGCATCAAGGAAAATCCCACTGTAAGTAAAACAGGATTGTAACTGCCTGGCTAAGAGCTGTGGAGAACCCAGTCCATTGGGGGGACACTCCCTTATGTGTGTAGGATAGTATACTCTTAAACTTATTTTGTGGGGCTTCCCTTTTCCTTATCTGTGCAATTGCTCTCCAATACTCTCAAACATCATTCATTCTCTATTGCGTGGATTCATGTGGGAGATAGGCCTATGGGTCAGGATTTACAGAGCCACCCTATTATTTCATACTTTTTAAGGATCAGTTTCTATCAAGTCAATGCAATGGGGTATTTGTAGTGGCCATAGACTGGGACTCACATACTAATCCCAATTTCGGATAAGAAGGATGAAGTTATGGATATCCCAATGTGCGTTATTAGTTGGAATAGATGCCAACATTGTTTGCAGTGATCCCCTACAACAAGCCACTTTAAAGGTGCCAATAACCAAAATATTCCCAGGGACCACAGGAAGGGACAAGACTGAAGTCTCATTAGATCTAAACTCCATGTATGGGCACAAGTCTCAGGAGCGGGCATGTCTAAGCCTCCACATTGTCTCCTACTGATAAAAAAGAGCCCTTCAGTGATCAAACTCCACCCCAACTGCTACAAGTTTCAGTCAAACCTGTACTGTCAAAAAGATGAGAGAAGAAAATACAACCTTATTATGAGAGGTCTTTTTGTCCTGTAACAAGCAGTCCAAGATAGTTGAGATTCAAAAATGTGTATCCCACAAATGGTTGGAAAGCTAAATTTTCTTCCCCTTGCCAGTCAATGAAAATGAAGGCAAAGAAGAAAGTAATTAAGTGTATTAATTTCCTATTACTGCTGTGATAAATTACAACAAATGTAGTGGCTTAAAATGGTAGAAATTTATTCTTTTTTCGTTTTGCTGGTTAGAAGTCTAAAATCAAGGTGTTGATAGGGCTGTGTTTCATTTAGAGGTATCGGGAGAATTCGGGGAGAAAAAGCTGCCTTTCCAGCTTTTATGGGCTGTTCCTTAGCTCGTGTTTCTTTCTCAGTATCACTCCAAACTCTGGCTGTCTTGCCACATCTACTACTACTCCCTTTGACCTTCCTGCCTCTCTTTTATCAAGATCCTTGTGATTATTACATTGGATTCAATCTGATAATTCAGGACAGTCTTCCTGTCTCAGGTTCTTTAATTTAATGTCTGCAAAGTTCCTTTCTACTGTGTAACATAACAATTCACAAATTATGGGCAATAGGACGTAGACATCTTTGGGGTGGTCATCAGTCAGCCTACTATACTCAGCTGAGATAGAGGACCCAGAAAAAGATTGAACCCTGAGGTTTACCCAAGTACCCTCTATTCTCCTAATATTCGTCTTGTTTATGAAAGAGAAAGAAAGGTTACCTGTGACATTGTTTAAATGCTGGGATCCAAATAAGTAGGAAACCAACCCTGGACTTCATGGTTAAATGATCTGTTAGGTTCACAGAGTTTAAGATTCTTTAAATTGAGTTTCTACCATCTGCAACTCAAATAGGCCAGATTCGTACACTTGCCCAGTGTTAAAAAGCAGCAAAGCTAGGATTTCATGTCAGGTCATCTGATGCCTGAGTCCATCCTCTTGACCACTATAGCGGTCGCTGATGATAATGCTCATTTGTCCGTTATTTGAGGGTTCTTCTTAATTCTTGGTTGGTGCCCTCCTTCTCATCCCCCACCCCTCCCTATCTTGGCCACAGGGACTTATGTTGTGGCTCCTTTCTTTCAGGGTATACTCTTCTCTCATCCTCAACAAATACCCAGCCTGTTCCTTCCAGTACTTTTCCTTAAAAAGTATACAGTGACTCACTGGGACTCCAGGCTTCAGACTCTAGGACCACAAAGAGATATACCTTTACTGGGGTGTAAGAAAGTCTTCATCTTTACAGAGACAATGGACAACCCCTACCCCCCAATCCTGACTTACCTCCAAGATTGGAAAGCATGCTTCTTGTGAGATATGGTTGAATTTTCAAATTCTATTACATCAAATTCTTAAAACTCACATGCTGCCCATAGACTTCACTATTGGCTTTCTGGGAGAAAAAAGACACAAAACATCCTTTATACTTTAAGATCTTTTATTGCCAAAATGGAAGCTATTGTTTTATACCGGGCATAAATATAAGTATTAGGTACTAAGATCATAGCAGATAATCAACTTTATCTAATTTATACTAGGTGGCAGGCAATTAGTTTTTGAAGTGAAATATTTTGGAAACTGATAGGTTTTATTATGTTATATTTTATATTTCTATTCCCTTTAGCTGGGTTGGCCCTTTAATTTGGAATGTTAAGTCCCTTAAGTGAAGCAATTCAGATCATCCTATCTCCTTCAGGACTGCACAGTCCCTTGAGGCATTACCTATTCCTTATAGAAGATTCTATGGGTCATTGGTAGGATTTTGAGCTGAAAATTTGCATGTGGTACCACACTGGCTCAGAGAGGTGCTGAAAACCCATGGTGCTGATGCTATTTGTCAGCCTGGCCAGTCTCAACTACATTTCCCAAAATTCCCTTTCCTAATTGTTTCCAGGAAAAGAAATGTGGGCTAAAAAAGTCTTCCGTGTGTTCGAGATTTGTGGGGCAGAAGTGAAGCAGCAACTATTCTGTAACTCACACACTCTTATTAACGTGTTGGCTTACCTGTTACATGGTAGCACGGAGCCTGCAAGTGCCCCACCTTCTTCTGGATCTCCTTCAGTTTCTCTGATTCCTAGGCCGTGGTGTGGGAGGTAGGTAGATAGATCACAATAGATCGATCTGTAGATCTCTTAGTGCTTCTACCTTTCTGTTTCAACCCTGTTTTGTTAGAATACCCCTTTTCCAGACACACAAATCTGTCTGTATAAGAATTGGTTCCAAGTTGTCAAGATCAAAAGCTGATCTTTCAAATTTATTTCTTGTTTTTATTCAGTGATCATTGGCCATCTCTTAGATATAACATAGACTTGTGGTGTGGCTTTTTACACATTATTAAAGGTCAGGATTTTATAACTTTTCCCCAAATCTTATTTCTGGACCTAATATTGCCTTAACAGTTATCATTTGGTATTTGACGAATGGAGTGTGGATATTTATGTACTTTTATTTTGATACTTCACATTCCCAAGTGATGATCGTTTCATTATTATCATATTTTGTTATAGACGTGATAATGGTTACATTTATGTGTTCTTTACCATTCAGCATAATAAGTAGGAAAAAGGACAAACACCCCACTAAACCATCTAAAAAAAGTCATATTTCATGCAGTGTAGATTATGCAATAGTATTTGAAGTAAGGATCATTAGTCCAAATTCTAACATACTGTACAAGTCATAGGTTGTTACTGAGGAGGAAAAAATGTTGCCACCCCAATATATGATTCGGTAATTCTGATTATTTAGGCTTTTAAGAAACTACAGAAAAAAAGATAAATTTTGGAAAACAAGTAGAAATTACCCTTTGCAAGAGATATTCATGTTTATAAAGGAAATTTCCATTTGTAAGGCAGTCTTCCTGCTTTATCAAAAAGAGGGGAATGACTCAATCTCTAGAAACTTTTATCAGTGGAGAAGACAATGACTTAAATCTGCATAACAAACTCACCCTTATCTACTATGCTCTTTCTGGTAAGCTTCCATAACTGACTCCCCATCCTTAACGTCTTTTGTCTTAGCTAAAGATGGTGTTTAAAGTGATGGCTTCAGCTATGTCGGGACTTACTCAGTTTTCCTGGGTCTTTCTTGTGTATATAGGAGTATCCGTGTTATTAAACTTTTGTTTGTTTTACTCTTGTTAATCTGTCTCATGTCAATTTAATTCTTAGGCCAACCAAAACAATCTTGAAAGATAGAGAAAAATTGTTCCTCTCCAACATTACAATCAGTGACAACTTACTTTTTGTGGATAAAATACCCTACGTTTTATTTGGTAGTTGGATAGACAGATCTTGGTGCTAAATGTATCATGTGTTGCCATGTGCTTGTAGGAAAGATAATACATGTGATAAACCATTTACCTGACCTCCATTATTCCATAGGAAAGCATGAAAAGCTATGCTTTTTATAGAGGTGAGCATGCTGATTAGACAGAGCTCTGAATTATTTTTCCGTGTTCGAAATCTGAAATAATTCTAATGCCGGAAAACAGCAGCAACAACAACAACAACAAAGAAACAAAGAAAAAAGTCAAAGCAAGGCAGTCAGAAAGAAGATAATCCAAAAAAGAAAAATGAAACTCCCGTAAAAACTAAGGTATAAATTGCACATTGCTCAAGGGTCAGAGAAATCTAGGAGTAGGAGAGAGAGAAACTAAACTCTCTAAACTGCCGCATGCCTGAACTGAAGTGTATGGCAGTCTTGAGGGAACTGCGAATGATTGGAGTCAGGCCTTTAAAGCTAATGTGAGCATTTCTCCATGTCTGTTTATTGCTGGACATTTTGTTGAGCTTGTGTCACTTCCTGCCCTTAAGAGTCTCACCATCTAGTATATCCCCATGTGTTGCTAGCTTTGGTCTTAGTTTCCTCATTCCCCCATCTGATTCCATTCAATATTTTCTTCTTTCTCCAGATCCAGGGCTGTTCTAACTCTAAGTTAGTGAGGCAGCCTGACCTGGCTCTTAAGTTTCAGATTCTGATCTTGGAATTAAGTAGATAACCCTGTTATTCCTGGTGGGAGGACATTCCCTGCCTTCCCAATACTGTCCACAGCAGCTGGGGTGTCTGCCTTCAGAAGGCCTTAATATGGCCTCAAGCCCTCTGCTGCCCTCTCCTGGCCACAACTACTTCTGCTGCCAAGGAGGTGAATTCATCAGGCTGGATGGAGCCCTCTGGGACCTATGGCCCATGGAAAAAACAGCAGCTAGGCCCGGGATGGCCCTAGATTTCATCTGTTCTGCAAACTCTCATTGGTAAATTTGCTAGCTATGTGACCTTGAGCAAGTTCCTTAATTTCTCTGTGCTTCATTCTTCTAGTGTGTAAAATGGGGATGCTAACAGCACCTACCTTATAGTGCTGTTACGGAGATCAAATGTGTTACCCTTTGTGAAGCAATTTGAATAGTGCCTGGCTATAGTAAGTGTTATATAAATATTAAAGAGATTTTTAAAAAATAAATGAAGGGTAGCAGATTATGTCACCTCAAAATATACCTCTTCGGGATAAGGGTTGTTTTGAGCTGATTATTTTTGAGAAACACCAGACACTGAAGAAGCTCTGAAAACAGAATAAGAGTTAACCTTGTGTGGGGAAAACTGATGTTTATAAAGAAAATTTTCATTTGTATGTCTTTCTCTCTGTACCAGGAAAAGAAAAAATGACTAAATCACAATGGAATCTCACCAATGGAAAGGCATGCACTTCAATCTGCATAACAAACCTTACGCTTGTTTACTATGCTTTTCCTGGTAACTCTTTGTAACTCCCGCCCACACCCAACATACACCTTTCCTTCTTTTGTCTTTAGCTGAAGATGGTATTTGAGTTGGTAGTTGGGGCCATGTCGGGGAGTTACTGAGTTACCCCGGGTAGCTCCCTTGTAGACATGAGGTACACATGCTAATAAAGAAAGTTCTGTTCCTTTTTCTTTTGTTAATCTGTCTTTTATTGCAGGATTCTTAGCCAAGGACTCAGAAAGGTAGAGGGACAATTATTTTTCCTCTCCTACACAAACAATTAGTGTGTTGGGCAGAGAAGAGCTGGTGATGACAAGGGAGAGCACGTTAATAGTCTGTTGAAGATGTCCTCCAAGGACATGGGAAGAGGGGCTGAGGCCAGAGTGCCAGATATTTGTCATACCTGCTATAGACCCTAATGGGCTCAGCTTTACACACAATTTTAAACGAATTTATAATTATTCGCCAACCCTATTCTTCCTTTTAGAAATGACCTGAAGTGTATTCTCTTGGGAGTAGAATTTACTTATTTATTCAATAACATATATTCAATATAAACGATATGTATATTTATTGAGTACTTACCTTGTTCAATGCAGATGATACATGCTGGAGACACATGTAGACAAGCTAAACACGGTCCCTGCTTAGATAAATCTTAGATTGTGGTTGGTGAGAGGGACATTAGATGGATAATTATGCACTTACATGTTTAATCACAACTGTGAAGAGTACTTTGAAGGCCAACAATAATGTGAAACAGGAGTCTCATCTAAATCCAGTGGGTCAAGGAAAGTGTCATTGAAGAGATGATATTTCCCCTGAAGAGCTGAGAATTTAAAGGAGCTGGTTAGGAAAGGGGTTTGGCCTTGAGGAGAAAGGCATATCAAGCAGAGGCAGGAGCATGGGCAAAAAGTTCTGGAATCATTTCGCACTATATGAAATCCAAAAACAGAAAAAGAATTAATGTCTTCCTCTGAAAAAGAAAGGTTGGTGAGTCTTCAGCATTCAAATGGCGGAGTAGGGGGACTCTGAGCTTGCCTCACCCCTTGAACACAGCCAGATCAATATCAACTCATTTTGAACAACTAGGAAATCAATCTGAAGATTAAGAAAACAATCTGCACAATAGGAGGGAAAGAACATGGCAGATATGAGGTTTGGACACATGAGTTGGGGGAGAGAAAACTCATGGTGCCCGGGAGGGGAGGAAGCTCTTTTTGCTGAGAGAAGTCAGGAAGAGAGAGAGAGCAGGGCATAGGACTCATGCAAGACGCTGTGCTGTGGGAATTCCCTCGGTCACACTGGGAGAGGTCTCCCCTTCCTGGAGTACATTTGGAATAGGTTATATTGCCTCTCCGAGGACAAAAGACCGTCTGGGTGTCACTGAGCAGCTGTTCAACAGCAGGGGACAGAGGCGTACACAGGGGGCAGATAACCTGGGTGTGCCTTTTCTCTGTGCTTCACCATAGATTCTGAGCACCTATGCAGCCGTATGACTGCTTTTCTGGGACAGAACAGTGCTGGGTGCAGTTCTGCAAGACTCTCCTTTAGAGAGAAGAGTGGGTCTGAGCCTTGCTGGGTCCTTTAAGATTTGGAGTTTTGAATCCCAGCTGCCTGCCAGAGACAAAACACAGGACAACTGTGGCACCAGGCATGCCTGCAGCCAGGGCACAGACAGGTTGAGGGAAGGGATCCGACCAAAGTCTGGGACACAGGAAGGGAAATTGTTCCATTTTCTGTGAGGGCCTCCTGAACAGTGGCAGCAATGAATTCCCCTCCCTGGGGACAAGAGGATGGGGTGATACCATCTTTCACACACACACACACACACACCCCGCCCCCGGCCCAACTCAGCCAACCAGCACTGTAGGACTTCAGAGACAAACACAGAGCAACCACTGGAGGCTGGAGTCACTTACACCAAACCTTACCCCCTGCACCAGGCAGGGGCACCTTTACTAGAGCAGGTCTGACAGATCCAGCCCAGTTTGGCCTGTCCCTCAGAAGACCAACAGAGGCCTCCTGGATGTACCAAGATTACTGGTCATAGAATGCTCCAAAGTGTCAACTTCAGTTCTGGTGGAAATAGGACCATGCTTTTTTTTTTTTTTTTTTTAATTTTTTTTGCTTTACTTCTATTTTTATTTTATTTATTTATTTTCTTTGGAATCAGGGTTATAGTTTTTTTGTTCATTTGTTGGTTTGTTTGTTTCCTTTTCTTGTTTTTTGGATCAGGCTTCATTTTTTTTCTCTTTTTCTTTTTTCTGTCTTTCTTTTTCTTTGGTTCAGGCATATAGCTTTTTTGTTTGTCTGTTTTGTTTTTTGTTTCTTTTCCTTTTTTCTTGGATCAGTTCTTCTTTTTAAATTTATTTTTATTATTATTTTTTTAATCAGGCTTATCTTAACAAACAAATCAAAGCATACCTAAAGGTCCAAAACTCGCCCCTGCAAGTGAGGAGGAACTCTGAAAGAACTGACCTGTGGGAAAGAGCAGCCAAAACACAGCAACGGAGGGCACCTGGCATAGACCAGAAACACTTCCTGAAACATCAGGCCCTGGAGAGTATAGGACCCCTTGTTAATATAGTATTACTGTCAGGTGCAGGAAACATAACATGCTTTTGTAAGGCACAAGTGACAGAAACCTAGACATAATGACAAGCTGGAGGAATTCTCCCCAAAAGAAAGATCAAGAAGAAATCACAGCCAGGGATTTGCTCAAAATGGGTGTAAGCAATGTATCTGAACAAGAATTTAAAACAGAAGTCATAAGAATACTAGCTGGGCTTGAAAGAACTATAGGGGACACTGGAGAAATCCTGACGGAAGAGATAAAAGACCTAAAAACTAGTCAGGCCAAAATAAAAAACGCTATAACTGAGATGCAAAACCAACTGGATGCAATGACAATGAGAATCGAAGAAGCAGAGATTGAAAAGGTGATATAGAAGATACAATTATGGAAAATAATGAAGCTGAAAAGAAGACAGAAAGGAAACTATTAAATCATGAAAAAAATATGGAAATCAGTGATTCCACAAAGTGCAATAATATCTATATCATAGGAGTCCCAGAAGAAGAGTGGGAAAAAGGGGCAGAAGGTTTATTTGAACAAATTATAGCTGAGAGTTTCCCTAATCTGTGGAAGGAAACAGGCATTTAAGTCCAAGAGGCACAGAAAACTCCCCTCAAAATCAACAAAACAGGTCAGCACCAAGACATATCATAGTGAAATTTGCAAAATACAAAGATAAAGAGAGATTCTGACAGCAGCTAAGGACAGAAGGACCTTAACCTACAAAGGTAGACACATAAGGTTAGCAGCAAACCTGTCTACAAAAACTTGGCAGGCCAGAAAGCAGTGACATTATATACTCAACATGCTAAATGGGAAAAATATGCAGTCAAGATTACTTTATCCAGCAAGGCCAGATACAAGACTATCTATAAGACTAGTGACTTTCCAGGTAATGCACTGGCACTAAATTCATATCTTTCAATAATTATTCTGTAATTGGATGTAAATGGACTAAGTGCTCTAATAGAAAGACATAGGGTATCAGAATGGATTTAAAAAAAAAACACACAAAACAAGGCCCATTGATATGCTGCTTACAAGAGACTCATTTTAGACCCAAACACACCTCCAGATTGAAAGTGAGGGGGTAGAGAACCATCTATCATGCTAATGGACATCAAAGAAAGCTGAAGTAGCCATCCTTATGTCAGACAAACTAGATTTTAACCAAAGACAGTAATAAGAGATGAAGAAGAACACTATGTCATAGTAAAAGGGTCTATCAAAAAAGAAGATGTAATGATTGTAAATATCTATGCCCCCAACCTGGGAACACCCAAATATATAAATCAATTAATAACAGACTTAAAGAAACTGATTGGTAATAATATAATAATAGTAACACCCCACTCACAGCAATGGATAGATCATCTAAGCAGAAGATCAACAAAGAAACAATGGCTTTGAATGACACACTGGGCCAGATGGACTTAATAGATATTCTTTTCAAGTGCACATGGAACTCGTTCCAGAATAGATCACATACCAGGTCACAAATCAGGCCTCAACCAGTACAAAAAGATGGAGATCATACCATGCATATTTTCAGACCACAGTGCTATGAAATTTGAAGTCAAGCACAAGAAAAAATTTGGAAAGACCACAAATACATGGAGGTTAAAGAACATCTTACTAAAGAATTAATGGGTTAACCAGGAACTTAAAGAAGAAATTAAAAAATAAATAGAAGCAAATGAAAATGAAAACACGGCAATCCATAACCTTTGGGATGCAGCAAATGTGGTCCTAATAGGAAAGTATATAGCAATACAGGCCTTCCTCAAGAAGCAAAAAACGTCTAAAATAACCAATCTAATTTTACACTTAAAGGAGCCGGAAAAAGACGAGCAAATAAAGCTTAAAACCAGCAGAAGAAGGGAGATAATTAAGATTAGAGTAGAAATAAATGATACAGAAATAAAAAATACAAAACAAAATAGTAGAACAGATCAATGAAACTAGGAGCTGTTTCCTGAAAGAATTAACAAAATTGATAAACCCCTAGCCATACTTATCACAAAGAAAAATGAAAATACCCAAATAAATTAAGTCTCAAATGAAAGAGGAGAGCTCACAACCAACACCACAGATATACAAGTATAAGAGACTATTAAAAGCAATTATATGCCAACAAACTGGGCAATTTTGAAGAAAGGGATAAATTCCTAGAAACATATAATCTACCAAAATTGAAACAGGAAGAAATAGAAAATTTGAACAGTCCCATCACCAGCAAAGAAATTGAATCAGTATTCAAAAATCTCCCAACAAACAAGAGTTCAGGGCTGTATGACTTCTCACAGGAATTCTACCAAACATTTAAAGAAGAATTAATACCTGTTCTTCTGAAACTTTTCCAAGAGATAAAAATGGAAGGAAAACTTCCAAACTCATTCTATGAGGCCAGTATTACCTTGGTTCCAAAACCAGACAAAGACCCTGCTAAAAAGAGAATTACAGTCTAGTATCCCTGATGAACATGGATCCAAAAATTCTGAACAAGATAACTAGCTAATCAAATCCAACAGTACATTAAAAGGATTAGTCACCATGATCAAGTGGGATTTATTCCTGGGCTTCAGGGGTGGTTCAATATCCACAAATCAATCAACATGATACACCACATTAATAAAAGGAAGGATAAGAACCATATGATCCTCTCACTATATGCAGAAAAAACATTTGACAAAATACAACATCCTTGCTTGATAAGAACCCCCAAGAAAGTAGGGATAGAAGGAACATACCTCAACATCATAAAAGCCATATATGAAAGACCCACACCTAATATCATCCTTAATGGGGAAAAAGTGAGAGCTTTTCCTCTAAGAAAGGGGGTAGGGATGTTCACTCTCACCACTGCCGTTCAACATAGTACTGGAAGTCCTAGCCTCAGCAATCAGACAAGAAGAAATAAAAGGCATCCAAATTGGCAAGAAGGAAGTCAGACTTTCACTATTTGCAGACAACATGATACTCTGTACAGAATATCTGAAAGACTGCTTCCCAAAATTGGTAGAACTGACACATGAATTCAGCAAAGTCACAGGATATAAAATTAAAGTACAGAAATCTGTTGCATTTCTATACACCAATAATGAAGCAGCAGAAAGAGAAATCAAGGAATTGATCCCATTTACAATTGCACCAAGAAACCATAAGATGCCTAGAAATAAACCTAATCAAAGAGGTAAAAGGTCTGTATATGTTGATAACTATAGAATACTTATGAAAGAAATTGAAGATGACACAAAGAAATGGAAAAGCCTTCCATGCTCATGGATTGGAAGAACAAATATTGTTAAAATGTCTATACTACTCAAAGCAATCTACACATTTAATGCAATCCAGATTTAAAAAAAAAAAGAACAAAAAATCCAGCATTTTTCACAAAACTAGAACAAACAATCCTCAAATTTGTATGGAACCAGAAAAGACCCATACCCATTTTGGAGAGCCAAAATAACATTGAAAAACAGAAGCAAAGCTGGAGGCATCACAATCCCAGACTTCAAGCTGTATTACAAAGCTGTAATCATCAAGAGATTATGGTAGTGGCACAGAAACAGACACATAGATCAATGGAACAGAATAGAGAACCCAGAAATAGAGAACCCAGAACCCTCAACTCTATGGTCAACTAATCTTTGACAAAGCAGGAAAGACTATCCAATGGAAAAAGACAGTCTCTTCAACAAATGGGGTTGGAAAACTGTACAACATGCAAACGAATGAAACTGGATCTCTTTCCTCCACCACACACAAAAATAAATTCAAAATGGATGAAAGACCTAAATGTAAGACCAGAAACCATCAAAATCCTAGAGGAGAAAACAGGCAGCAACCTCTTTGACCTTGTCCACAGCAACATCTAGACACATCTCCAAAAGCAACAAATGAACTATTGGGACTTCATCAAGATAAAAAGCTTCTGCACAGTGAAGAAAACAATCAACAAAACTAAAAGGCAACACATAGAATGGGAGTAGGTATTTGCAAATGACATATCTGATAAAGGGCTAGTATCCAAAATCTATGAAGAACTTATCAAACTCAACTCCCCAAAAATAATCCAGTTAAGAAATGGGGAGAAGACATGAACAGACATTTCTCCAAAGAAGACATTCAAATGGCTAATAAACACATGAGAAAATATTCAGCATCACTCATCTTCAAGGAAATACAAATCAAAACCAAATGAGATACCACTTCACACCTGTCAGAATGACTGAAATTAACAGCTCAGGAAACAACAGACACTGGTGAGATGTGGTGAAAGGGGAAATCTTTTGCACTGTTGGTGGGAATGCAAACTGGTGCAGCCACTCTGTAGAATAGTATGGAGGTTTCTCAAAAAATTATAAATAGAACTACCCTTTGACCCAGCAATTGCACTGCTAGGTATTTATCCAAAGGATGCAAAAACACTGATTCAAAGGGGCACATGCACCGCCCTGATGTTTAGAGCAGCATTGTCAACAATAGCCAAACTATGGAGAGAACCAGTCCATAGACTGATGAATGGATAAGGAAGATGTGGTATATATATGAATAATGGAATACTATGGAATATATAATCTAATATATAATAATGGAATATTAGTGATCAAAAAGAATGAAATCTTGCCATTTTCAGCAACATGGATGGAACTAGAGTGTATTATGCTGAGCAAAATAAGTCAGTCAGAGAAAGACAAATACCATATGAGCTCACTCATATGTGGAATTTAAGAAACAAAACAGATGAACATAGTGGAAGGGAAGGAAAAATAAAATAAGATAGAAGCAGGGAGGCAAACCATAAGAGGCTAACTATATAGGACAAACTGAGGGTTGTGGGAGTGGAGGTGGCGGGGGATGGGCTAAATGGCTGATGTTTATTGAGGAGGGCACTTGTGATGAGCACTGGGTGTTATAGATAAGTGATGAATCACTTAATTCTACTTCTGAAACCAATACTACACTATACGTTGAGTAACTTGAATTTAAACTAAAAAACCTGATTTCTTAACTCAGTGATCACCATGATATTCTAAGAAATTAATACAACAATTCTTATTTTTAAAAGCATTTGCCTACATTAAACTACCCCCTTTCTGCTCCTGTTAGAGCATCTCTTATAGTTTTAATCTAGATTTATCTAGATTTAATCTAGATAACCGATCACTAGGAAATGCTGATCTACTTTACAAAGAATCATACGTTTTTTATTATGGTCTATTCCCAAACTCACACTTTATTTTTCAGTTGTATTTGATGGTATTGCCTTACTTGTCTCCTTTAAGTCTTGAAGGATTTTTTTCCAGTTTTTAAATTATTGGAGTACCATGAGTCAAATTTTCTTATGGAAAAGATCCTAAGCTTTAAAGAAGCTGGTTTTCATGTTGTTTCTAACAGAAAACCAATTAGTGAATTATTCACTGCCATGAAAAATTTTTTGTACATCTTGTATGTGAATGTGTATTTGAATTCCTATTTTTAATATCGTAAGGAAAATAATATGTGCATTTAAATGTATTTCCGTTGAAACTTAATGAGTTTTTGTTGTGTCATAAAATAAATTCTTTTTTTTTTTAAGATTTTATTTATTTATTTGACAGAGAAAGAGACAGCCAGCGAGAGAGGGAACACAAGCAGGGGGAGTGGGAGAGGAAGAAGCAGGCACTCAGCAGAGGAGTCTGATGTGGGACTCGATCCCGGAATGCTTGGATCACGCCCTGAGCTGAAGGCAGACGCTTAACAACTGAGACACCCAGGCGTCCCATAAAATAAATTCTTAAACTAAAAAAATAAAAATAAAAAAAATAAAGAGGAAAGGTTGGTAAGTAGCAGTTGCTTTCCATAATTACCTGTTTCCCCCAATGGCAGGCTACGTTGGTGCTATATAATTTTACCAGCATCATGCAATTATCAATAGGGAATATTGAGAATAAATCTGATTGGGGAAAGGGAAAACTCCATGGAAGAAATTATATTAACGGTTTAAAGGATAGTTTGGGCTTCAATAAACTAAAGGAGAAGTAGCTACAGACCAGATGAATTATTCTAAAATGTAAAATTTTTGGTACTAGCAAGATGGTAGAATTTGTTTGTTTTTTTCTTAGGTCCTTCCTCTGGGCTCCTGAAGCACACCATGGAATCTGCTGCCAGAACCACTTACAATAAAGTTGTCCTATTTACAGGTTTTTGATTAGCTGTTTTTATTCTTTAATGAATAAGAAACGATGCCATTATCCCCTACAAAATAGCTGAGGTTTTACTTGAACAAAATCCATTTGGAAATGTTAAGCTGGTTACACAGAACTAATATGCCTCAAGGTGGTCATTCTCTCTGGATTAAAGCTGTGGAACAATTGTGGCTCCTGTTACAAGGAAAATGACAAAGGGCCATTATGAAAAGGGACAAAAATCTCTGTTCCCAGAGGGGGAGTGACAAGCTGAAAGTCCCTCTCTACATGCCAGCACAAAAGCCTGATTGCCTCAGATTGTTTGTTTATGTAAATCAAAAGGCTGCCATTAATTCAGCAAGCGGGGCTGCCCAGCGACAAAGAAGGTGGTGATTGGCTGGATGCTTGCTCTTGGGCTGGTGGCAAATCTGTCAAATCCTATTGCTTTAGTTCTAAGCTCTATCTGGACACCTTTAGGAAAAGCAGCTCATTATTATGTACTGAAGCAAATACTTCGTATTCTTAGAGTAGGAGTTGGAACTATAGAACTTGAAGGGAAGAGAACGCATCTATCAAGGATCTTTTCACTCAGTTTCCCCGAAGCTCTCTCTGCGCCCTTGGACTCAACCGTACATCATGACAGACGTTCCAGGGACACTCAGTCAGGCTGAATGCAATGGGGATACGCCACCTGAAAATGGTCAACAACCAATCACTAAAACAAATGAGGAAGCCAGTGATGTGGGTGGTACCCCACCATACTACAGGGTAGACCCCCGTCTTGAAGACTTACCCATAGAAAGAAATCAGGAGAAAAGTAAAAAATTGCAAGGGAATATGCTAGTCAACTGGTCCACCGATGAGAAGATTCTAAAAGGTAAAGCATTTTCCTTTCTCTTTGATTTGCTTGATTTAATTTGTAAACTCACTCGTGATTCTTTTGATAAACTGTTATGACAGGAATGTGCTGTCCATCCTCCCACCCATGTTCCTGCCCAAATGTGGTCTCTTATTCTACTGGCACTGGATAGCTAAGGACCAAATCTCTGCCTCAGGCCAAATCCAGGCTTATTTATTTGATAACTTTATGACGCTGGACAACTTCACTAGCCTCCTGAAGCCTTAGCTTTCTCGGTTAGCAGAAGGTGGAAATGTAAGGACTGACATTTGTAGGTTTGTCACGAGGATTACTAAGTGTTGGTTAAATGTTAACTACTGTTATTTATTATTATTATGGACAGCCCCATTATTATTTAAGCAAAGGAAAGACAGCATTTCAAATTTGCCTTCTGAAATATACCTGAACGTATCTGAATTCATGGTTCTATAACTTATATAGATGGAAAAGGAGAGGTTATCCTTACGTTTATAAGTAGGAACCAATGAAGAAATGAGTTGGGAGAGTGAAATAGTTACTTTTCAAATCAAATTGATCTACCTACCTAGAGTCTAAACTGATAATTTATTTAAACTTGAACTGCTTAAATATTACAGCATTAATCTTGTGGTTTTTTTTTCCCCCCAGAAAAACCAGAAGAGAATCTTTTTATTGTTCATAAGGCTATTACAGATCTTTCTCTCCAAGAAACAAGTGTTGATGAAATGACATTCAGAGAAGGTGAGAGGAACTTCCATTTTGTACACAGACATTGTCTGACTGAATATGGATGGCAGTTTTTGCATGGGAGGTTGTGTGAGTGTGATGTTGAAAAAGCAATCCCAGCAATGCCTTCAGAAGCTCCAAGCCGCTCCAGGCAGGTAAGGGAGTGCTCTTGAGTATCTGTGGGCTTCACCTTCAAAGGTATTCCAGAAGCATCAAGCCTGAGACTGCATGGATTGGTCTAACTGATTGACATGCCTTGATCTGACAAAATGGTATCAGTCTCTTAATAAGTTAGTCCACTAAATCAATCCTTTTGTAGGATTTATTTAGTGTCCCTAAATCTGTTTCAGGCACCTTGTGAAATGCGAATGTTTTAAAAATGGGTTTATCCTAAAAGTTTACCGTTGACATACATTTAAAAATAAGATTATAAATTTATTTGATCTATAGAAAAATTCTAGGCCCCTATGTAAGCAGAAAATGGTTATCTAATTCTTGTCAAAGAAATCTCCCAGGTGATGAAGCTAATTTTAATTGTGTTCTTTCAGAAAGTGAGAGAATAAGAAGAACATTGATTTTTAAGTGACTTATATTTCAAATAAACTCAAGAGACTAAGAAACACAAAATCTTTTAGATTTTACTTCTAAGAAGATACCTACATTGACGCAATTTCCAAATCAAGTGCAGGATAAACACGTATTAATTAATCACTCATTTCCTCTTTTGCAACCATAAACATCTTATCTCAAAATTGAAGTTGGTTCATTAGACCTTGAGCAATTTAGCTTAGTTAGGACCATAATAGGCAAAACATGGAAGAGATTTTTTTTTTTTTAAATATTGGAACATCACATAAAATAGTAGATGCCAAGGAAGATAGGGATTTGATTGGCAGTTTCTTGGGTTTGTCCACTTTGCCTGGACACCTCTCAGAGTTATCTGCTATCCCCATGTAGTGGTGGAATAGCCATTATTGTAGTAATGTAGTAAGGGACAACAACTATTAAGCTTTTACATTATCACAGGTAATTTATAAAACTTAAGCCTGAAGCCCCATGAAATGAACTAAATGACTTCTCTGCCCTAATCTTTCTGTTCCCAAGGTAGCAAGCTCTCACAGGCAGGGATCTCAAAGTACATCTAGAGACCCTTTCAAAAAAAATTTTTTTTAAGATTTATTTATTTATTAAAGATTTTATTTATTTATTTGACAGAGAGAGACAGCCAGCGAGAGAGGGAACACAAGCAGGGGGAGTGGGAGAGGGAGAAGCACGCTTCCTGCCAAGGAGGGAGCCCAATGCGGGGCTGGATCCCAGAATGGCGGGATCATGCCCTGGGCCGAAGGCAGATGCTTAATGACTGAGCCACCCAGGCGCCCCTAAGATTTACTTATTTACTTGGGAGAGAGAGAGCGCATGCAGACATGCAACGGAGAGAGGCAGAGGGAGAAAGAGAGAGTCTCGGGTAGACTCTGAGCTGAGAGTGGAGCCTGACTCGGGGCTCTATCTCACAACCCTGAGATCACGACCTGAGGTGAAACCAAGGGTTTGACACTTAACCAACTGCACCACCCAGGTGGCCCAAGACCCTTTCAAATATCTGATCAGGAAATCCGCTGGGGACAACAGTTTGCTGGGATCTTTCATTTTATCAAATAGAGAATGAAAGCAGTCTGGATTTTTTAAGTAGATGGTGTCAGGGTGAATTTTTCCCTGAATGAATCCTTTTGTGTTTGGTGGAACATATGTTTCTCCTGTAAGGCACATGTTGGTGTCTTCTGTTTTCACAATGACAAACAGCTATAAAGTCTCCAAAGAGAATACTCCTGGGTTGAAAAATAGCAAGATGCTAAAAATATTGAGGAAAAACTATAATTTAAATTCAAGAAGTAATTTCATGCATGACAACTCCATGCCTGAGTCATGGAATGAGCAAAAAGATCAGCTTCTTTGGTTCTTATGGAAAAAAAGAGAATAAAAGAAAGCTTAAGATTATAGCAAACGTGCTAATGTATATTTATTTATAATGTAAAGAATAGTGACTGGACACCAACAACCTGATAGGAACTGTGTACAACCAGTTAGGAATGACAATCCCTCTTCACTTCTATCTCATTTTCACTTCCATCTCTTTTTGTAAGTTTACAGTCTGATTCCTGTCGTTGGGAAAACAAAAAAATGAAAAGAGAATGAAAAATCTTGACTGGAAAGAGACTTGTGAACATCTTTCAGTGAAAGTAGAAAGCTGTGGTGGGGAAGGCAAAGAGGAACATTGCCTCTCACTTTATTTAAAGACTCTTATGGTGTTGAAAGGGGAAAGTGAATGGAAGCCTGACAAGCCACACAGTCTAGACAATATTTTGGAGTCACACATAGACTGCAGTTTCTCACAGAAGTCCCTTTAGAGGTGAAAGCTCAGAAAACAGCCTCCACTCTAATTCTTTTTAGCATGCTCAATACATATTGTTAAGGATATGCCAACGTGATCTGTTTGAAAATTGAAATTTGACATGAATTAAGCCTTGTAAAAGTCACTGCATGATACCAAACACCTTAAGTCACTTAGTTGTTTTTAGGGGTATGTCTAACGTGACAGGCTAGTCTAGTGCTATATAGGATGACCACAATATGATTTTTAAAGCTTGGCTGTCCTAGAAACCAGTGGCAGACCTTAGATGACATTGTGTGTGCTTTGGTGGGCTTGGTGCCCCAGTTAGCCCAGCATATGACTCCTGACCATCCATGGCCCCCTGTTCCTCCTTCCACAACTGGGACTTTAGCACAGCTCTGAGAAGCGTGGGGCAAATACTGAATGTGCTACTCTGAGCATGCCCAGATGTGGGAAGTAATTGTTTTTACTACTGAAAGAAAGCCTTTTTTCTCCTGTGAGATATTTTTCTAATTTTCCTTGGAGAATATGTGTGTGTGTGTGTGTGTGTGTGTGTGTGTTTATGTAAGAGATAGGTCCAAATATTTTATTTTCCATGTTCACATTTCCAGTCACTACAGGCTAGACAGGATTTTATAAGTTTGTCTCAGGAACACCAGTCTCACTAGATACAACAGTCCACAGCAACAAAAAAAAGTTTCATGGTCAAATGAAGTTGAGTTGTCGACTTCCTGGAGATTGACAATATTCGTTGGCATTTTAAAGACTTGGATATGAAGCTTACGTAACTGTGTTTAATGCAGTATTTTCCAAACTAATTTGATAGTACAAACCATTTTATTGTGTAAATCATATTATTAACCCACAGAATAATATCTTATAAAGCATGTGTGGGGGAAATGATCATCCAGAAACATAATTTAAAGAGTAAGAGTTGGGTATTTCAATTACCAATTGATTTTGCTACAGGACATCAATGGGAGAAGATTCCTCTGAGCAGCAGTAACCAAGAAATAAGTAGACAAAAGGAAAGGATTCCTGAACAACCTCTAGAAGAGAAGGAAGAGGAGGATGGGAAGAACAAAGCTCATCAGGCAACTGAAATTGAATGGTTGGGATTTCGGAAACCTAACCAAGTTGATGTGTTGCATTCTAAACATGAGGAGGAGCAAGAGGTTTGGGATGAAGAAATTCATGATGACGATGATTGCAATGATGACGAAGATGAAGTTCGAGTGATAGAATTTAAGAAAAAAAATGAAGAGGGTTCTCAACTAAAAGAGGAAGGAGATGCAAATGAGGACTCCCCACCGAGCAGCCCCAGTTCCCAACCTGTGACACCCGAGGAGCAGCCAACCTTCGGGAAGAAGAGTGATATCTCTAGAAATGCTTATTCAAGATACAATACGATATCCTATCGGAAAATCAGGAAGGGGAACACCAAGCAGAGAATTGATGAATTCGAGTCTATGATGCACTTATAAACTAAATGGAACTGAGAAATTCTCCTGCCCACTAAAGCAAAAGCTAATTCTGTTTTCCTGAGATGCATCTTTGCATGTCTTATTTGAGTCATCCCCTCTAAAGACGTGAAAGCTTAATCTGTTTTGCTGTAGAATAATATGGAAGTAATCCTAGACAAAATGCAGTCTGGTAACCTCAAGTCAAAAAGCTTTAGATTCATTCGTGGGCATTTGCTTTTTAAAATTTCACTAATACAGTCTTGTGTGATGAGCACTAAACAGCAAACAGCAAGCACCCCGGGAGAATCTGGCATGATTTAGCTTTAAAAGTAGCAACACTGGGAAATACAGTTATCAAATGAAAGAGGACTACAAGAAATGACCTGTATTTTTTTGGTGTCTTTCCTCTTGTACATCGAGGGTGCTAGAAAGTCTGGTATTAAACCTCTCTTTCTTTTAAACATGTGTTTCTAGACACTGGCAATAAGCTGTCCAAGAAGTTTTGCCTTTCCTAGTATCTTCAGAAAAGATTTTAAGTGGTTTTCCTTGGCATCTACAGAGTGGAAAGTCTGGATAGGCCTCCTTCCTAGGTGTCACCATTCACTGAATTTTCTCGCTAGAGCGGCTCAGCAATTGTCAGTCAGGAAAATTCTGTTGACTAAATGTTGGCTTTATGCGCTCAAGATGAATAAAATCCATTGTGAGGGTGATACAGGGAGGGGCTAGAAGATTGGTGGGCAATAGACTAAAGAGTCAGATAGTTTATTTCTGTGACTGAAAATAAAATCTCGTCTAGCAGAGTTAAAGTCATTAAAAGTGAAAATGACAACTTTAGCACAATTTTAAGAAAATACCCCTCTCTATTACCACACTTTCTCTTATTAACAGTATCTCAGAATAATTTTCTTTCCTTAGAAACCCAAGACAACTGTAGTCATAACTGTACTAGTTACTACGAAAATGGAAATAATTATCTTAGAATATTTTCGAAGTAGAGTGTGAGCATGTATTTTTAGTGAGAAAGCTCTGATGGTTGTGCGGAATATATAATTTACTGGACCTCAGCCCAAATCAAGATGCTTAAAATTGTGCCTATGGAATTTCACTCAAGCCAGTGTGTCAAATAATGTACTGAATATTTATGAAAAGGGAGAGTCTATATTTATATTCTTAGATAGTTTCATAATTTTTCATTTCAGGCTTCCATATATATCACCCTGAACTTTCTGTCACCACCGATAAAGATATTTTTGGCCTTGCAAATAAAGAGACAATTCCTTATTGTCTGAGTGTAATACAGTCTTCATTGTACTATTCAACCCTTTGTTTATTTCTTTTGCATTTTGTGAAAAAACCCGGGTTAGGCCTTCTTAGATTATTGCTTATTTATGTGTAACAAATCCCACACATTCTAATGGAAATTTCTTTAATTCTTCCTGGTCATATAATATATTTCCATGGTATCATATACTATTATTGACTGTTTACAAGACTCAACTTTGAATTCAAGATTGAAGCGCTTCTTTTATTCTTTCAAACAGATATTTTGCAACCTGATCGTGTAAAAGTTCTGTCGCTCTTCATCTGTAGAAGCTATGGATTTTGTCCTTTATAATGCAAGTTTTCAGAAGAAAGCCAGGGAAGTCAGATGTTTATTGGTAAATTTAGGTAAAAGATTGGAGCCCTCAGACAATTTCCTATTTATTTAGATCCTCTAAATCGTTCCACCTGGACAGCCTATTTTCTTTTCTGGATTACTGATGACCTCTACAATTTTCTACTTAACTTCAAAGCACAGTATTGTGTTATCCGTCATGGAACAGGAGCATATTGTTAACCTACCATCAACAGAGCCTGTATTTTTTTTTTAATAATTTTTTTTTAAAGATTTTATTTATTTATTTGACAGAGATAGAGACAGCCAGCGAGAGAGGGAACACAAGCAGGGGGAGTGGGAGAGGAAGAAGCAGGCTCATAGCGGAGGAGCCTGATGTGGGGCTCGATCCCAGAACGCCGGGATCACGCCCTGAGCCCAAGGCAGACGCTTAACCGCTGTGCCACCCACGCGCCCCCAGAGCCTGTATTTTTCATTGCTCCAGCAGAAGTGTGGAGTTCTTGTGGAATTTGAGTAAGCCGGGTGGTCTATGGTGTGACATAGCCAAACGACTGGCTCTTACGGGGATCCAATACATAGTAAAACTGGCCTTTTTAGCTTCGTGTTCTTACCATATAATTAACCAAACGTGAAAGATTTTGTCAACAAAGCCTTTTTCAGGGTGTGTTCAATGAGCAAATGCTTAGTGCTTATGGGGCAGTGTAGTTAACAAAAGAGCACCAAAACTGCTCTTTGACGTTAATGCCCATTGCCCTGTGCGCCATCTTATACTAAAGCCACAGAGTTAAGTGATCATAAGTAATGTGATGGGGTTAGGTGACTATTTGATTCTTTATAATCTAGGAAAGGCAAAGGTATGGTTCTGATTTCATGAGGAACATTCAACATATTAGATGCTCTTACAAGACAAGGTAGAACACAAATTGGGAACTATACTGGCAGATTTACTGCTTTTGTGATTCGACGTTCAGGGAGGGAAGGACTCTGGTACCTGGTAGGAGGGAGAAATTGATTTATTGTGAGAATGTTGCTATTTCTTACAGGACTTTTTAATTTTTCTTAGTTTTGGGGTGAACAGGAATTAATAAAAGCTCTATTTCTTTGTCAATATAAAATTTACCTTTCATATAATGCTACATCGGAAGGCATGGAATATGTCAGAATCTATCTATCATCTGTCTACAATTTAAATAAAGAACTGATGTGTCTGACTTGCTCTCAATAAAAGTTTGTGTCCTTGTTTTTGGTGTCTAGAATTTATTTTCTTTCGCTGCCTTTAAAATTTAGGAAGAACCCTTGCATATCAGCAGCTATTAAAGACCATTAAGAAATGCTGCTTTAGAAATCAAGAGAACACCTTATTTAAATTCAAAAAGCATTATTTATTTCAAAAAGGTCTTAAAATGATTGTGTACACAATTGCAAAAAAAATTTCTGGCAGGTGGATATGTAATGTTCATGAAAAATTTGTATTATTTTTATAGGAATTGAGCTTTTGTTTTAGATACACCTTCACTCCAACAACTGAAAAAAAATATCTTTATAGCCATCAAGGTAATACATTTAAGCCATGCTGACACTTTTATAGTAATTGTTTCTGCATATTTACATGGGGTAGTACTTTTGGCACATTTTCAAATGAAGAACGGACATTTAAGTTTTTCAAAGTGTTAGGAAAAACATTTAAAATAAGTAATAATAGAGAATTATGGAAAAAGATGAAGCACCAGCGTATCATAAAGAAGAAATATGTTTGACCATCTGAGAAAGGCAACTACGTTTAAAGGCTTAACTTTCATTGCTCTATAAAAACAAGAGGGCTATAAAAAGTAATGTCAAAAGTTATAGCAAACATTTGCCAATATTAAAATATCAGACAGTAACATAATAAATATGAATACCAAAATGTGTATACAGTTCACGAGGAACATGAAGTGACTAAGCCATACAATCAATATAAACACAATGACACGGGTAGTAATCAACAGCAGAAATCACTCCACAGATACGTGGCAAACTACAAAATCAAAGGACAATACCTAGTAATTAACTGCCAGTGTGGGAGAGTTTTGGAAATGAATTTGGAAAGTAATCTGAATTTTTAGTTAGTGACCTAAAATTTCATATCTGATTCCTTCTTTATAATAACTTCAATTGGAAGAGGCAGAAAAATTGGGTACTCAAAATGTTCAAATTAAACTCCAAATTCCTTTATATTCCACTGTTTCTTTTTTTTTTTTTAAGATTTTATTTATTTATTTGACAGAGAGACAGCCAGCGAGAAAGGGAACACAGCAGGGGGAGTGGGAGAGGAAGAAGCAGGCTCCCAGAGGAGGAGTCTGATGTGGGGCTCTATCCCATAACGCCAGGATCACGCCCTGAGCCGAAGGCAGACGCCTAACCGCTGTGCCACCCAGGCGCCCCATATATTCTACTGTTTCAATCTCGTTCTCCCATTAACAGAAGTTTTTAGGTAATCAATAAGAAAATTCACTAATTTTACCTTTGCCTTCTCTTATTTTTCTGTCCACCTCTTATAGCTAACACGTATAAAACTAGCAACATTTGGGAAGTTGTTTGAAGGAGGAGAATTAAGTAAGGCATGTGCGAAATCTGAAATGAATAACAAGCACCTTGATAATGTAGAGTTTGGTTACTCCCTTCAAGTATGGAGAATGATACCCAGAATGAAAGTCCACTGGAGATACTTTTGTCCAGAAGGCCAGATGCAGACAAAGTTGTGCACCTCAGAGAATTAAAAATACCCAAAAACATTTCATAGTTTTCTTTATATTTGTAAGTAGGAACTCTTGGTCTTATTTTCTCCCACTTCGAAGCATAAAATATAGAGACTCATATATATAATTATATATACACACACATATATATGAATATATACACATATTTATCTATACGAATATATATGTATATATACATATATATTTACAAAGATCAATATGTTTTTGGTCAAGTAAAGATAATCTAGGCCCTCAAAAAATTTGTTTTTATATCTAACATAAAGGTTTGATTTTATATAGATATTTATGACTAATATCTTTGAACTGGCAAATACCAATCAATAATAAAATAGAAAGCCTCTGTTTTCAAAGAAATTGTTACTTATTTAATGGCAACTGTCGACATTAGAAACTGACCACATTAGAAGTTGCTCTATTTGCTGAAAAATGAGAGCTTTCCTGTATGTTTTGGCAAAGCAATGATTCGCGTAAACTTGCAAAGAGACCCTAGCTGGAATGGTAACTACTAATTGACCCATTAGGTTGAAAACAGAGGCGTTGAATCTGCTTATTGCGGTGGGATTTTTTCCTTTCTTTTAGGAACCAACGCCTACCTGAGATACCATCCATTAAATCTCATCAGGAGTATTTAATACTTTACATAGCTTACTCAAACTTGTCCATGGAATGGCTGTTTGCCAAAAATAAATATTTTGTACATTAGCTTTGGTTAGTGTTCCTTTTCTCATTTCAAGGCATGTGGCTCATAGCAATTTTTGAATAACCTACACAAAAGTTTTGTAAAAGCACGATGGTGACAATCTACACAACAAAGTAAAAGTTACAGGTTTTGGTTTGTATTTTAAATTAAAGGACTCTTCAATGTTTTACTTCCCACCTCTGTTCAAACTGAACAATCTGTCAGCTTTGATTAATGGTTGGGGGAAGAAAGAGTTGGCAGTATTATTTACAGGGAAGCTATTCCTCTATGTCTGCTTCTCCTTCTCATATTTGTTATAGGAAATGGAAAAGAATATGTCCTGCATGAAGTCAAGGAGATAGACCACTGCAAAGCATGTGGGGATAGCTACCACTAAGGCTACATTTCAGTTGATTAACAGAAAGGGTACAGCCTCTTTATCACAGCCAAGGGATACCTAAGACATTTGACTTCACAATGAAGGGATTTTAACCTAGCCCACCCCAGATGACCACCTTATGTAAAGAAAAGAACAAATCATAGAAGCATGTTGTCATCAAAGAGACTCTTTTCTTCTTCTTCTCCTTCTTCCTCTCCTCTTTCCTCCCTTTCTCCTCCTTCTCCTTCTCCTTCTTTCAGCCAGATAGAATGGAAACTAGATTTTAATTTCTTACTAGTGGGATGATCTTAGATAATACCCCTTAGCCATCCTTCTTGCCTGCATAATGAGGACAGTAAGACCTAACTCACTGAGTTGTGCACAACAGTGAGATGGAACACAATTGGTGCCTAGCACATGGTAGGTACTCAAAGATAATCAGTTCTCATCTGTCTTTCCCTTATTCCCTATAAATTCCTTGTTTGTACCAAAGATATTGGGACCCTCATCAGAGGCATAATTTCTTTTCTGTGTTTGAACATGGAAGTTAAAGTTGTTAAAACAAATAAAGATGGTACTATCTGGCCAGCCTCAACCCCACTCTCTTGCATGAGAACCCCTTAAAAACAATCCTAAGCCATTCATAAATTCATGGTTGACTGGAGAATTTGAATTCCTATATACTATAATTGGTATCTTTGCCCCTCTACAATCCCTAAGGCAATACTATAAGCAAGGTGTTTTCATATCTAAGAGAGTAGTCCCAAATTAGTTGTGGAGAAACTAACAATACATTGTGATTATGGCATATGGTGGTTTTTGGCCCTGTGAATGACAACTGATTGAATGTCAGCAAGCAGAATTGAGCAAATTTGATGCTGGTGATAAAACATGGTTGTACCAACAACAGCTGTGTCATCCTTCAGGGAGAAGCTCTGGGTAACTGTTGAAAAAGAGAAAGGAACCGTGCAAACCAAAAGGTTCAGAAGCACTCAGATGGTCTGGTAAGTTAGTTTTTGATCAAATAAGTCCTGTAAAATATCAAAACTATGCTTGTGTTTAAAGTAACAAGATGTCTAGACATTTCCCTAAGAAAAGGCAATGACTCAAGCCAATCCAGGGAAAACTCTGAAGTCTTCCACAGCCTCCTACTGAAGAATATACGGTTGAATAGGACCCTAATGCGTCCCACTAGGGGGTTTCTCACTAGAAGTATCAGAGGTCTAGTAGCATTTACACCTTTATTACAGTCTTCTGAAAACAAAATGTAGAGGGTAATGCTTAAAAAAGTGTTGGTAGGAGATTTCACAATTAGTCAGTATTCTTAAATTTAGGCTTATACAATTTCCAATTAGTGATTACTTCCTCGCATCTTAGAGTAGTTGAACAAATACATGGTAAAAGCTCTTTTTAAAATTCTTTCCAAGAGCGAACACGTCACGTATGAAAACAATCCTTTGCTATATTGACAACGTAGGTTCCAATAAGCTTCATATTATGTGAAGGTGAAGTCAGGATACACTGAATACACTGTAGAAGGTTTTTTGTGAAAAACATTCAAATTTCCTTCATTGGTTTGCCCCAAGGTGTTTCCGAACTGTAATTCATCTTTTTCTGAACAGGAGTCATCAGACTGGGGACAAAAAACCTTTCAACATTTTTGCAGTTATGCGAAGAATTGCATGAGGCACTCAGCATACTCAGTTCGGTCAGCAGTTCAGTTAGTCCTTTGGCAACTGACTTGTGTTTTATCCCCCATATGGCTCTGTTTTGAAAAGAATTATCTCATTTTCTAGTCATTCTCTTATCTCATCTGCAATGTCAATTATCTGAATAAAACATCTTAAATATGATGCAAATAGGCAGAACCTTTTCCCCTTCTGAGACATGGTTATAGCTCTGCTTTTGTGCAATTAATTGGGAGATAAAATTAAATTTTAAATAAGCAGTCAGAACTAAAGATGCCCAGTTTAACCATCAGCTCAATTGAACAAAGCTTTGTTTTTACATTAACAAGCAGAGAGCATGGTTTTCCTCCAGAGACCCAACCCCAGCAAAAAGGCTTCTGTCTCTCTTTCTTAAGAATGCTGTGGAACAGGTTTAGGCCAGAGGCCTGGGGCACTGGACTGAGCCCTGCCTCTGGAGATCCAAATTCTAATCCTCATCTCTCACTAACTGGTGTGGGACTCTTAGACAGGTAATATGATTTCTGGGCATCAATTTTTTTTTTAATCAAAAATCAATATAAAGGATGTGAGGATTTCTAGAATCTCTTCTGATATGACTAAATAATGGCATATATAAGGTTAGGAATTCAATGTGGATTGAAAAATATTGGACCTTTCCCCAAATTTATCAGTGTTCTCATTAGACCCACATCCACAGCCTTATCTCCCACCCCCACCCCACAGAGGTGTCAGATTCCTTTTCTTTTCTGGCCAAATCTATGTCAATTTTTTTCTTAACTCTCTTCCAGAGGGTTGCTTACCTCATTCTCTTCCCCTTTCATTATGTTCCCTACATTTTATTTCTACTTTGAAATCTTTTAGAGCTTATTTTCAGCATACTTCATCCCTGTGAATGCCGTTAAATCTAAAGGCGTATTTTCTATAAATCCTTAATAATTTTCAGTGCTCTGTTGCTGCTTTATTTGTTTCAGCTCCTCTTATTTGGTCTTACATTACAGTGTGTTCAACAATTAAGTGTATTTTTGGTGATTACAGTGCATTGTGACCCAGCCTCTTCTTTGCCTTTTTTTTTCTTTTTTAATTTCCACCTAAGTCTAGGAAGTTACTAATACGGCTGTTTTTTTAAAGTGTAACTTTAAAAAGCACAAAACGAATTGAAACAATGTCCCATATCTAGAACTGAATAAGCATTTGACTTCCTCACTTAGTTTTTTTCCACTGACTCAGATTGGGGGAAAAAAAAACAACAAAAAACAAAAAACCATTATGTAGTCATCTCGATCAAAGTCCTCCCATTGAGGAGTATGATGCCGATGGTCTTTCAAACTGTTAGGTGAACAGGCGTGTAGCTGGGAGGGACTTCACCAAGATGACAGCTGTGTGTTTCTGAGGTCTTTTAGCTACAGGAGCTCAAGTAATTTTTTAAATAATAATAAAAAAAAAAGCAAATAAAAGACTAGGTTCTCATTGATTATACCTACTTGTGGGCCAAAAGAGCTGGTTATTATCAAACTCAGTCATCGTGAATATCATTGTACTTCCTCAAGTACTTTTGGCTTCATTTCCTATATTTCCTGTTACCTGTTTGATTGCATGGGGAAGTTTGCGTGCTGAGGTCCATCCAGCACGGGGCAGGAAGCATGCGATTCAAAAGGCCACCTAGAGCTGAAGACGGGCTCCAGTTCAACGTTAGGTTGTTTCCCTGAGCTCACTTTTGGTTTCTCAAATATTGTGGGTTTTTAAATCTCCTATTCAAATGCTATTAATTTTGAAAATGTAAACTACCATGGAGAAATACAGTCCCCACATCCACTGTCATTTTCACAGTGTCTAATGGGTTTACTAGATAAAAATATTAGTTGTTCTTTAGTCTTCATAATATTTTTCAAATTTCCACTTTTGGTATTGCTTCTCTGGGCCACAAGCAGCGACTTTCAGGGTCTTCTGAGAAATATTTCCTTCTAAGCATAACAACTGATGATAGTTCCCAAAAACAATATGATTCACCTGGAAAGAAAGGGGATCTGGGAATGAGCCACATGAATTTGACAGCTGAAATATAAAGAAATGAAAACTAATTAAAAAAAAGATAATTACATTTTTGATTCCTTAGGAATTCTTCTGAACTAAATTAACAACAGGACCACAGCCTTTGGACTGTATTAAATTTGTCTCCATCTCAAACTAACTTCTCACTTCTTCAAGATACAAGGCTTTTAAGACTTTTACGACTTCCTCGGGGAGGAAGCAGGAGATGTATTTTCCGATGACGGGTCTGATAACTGTATTACTTAAAGGAAATAATTCCATATGGCATTTATTATATTTGATGGGTGATGGTTCTCTGATTGATGGTGATCATGAAAAAGCAGCCGTCACAAAAAGTGAGTCAGTTAAGTTCTCAATTAAGTTCATACCTTAGAATGTAAACATGGAATACAAAGTGCTAGAAATGATGTATTTACTTATAAGCTACCCACTGTAATCTCTGGTAGTATGTAATGCCTGATGTCCAGAAAATCCAGATATAATTAGAAAAAAGTCAAAGGTATTTCAGAAAGTTCTATTATTGATTAATATTTATGGAATATCCTAGAAATAATAGTTAACCAACTTAGAACTGGCTCATGGCTTTATAATTTTTTTCATCTATTAATCCTCTCAATTTTCCATAACTATGACAAAGATAATCTTAATTATATGTATATTGTTTTGAAATATTTTTTAAAAAATATACCAAATAGGGGTGACTTCATAATAGTTTATTTTAAAGATGTTCCTACAAAACCATTGTCATCCTTGTAAGACTTGGGAAATATGATGTTTGGGTATGCTCAAGGCTTTGTAAAGGAGTTGGCCTTGAGCAAAATCATCCCGGATTATCTACAACATTCTGCCAGTGGATTGTAAAGAGGTAATTGAATAACTTGTCCCTAACCTAAAGACAGTTGATGAAGGGACCAGTGATGGAGAGTCATTCCATGTCACAGTACCTAGGAGTTACTTATGAAAAAATTTCCTCTTCGGTGTCTATAATCCCCAGTATTTGGGGTGGGCTCTCCTAGAGAATATATTTTAAATGCAGATTAGAAATGTATACTTTTAACAATTCTTTGGTATTCAGGGTCAAATTCACTGTTACCCTATTTCCTTCTACGAAGCTCTCAATTCCTAATGCTAAAGGGAGAGACATGTTCCTATTATTCAGTCTTTTTCTCCATTTCTTTTTTAAAGAATTACCATACCTTGGAGGACTCAGGAGATTCAGTATGAAAATTACCAAAATACTGAAAAAATAAGGAAAACTATTATCAAGATATTCATCTCCATGACATCAAGCAGCATGGAAAGGGGAACTTAAGGCAGAAGGCAGCTGTGTGACATGCTACAAATTCATAGGCACAAGCAGCATCAGGAAACATTGAATTTTTGCCATCTTAATTAAATTACTCTTTACAAATTGGCTTACCATTTAGAGGAACCAAAATTAAGCCTATATAAAAATCAGCTAATAAAGGCTTAAGTTTTCAAAGGGGCCAACCCAGTTTATAAATAAGACCTATGTGATTTAAAGGCTGCTTGCTCCTAAATATTTTCTCATTAGCCTGATTTTTTTTTTCTGGTAACAGATTCACTTCTGGAGATGAAAAGTATGTTCTCATTCTCATCCTTTCTCACCCCTGACCCCACCTCCAGCTTTTTTTGGCATAAGGTTAAGCAAGCAGAAGATAATGTTTGATAGATGTTCATGGATTTTTCCAACACTACACAACAGTAATTGCTGCACTAGTAATTCCTAATTTTTCTAAATAACTCAATAATAGTCATTATCACTAAAGAGAAAAAAAAAAAATGCCCAGAAGGTACTGAAATATAACAGAGAAGATTGAAAGGGAAGAAGTTTGGAAAATATGTTGCTCAAGCCCTGATTTAGACCCCAAGTAGGAAGAAAAATGCCATGAAGGGAATAGTCACTGGTTGTGACATCAAAAGAAATGGAGGCACCCGGGGGGTGGGGGGGTGCTTTGGGGACAACCCTGAGCAAGATGATGGTCTTCATATACCCAGTACATTTTGTGGATTTGGTGGTTACTTGCCAGTAGGATAATAGAAAATTTAAGAAGGTTGGCCTGAAATTATTTTTGTCACTCCAAGATCTTACACCAAAACTTATGACTTTGTATCTTGTTAAAACAGAATTGGAGAAACCGATCAAGACTTTGACATTTATCATTCTGAGAGCGAATAGGGTAGAGCAGGGGCGGTCTGGTAAATATTAACAACTGGACCTCTAGGAAAACATCCCTGGATTAGTAGCATGGGTTTACAGAATTCCTCCCATCGTGGCTGGTTTAAGCTACCAGGGTCATGTCACTGAATGTGATGGTGGCAAGTGCACGTGCACACTGGCAGCTCCTACGAGCAGGTGGGAGCTGCCTCCACCTGTTGAGGCCCAGGTCTCTGGGAATGAGGGGGTGGGGTGAGAAAAAGTCTCCCTTTAGGGAAAGGAGGCAGAATGCCGAAAAGCAGAGTCATGCTAAAGTGCAGAGCTTGTCGGAAGCACACTGCTTCTTGCTTCCCCCATATACTCTCCCTACGGGCCTCTCTGGGAACCAGTCAGAGCCAGTTCTAGCCTCTGAGCATGATTTTTGGCAGTTAGTTGACTGAAGTGAATGGCTTATAGAAACAAAGATGCTGATAGCTATATAACCAAAGAAACGGGTGGCTTATATTTAAAATAACAGATTTCAAATACATTTTGTAAAAGAAAAAAAGGCATTGACAATTTACAAAAATATCCGTTTATCTCTCTGTATGAACTTTTACGCTGCCTCTAGTTCTCACAAACACACTGAAAGCTTCTGATTGAGGATGCGGACAAGGAGAGCTTTACGTCCCATTTAATGGGAAGTTGGATTTGCGATAAAGAAGAGGGACACATATTTTGCTTACCAGCTCTGGATGAAAGACTGATGTTGATTTATGCAGCCATCTTAGCCCTTTGTTTCTGTTATCACAAGGGTGCAGGCCCAGGGCCCCGGTATCGGGGACGGGAGCTAAGCACCACTCTCCATGTTTAATAAGTCTTAGCCAGGTGTAATTAAATTGCTGACGCTGTTGGGAAATGAACAAGGAGAAGGTCACTTCAGGCAACAAATACAGGTAGGGGCTTTGCCAAACATTTTGGTTAGCAATGGTTAAGGATATAAGCACTCTGATCAAATGTTTTGTACCCAAATCCTGGTATTGCCACTTTTGATTCTGAGAGCATGGGCATATTATTACCATATCTAATTTCATTTTTATCATTTTTAAGTTGGATCGCATTTGGGTGTATCTCAGACTGTTAAGTGCTTAGCACACAGTAAGCCGTCAAGAAATGTGAGTTGCAATAATAAAAATTATTGAGTACAGTTAGTATATATCTGCAAATGGAGGTCATTTCAGGTGTTCTGAATCCCAGACAAGCCTGGTGCTTGAAGCAGTGAAACATTCAAACCATCTGTAGGCATTTGGGCCATAAGGAGATCCAAGTCACAGTCCTAAATTACTTTGGTGGAAATTATTATGCTTCTTTGTTTAAGACCATCGAGATTACCAGACTCCTAGAGCTTTGTAGGAAAGGGTAAAAATCTTTCTTTGCTGATCGCAGAAAGAATCATCAGGTTCTGTTCTGTTAGCATCCGCTAGTTCCTAAGAACCACCCTTGGAGAAGTCCAGGGGAGTTGCCAATGTCAAAAATAAATACCGATTCAGGTAATGGAACCATGTTTTCAGTTTTTATAAGTAATTTTTCCAGTTATTTACACCCTAGTACTATCTGCCTTGTCAATTTATTCTAAGTCTGTGGGTCTGCGGGAAGTTTGTTGTTTTGCACCAATGTGAACATTAAAACAAAACAAAAAAATAGACTGCTGGTAAAAACTACCTAAATGCTTTTACCTCGTGAATCATTTGTAATGTAACTGAGATTTAACTTAGATTATCAAGTATGTCATTGGGTTAGACCTCACCACTCAAAGGGTGGTCTCTGGACCAACATCAGCATCACCTGGGAGCTAGTTGGAACTGCTGAATCTCAGCCCCACCACGGACCTATTGAATCAGAAATCTGTATTGTAACAAACTTCCCAGGTGATTTGTGCGCACATTAAAATTTGAGAAGCATGATCTTATGTCATAATACAAGGGCGTCATGTGGCTACTAGGAGAAGCTAGACATTACCTTTAAAAGGGACATCTCAGCTGGTTGAAAAGTTAATAGCTAAGGGGACTTTTTAGGTAAAGTGAAGGCTAAGGCTCGGTGGTTCAATCCTCGGGCTTTATTCCTTTACAGGTTTTTGGATGAGTGCTATAATCTGGCTTGGTATTAAGCTTCATTAATTCTGCCAAAATAAGTTCCCTTCCTCCAGGTCCCTTTACTTTTTATTATTCAAACAAACTACAAGCTAAAAGTGAGTAACAAGACAAAAAGGGAGCTGGGCGTTTGTAGAAAGCGGGGGCTGCATAGTCATACTTTCGCCTCCCAGCATCCCCTTGAGACACTCAGTCGTTATCCAGACCACAACTTGGATCTTCATATAAAATACTGGTGAATCAGGCACAGAAAATCACAAGAAGAATGAGTCTCGAAGGATTGAATTAAATAATACTACTTTCATATAATTTGGACTACTTGTGGTTTTATTTTGTAATTTATGACTTTATTTCCTCTTTGAATTGTTAATACGAGTTGTATCTTTCAAATGATTTTTGACACTTTTCTCTTCCCTCTGCCTCCTTTCTTTCCTAATTAAGAAAGAGCTCCCTCAGCGTCAAGTTTACAATCCATAGCTGTATTATAGCAACAGAGAGGACAAAAATGTCTTTTCAGCTTTGAATTAAGAGGCAGAGAGGAGATGTGCTCAAAAATAGAAGCAATATCTCTAAGTCAAAGCAAACAGGTAAATCTGGGGAAGCCTGGATTCTCATCACAAAATAATTTCTTTACCAAAGAGTGATCTACAATTTTAGGAGGCTGAGTACTACTCATGGGTTGATGTTTCTATGAGTTTTGTTTGACATCCAAACCAGTAGTATCTGCACAGAATGAGAATGGGTGGGGAACATACGCTGAAGGGGGAGGTACCATCAGAGCTCACCTCCCGCTCTGCAGAGTCTCTGTTCTCCCTGGCCCTCTTCCTCCCCTAACCATTGTGTTCTGAGTCGTCAGAGATTTGCTAAAGGGTTTTCCACCAGGGATCATGGATTATGTAATTTGCATCACTCCCTCAATATGTAGGAGAATGGGGAAAAGGGGACTGAATCAGAATAAAATTGCACCCTTAGACTATTCAAAAATATGCTCTGCCTTTATTTCCTTTATTATTTTATCTTTAGATGTGATTTTTTATTTTTCCCCTTTTTTTGTCTTATTGTAACAGTGAACATTTGCGGGGCACTGAGTGTTAAATATTGTTCTACATGCTTCATCCGTATGACATAATTTGACCCTCAAACCTGATTTAGGGGTAGGTGCTGTTATAACTGCTATTTACCTAAAGGATAAAGGATTTGCAAAGTTAACACATTTTTGGAAGTGATGGATCCAGAACTGGGTCCCTAGTGGGTTGACTTCAGTACTCAGTCTTACTCCCTTGGTCAGTATCTTTACATTTAGTTGTGGGTTGTCTTATCACCAACCTTATGATAATGTAGAAATTTATAAATTAATTATTGTTTGTACAGGAAAAATAAATTTCTCAAGTGAGCAGTAAGTGTACCATACTCTGCTCTTATCAGGTACACCTGCACCATCTATCAACGGTGCCTATGATGAGAGAGGAAACCCAGCCCAGCGTACCTTGCTGCTCCCATCACAGTCTTCCAAAGTGGCTGTGGTGTTTTCAATGGAAATGCATTTGCCCAAGGCCACATTAATAAGCTAGGGAACAAAATATAAAATATGCATTAAGAAAAAAAATATTTTAAAGTAGAATAAGACATTCAGAAAACACAGACTATAAAACTATAATAAGGTAAAAAAGATAGTTAAGTTGATAGCTTAGCATTACTTAGCACTATGCGATTTTATTGGTTGCTATCTCTCACAGAGACATAATGTAATCTTGCTAAAGTACAGCTTCAATCTGTCAATTTAGGCCTATGATTCAGCCACAGAGCCAACAAACAGAAGCTTTTAATTAACCCTTGCCTGGAATGCTGAATAGGGAATGAGCAAAAGGTAGCATGAAAAGTAGTTATTTTCTTGTCTCAAGTTTTTTTGATGCATACATTAAAAGTCAATGCACAGACTTGCAATTTAATCAAACCAACAGTTATGGGCTCTGTTCCCTGGCTGACCCCTTCAAGCCATTTCCCTGCTTAGGCATACTGAATCATAGATAAATTGAGTCCTTCAAAGAACAGCAGATTCCAGCTGATTCCCTGTCAGAATCTTCCTAATGACTCAGGCAAGCTACATTTCATTACAGGAAAGTCACGAAAGCTAATACAGAGCCAACCTTAAAGGCACTATCTGGCAGGCCCCCAGGTTTTTAATGGATTTGCAGGGTCAAATATGGAGGCAGCTTTCTATAAGTCACCATTTAATGCAGAAAAATGTTGATTCCCTTGCCCAGTTTGACATCTTGGGCAAGGCTAACGAGATGGTGAGTTAATAGTGCAATTTAGACTTCTTAGATCTCTAGAAGAGCTATGTAGAGTCAAGTCTACACTCAGGAAAGCCTTCTGAGCTGGCAGGTGGTGAAGTCTTCATTGGCAGGAACACTGTTTGTGCCCCCTCCTGTTCCAGGGCGCCTAACACAGAGCCCTGACTCTAAAGTGTTGCCCGATGAAGCTGTGTAGCTCAGAGTTGTAAGCCTTCATAACACGGCGCTCAGTGGGATGGTCCTCACTTTTACATGCATAGCTCAGCTTACAAGAAAGTCAGGGGCATCTTAGGAGACCATAAAATGCAGAAAACAAAAGAAAACAAAAGAAAAGAAAACAAAACAAAAACCTTTAGCAAATGGGAAAATTGCAAATACTGGTAGGAAAGGGACCGACATTGTAAGGACAGTAGAAAAACATGCGTAAGCCAGAAAGCTGGAACTGCAGTCTTCCACATAAAGATGGATGACCAAAGAATCGGACCCTCAGCAGAATGGTGTCCTGGGAAAAACAATTTACCCGGTAGCACAAGGAGACAAGGAAGCTAGACTCTCCCTTGGGAATCTGAACCTTACGTAGACCTTCATTTGGGTTTGAGATGTACGTTTACACTACTTCCATCGGATAGGAACTTTGACAGACATAAAAATAGTACCAGACTGGGGGCATCTGGGTGGCTCAGTTGGTTAAGGGTCTGCCTTTGGCTCAGGTCATGATCCCAGGGTCCTGGGATCCAGCCCTGCATCAGCTCAATTCCAAGCTTCACAGCAAAGGGCTCCTGCTCAGTGGGGGAGTCTGCTTCTCCCTCTCTCTCTGCCCCCCCCCAGGCTCATGCTCTCTCTCAAATCAATCAATCAATAAATAAAATCTTTAAAAAAAAAATAGTACCAGGTTGGTTACTTCTGGGGTGGCTGGCATGTAAAACAACTCTGGAAGGACAGAATTTCCATCAGAAATCTTCAAAGAAAGCTCTATTCACAATGTAAAGTGACAAATATGGGAAGACACAATCCACCGTTAGTAAATGGAGCAGTCAGGACGCCCAGAGGAATCACAGAGCAGGGCGCCCAGCGGAGATTTAATAGAAATGCATGAAAGGAGGATAGGCCTGGAGATTAAAGAAAGGAAATGTGCTCCAATTGTTCTCTGGATTTTAACAGACATAAATATAAACTTCTGTATTTGTGGATTCTGTCTTCCCACGGGTTCGGAAAACTCTGGCTTCAATACAGCTGAACAGGTCGTACTGCTCCAGAACCTCGCAGAACCTCCAGTACGTTAATGTTTAGCTCTCTGCTCTAAGGGGGAAGGCAGCGTGAGCGTCTGCCAAATATATTTGGCCCTGGGATCCTATTTCTGGCAGCACAACTAACAGTGCCCAGAGCAGTGTATGGGAACCCCTGGTTTAACTGAGTTCTTTGTATTTATTTTGTACAGTCCCTTCTGCCAAGCATAGAAAAAGCATTACATGGAAGGAAAAAAATTTTCTTTCCCTTGCTTTCCGTCACCCCCCTATCAGAAATTTCGGGAGAAACTGCTTTTCTTCACATAGAAATGATTTATGAAGCCCTAAGGAGTTGTTATTCTTTATCTCATTATGAATGGTTTTAAAAATGGATTCTTCATTTTATTTTCAAGGAATTGTATTTATGCTTTTATTGTAAACCATTTCAATCTTTTTAAAAATATCGGACAGTATATAAATTTTAAATAATCCATTTTGAATTATTTCACTTTCCAATTTAGGAGGAGTTCCCCACAGTTTATCACAGAATTGCCAGACTTTGGGCTATAGGCTATTTGCTAAGCGTCTAATCCAATATAAAGACACATTATTGGCAATGTGCTTTCATTCCTCAAACATTTTTGGTTCAATAAGATATGATATGTTCTTATAAAAAAAGAAAAGAAAACAAAAAATCTTGCACTAGATTTAAATTCCTAAATAGGTTGAAAGAAGGGAAAATGTGGAGCAAATAAAAACTTGTAGAATTTATTTTCTTGGGACTCAAATCTGTCTTTCTAAAATAATGGTCTAGTTAATCTTAGTCTGAAATGTCTGGAAAAAATCTTTTTTTTCTTTTTTTTTTTAAATGGTAATAATGCACCCTACTGGTTATTTCAGAAGGGAGCAAATGATATCTTGATTATAATTTGTCTAAGGAAAGCAACAAATAGAATTTTAAAAAATCATTTAAAAATATTTTCTTCATTTTAATATATTATAGCTCTGGCAGCAGCAGAAGGCTGTTACAGGAGAACGCTTCAGAAATTTCATGGGAACTCTTACACAAGTTAACCTCACAGAGGCAAAAGGTAGTTTTTTAGTTCCCTCTGGTGGTTAAAGTTTAGTAATGCTCTTGCTGAGATTCTGTGTGAGGACAGGAAAAAAAATTACTATGGTGAAAATTTTTTTCTTACTCAGGAGTTAGAATTTAAAAAAAGAAAAAGTAAGTTTATTTTACAGACACATTATTTGAACAGTGTATAAATTCAGGGTATTCCTAACGAGTTACCTAGAAAAAAAAAACCAGGTTGAACTACCAGAAATAGCTGCTATTTTATTTTGACCTATAAAAATGACAATTTTATACTACATTATGTTACAGACAGGTCACATATACTAGTTTGTCAGTTGAATTTTTATGTTTCCTCTCTTTCATACTCTTCCAGAATCTCCCCTATACTGCCAGGGAGAATGGCTCTTCTAAGTCCTTGTCATCATCAGGAAATTTCCTAGGCGGAGACTGATTTGTTTGTACAATTCACTTTCTAGGGGAACTGAACAAACATGGCCTAAAACAGCAGGCTTACTGATGGTCAAGTCTGAGAACTTCTTTCGTGAAGAAAAAGAAAATTCTTAAAGAAAATGAAATAATTCCAGGAATATTTATAAATCAAAATTCAATGAGAAAACAATAAAACAGATTAAAATTCTGCATGACTAGGGAAGAGCTCTAGGTCAAGGCCTGACTAATCACTTCTAAACCTATTCTACGGTAAATATCCTCATAGCTTGCCATCCTTTTCAAATTAAGCCCCACTCCCAGAATGGGTTTGAAATGGCTTTCATCCAGGTTTTCTGCTTTCTTGCTTTAGTTCTTAGCTTTGTACTCTGTCCAACCTGTTTAGTTTGTTTTCTTCCCTTTTGGTACATTACATTGTGCCCTGGAATTTTGTCTGTCATCATTTGACTATTTTGTTTTCAACCCATGTTTGAAATCTATAAAAATCTAATTAAATCATGTCATCCTATTGCTTAACCTTACTCAATAACCTCCTATTACATTCAGTAGGGGGGAGAGAGGGAAAGAAGGAAGGAAGGAAGGAAGGAAGGAAGGAAAGAAAGAAAGAAAGAAAGAAAGAAAGAAAGAAAGAAAGAAAGAAAGAAAGAGACAGGAAGGAAGGAAGGATCATTACTCTGCCTGTAAGGACCTATGTGACCTGACTCTTCCTCCCTCCTCCCCTTCATCTGGTGCGATTCTTCTCTCCTTCTGACAACATTCATCTTCGTGGCACTTCTTGAGTGCCTGGACAGTCATCTATCTTAGAGTTTTTGCACAAAGGGCATCCTCTGCCTAAGACTCTCTCCTTTAGAGCTTGGATGACACTTGTCTTTCAGGCCTGGGCTTCAACATCTCCTCAGAGTTGAATACTCTAGCTTAGAAGGATTCCTCAGTTGTGACCAGTTCCCTAAATGAGAGCCATTCTATTTTTTATTTAAACGTTACATACTTGTACATGGTTTTCCCTACTCAACTTTAAGCTCCACAAATAGGAATCAAGTGTGCTTTATACATCACCCTATAACGCAGTTCTGAAATGCTGTCTGGTTTATTGATACCCAGTAGGTATTTGCTGAAATAATCAATGAAAATGGCTGCCTAAAAGCCTCCCGTAAGTTCACCTATATTTAACCCTTAACCATGCTCTGTCTCATCTGCACTCATACTTGGTATTTACTTGTAATGTAATCCTTCATTCTTTTCCACACATTTTCAAGAGTTTTTAAATTTTATTTTTATGGAGTCAGAATGTAATTACTGCTTGAACTTACCACACCATTAGCCCTCACAATGGGAGCCTTCAAATCAGGAAAAACATTCTCCAAGTACCATTTGAAACTTTTGCATTTTAGTTTCTTTCGAAGTTCCCTTTGTTCTGTGAGGTTTCCAACATCTAACCCTTGGTCTATGAGGTGGTCCCCATGGCCATAGAAGAGCTCCTTGTACTCATCAAGCCAGACCTCAGCAACCCGCACCAAGTTCCGCTCTACTGTCTTCATCCGGTCTTTGGGGAAGGAGTACGGATTGTCATTTCTGAATATGTGGCCCACTCGGGAACAGGGAATGATCTCAATTTCACCACCACACATCCACACCTGGAACAGTTTGATAAACATCAATTTTTAAATGATGTCCACAAATCATGGGCAGTTAACAATGACAAGGAACCACTTGATCACCACTCCCTCCTCCCCGCAGTTGGAAGTAGTTTTTTCTAGTAGTTTCAAATTAAACTCAACAGGTTTATTTGGTTTTGTCCATTGCTGTGGACCATTTTAGGATTCGTAAAAAATATATATTTTTCTTCCCTACCCTGCAGTGTTCATCTTTTTATTTTATAAAGAAATTCTCACCAAATCCCAAAGTATAAAATATAAACTATGAATTCCTGTTTTGGTTGGATCAGGGAAAGGAGTTTATATTTCCATTTTTTCAAACTTCCATTCTCATCTTGGGATGATCCACACGACTTATGGAACACAACCTGAAAATGAGCTCCAAGTAATACCCCTTTTACTATATACCACCTCACTCCCCAGGAAAGCAGTTGCCTTTTGGATTCCCTTCAGTCTGGCTGCTGCCAAGGCTTTCTTAGCTGTTGATCAATGACTATAAATACCCAGAGCTGTCTGGATGTCCAAAGTTGCTGCACCATTGCCTGCTGATGGTCTGCTCTAAAGGCGCTTTTTGTACTTCTGTCACTTGTGCTGTCTAACATGACCCATTACTGAATGATTTACTGGAGATATTTTGTATGTAGTGTGAATCCCGCAGCATTTATACAGAATGGCAGACAATTCTTTCCCCCATAGTCACATATAGAAACAGTGTTATGAAATATTAGGGAATACTAATAAATTTCATGAGAGCTATTGATTCTTCCAAATTTAATCTGGGATATAAAAACATTAATCTAGAGGCCCCCAAATTTCTGTGCAATTTCCTCCCAGAGGCAGTCCCATATCTGATTATATTAGTAAAATGAAACCAAATGAAAAAGTCTGAATTGTAGAGAGAATTGGAGGACCACTTGATAATACCTTGAATGAGAGCTCCATATTTTCTCCACCCCACACATCAAGCCCAGGGTCGTATGTTCCAAGTTCAAAAAAGTAATTTTTATCAATAGAAAACAATCCACCTGCCATGACGGGACACCTACAAAAAGAAATGTTTTTTTAAACTTGCATGTCATGGGATTTCAACTTTTAGAGTGGGTCCTCTGTGCAGTTGTGATGGAGTTAAGAGAGATTTCAAAATAGCGACCAAGTGTGGGGAGGTCTTGGAAGGGAGTCACAAATAGCCCTGAGGTCATCAGTTCCCTGCTTCCTGGTGGCAGAGCTTGACTAGGGTCAGCAAAGATGGGGCTTAGAAGTAGGATTCTTATTTGCCCTTTACTCTTCGCCACAAACTCTCGAGCTAGGTTATTTTTAACAATGCCTATTTAATAGTGCTAAGGGAGTACCAGGCACTGTTGTGAGCATTATATATGTATTATCTCAGACTTTATGGAAATCCTGCAAGTATGTACCGTTAAGAAACTACAGCCCAGAAATGGTTTGAAACTTTCCCGAGATCACAGATTACTATGATGTACACCTGGGGTTCAATTTAGGTGGCCTGGTTTGACACTATGATCGCTCACTCCACTCTACCGTCTCAACTGTAGACAGACTTTATTGACAGCTTATTATGTGGCAAACACTTTTTAAAGTATGTGATATGATCAGATTTAATTCTTAGATGATAGAGGTAGTTCCTTCTATTAGTCTTTAATGCAAAAAATGAGGAAACAGAGATTCAGAGAGGTTAAGTAACTTTTTAAAGCTCACACCTTTAAAAGGTAGTAGAGTTGAGATTTAAATTCAAAGAGTCCGACTCCAGAGTCTTCATGACTGTTCTAGATTATGGGGGATAGAAACTACACTTGAATCAGCAGCTCGACAAGGCGGTAATCACTTCCCATGGTGGTTACATTGAGCCAGTTGAAAGGTTTGTGTGGAGAGCCTGTCTTGTGTCTAGGGTACAAAGCAATGTCAAGGGTAAGATAATTCCTGCCCCACACCTACTTCCTGTCCCCCATCATTTATGTACATATGCAGTCTGAATGCCCAATGTCCTTTCTAGTCCATCCAGAATGCATTCTTTTTCTAATGTTATGTGGACTATAATCTGAACTAAATCACTACATTGACCCTCAAAATGGGAGTCTGAAAAAGGCAAAGAAGTTCTTTAGATGTGGGATCAGAGTAAGTGTGTTAAATTCAGGCAGATATGGATGTGAATCCCAATTTGTTCTTTTCCTGGCTGTATATCCCTGGAAAATTACTTCTTTTAGGGTCCATTTCCTCATCTCTACCATGGCAATACTACCATCTCACTCCTAGGGTTATAGAGAGGGTTAAATACACAGTGCTTAATAAATGATAGTACTCCTAACTTGACTCACTAGGAATACCAATTCTGAAGGCATCACACCTAGCAAGGAATGAGGCATGCTTTATTGAGGGTTAAGTTCTGAGAAATAATGCTACAATCCACAGTGTGGGCTGGGGCTTTCTCTTGGCACTTGTCTGCTCAAGTTCTCTCTCCAACTGGGAAGGCTTTGGGACTCCTGCTGCTCTGCCTGAGGCTGGCTGCATGCTTGTCCTGCAGGTCTAGACTCTGGAGGAAGTGTTCAGAAGTCCCCACTTTGGCTTCAGGTCTAAGCTGTGTTCTTCAATTCAGCAATATTCAATTTATTCTTCAATTTATTTCTCCAGCAATAAAGACCCACTTTTAATTCATATCTGCCTTCTGTATCTATTTCTCAATTCATTTACAGAATTTGGCACCCCTCCCATGGAAACGGTAGGATTAGAATTGAAAAGAAAATCCTAACAGTAGCTATTATTACAATAATATTTTTACTACTATTATTTACTCTTCCAATTTTTACTCATGTCGGCTTTAATATGCGTGTTTATATTAGCATTTATGCAGCATATTCAATTAGTTTATATTTCTTAGGCTGTAAATCCCAGAGAACAGGAGTAGTATTAGTGAATTTCTCTGGGTTCGGGGCTGAATAAGGTCCAGTTGACCATTTAAAAGAATGAGTTTTGGTAGTGGGAAAGTAATCTCTTAGGAAAACTGTTTGCTTTTGATCATCTGTTGGCTAAAGCTATAATTCTTTTTTTTTTTTAAAGATTTTATTTATTTATTTGACAGAGACAGAGACAGCCAGTGAGAGAGGGAACACAAGCAGGGGGAGTGGGAGAGGAAGAAGCAGGCTCCCAGTGGAGGAGCCTGATGTGGGGCTCGATCCCAGAACGCCAGGATCACGCCCTGAGCCGAAGGCAGACGCTTAACGACTGCACCACCCAGGCGCCCCTAAAGCTATAATTGTTGATGGTCTAGAGAATGACAGGAAATACTTGTTTTGTGGAATTGCTTCCTATGCATTTGTAAAAAGATACATAATTGCTTTCTAATTTTAAATTTCACACACTTACCTTATTATATCTGTTTCTTTAATTCTGTTTTTTGCAATAACATCTGGAGGAATTGTTCTCCAACCAAAGTTCATGGGCCACACAAAGATGCCTCTTTGAAAGTTGTCCACTGTCATGTAACTAATCCAGGAAAAAAACAAAAGAGCTACCTGAGATCGTACACATATACTTAATCGGACACCATGCCTTGTTCAAATGAATGAAACAAGTGCTTACACAAATGATTTTAGATTACCACAAACTTTTTAATAACATTTCAAGCAAATTTATGAGTACAACTTACATTAGTGACTTACTGGCTGGATTGCTAGTTTTTAACTTATACTTTACTTTTAATAATGTTCTGACTATTTTTGAGGGAAAAAAACAATTTAGGAGCATATGTATATTTTCCACAAAAAGATGAACTAATCTTAAGGAAGATAAATATTTTCTGGGTTCAGGTACAGCTGAATAGAAAGAGGAAAGAACTGGACAATGAGTATTAGGATTTAATGTTATTAAAAGTTAAGCATTTTGATGATCCGATAAACTACTGGATTGACCTCTGATCCTAAGATATCGATTATGTGTTTCTACTTATTTAAATGGATGAACTTTGTGTTTCTTAGATTTGCAAAAATGTGCACTTTAGGAATACGACCAGTACTTTTTGCTGTTGTTGAAGACTCGCTTAGAAGTGTCTCGTGGAATACAACAGTATTACCTCATGTCCTTGTCATTGATGACTTCAATTACTGGACAGGCTACTTTCTTTCTACTTAAATAAACTCTTTCCAGAAGAGGTTCCAACCAACCAACGTTACATTCCACGTGAGAATCTAAGAATGTCAACACATCACCTAGAGAACGAGAAATAAAGAAACCATTTGAAAATGCGATATACTGAGTGTGTGACTTCATGTTCAGAGGTCTTGGGGATTGCTTCAGAAAGGTGATTATAAGGGTAGTAGTCTTCTCACTGAATTCCTGGTCCCTATAATTTCATTCTATAATGAAATAAAATCAATTTTGTTTCTAGAAGTCCTATGGGGAAAGCATCATTTTTGTTTGTGAAAAATTGGTAAGCCACTTAGAATAGATTGGCAAGACTTTGAAGGGAATCCTTAGTAGTAAAGGTGGCTGCTTTGTCTCTTCTAAGGAGGGTGGATTCCATTAACCTGGCATGGGTCTGCGTGAACCAGGCAGAGTTTGATATTCCAAGGTGGGCCGTAGGAATGATGAAGATGAGAAATCACTCTGCATAGCAGGGGTGAAAACAAATAAAAGACAAAGAAACAGCAAGGTTAGAAGGTAGTGTTAAAAGGGTTCAGGGATGGGGAGGGAGAATAGGAAATAGTTTAATGGGTATAGAGTTTAAATTTTGCGAGATGAAAAGCATTCTGGAGATTGGTTGCACAACTGTGTGAGTATACTTCAGAGTACTGGACTGTGCACTGAAGAAATAATTAAGATGGTAAATTTTATTTATTTATTTATTTATTTATTTATTTATTTATTTATTTATTAAAAGATCTGTTTATTTATTTGACAGAGATAGAGACAGCCAGTGAGAGAGGGAACACAACAGGGGGAGTGGGAGAGGAAGAAGCAGGCTTCCAGCGGAGGAGCCTGATGTGGGGCTTGATCCCAGAACGCTGAGATCACGCCCTGAGCCGAAGGCAGACGCTTAACGACTGAGCCACCCAGGCGCCCCAAGATGGTAAATTTTATGTTACACATAATTTACCACAATAAAAATCAAAGACTTGCAGGAGGAGAAAAAAAAACAACAACAACAAGAAAAAAAAAGCTTGGAGGCTAAAAAATAATCATTAAAACTTATTTTTTTTCCTATTAGTTGTGTGAAGTAACACTCTCTTCCCAATAAAATTCTCTGTAGCATCTACATGGTTCCAAATGATTTTATACAAGCGGAGTGTATGTGTGTGTGTGTGCGTGTGTGAAGATTAATAATAACCTGAGGAATCTGGGCTATGGCCAAAATCCTATATGTGTCCTTTCAGGCCCAACCACAGGCAACTTGCAAAGGCTTTCCCCGGCAGGTCCTCATGGCTGGAGGCTGCCCTCTCATACCAGATGTGGTCTGCAGCCAGCGCACCACAGCCTCTGAAGGGACTTGCAGTCAAGATCTCAAGCCCTCCCTCTTCTTCAGTGGACATGCTCTCAGCATAGCTTCATTCCTAGCTCAGTCCCTCCATTGGAGGCCTCCTTCAGGCCAAGATCTCTGTCTCACCGTAAACGAGGTGGGGAGGTCTCCAAGACATTTTCCTCCATCTGACTCGGCATTCAATACTTTCCCACTCTGAGCCCTCTCCTTTTTCTCACCCGAGGCTCCAGGCAGTAAAACAGGAGGAGCCTTTTGTTCTGGGCTCCTTAGGCAGTGAGATGACCCTCACGTCTGCACAATCCACAGGGAAAAATGGAACATTCAAGGAGCCAGCACTTCCTTCTGTTTCAATTCTTACTTACACTTCTTACTTATATTAGTGGAGGAAATGATTAAAGACTTGAGTGTTATTTTCCTTTTGGTTTATTATTTGAATCAACCACTCTGACCCCTGGCTGCTCCCCTCAGCTCTCAACAACCCTATAACAACATCGGTTACCTTCTAGTAAGTGCTTACTCTATGCCAGCCACTGTCCTAAGCATTCTACATGGTTGTCTTGTTTAATCCACACAACAAACCTGAGGTATAAATCTAATTTTTATTTCCACTTAAGAAATGAGATGTAGCTCTAAGTTTTATTCCCATCTAAGAGAAACAAAGGACTTAAGCAATTTTTTCAAGTTTACACAGCTAAGTGGCAGCCTGATACTAGAAAATAGCTTATTCCATTGCCTGGGTTCCCCAAAAAAAGAAAGAAAAAATGGCCAGAAAGAGGCAGGGCTATGAAAATGGGAAAGCTTAAAGTAAAAGTAGAAGACAGCAGCAGGGGGCGCCTGGGTGGCACAGCGGTTAGGCGTCTGCCTTTGGCTCAGGGCGTGATCCCGGCGTTATGGGGTCGAGCCCCACATCAGGCTCCTCCGCTATGAGCCTGCTTCTTCCTCTCCCACTCCCCCTGCTTGTGTTCCCTCTCTCGCTGGCTGTCTCTATCCTGTCGAATAAATAAATAAAATCTTTGAAAAAAAAAAAAAAAAGAAGACAGCAGCAGGCAAAGAACCAGGTGAAATTAAATACCTGGATGATAGCTCATTATCCATGAAAAACTATAAACTACCTCTTAATTAATGGTTCAGTATCTTATTAACCGATGAACAAAGGAATTTTTGCATAAGGGTAAGAAACTGACCTTAGCCAAGGTCTAGGTGAGGGACGTTCTTCAGAAGTCCCTAGGCAGCACCAGGTTGTGCTAGGCTAAAGCCCCACCCCCCCATTATCCCCAACTCTTGGAAACAGTGGTTACAACTCCTGATCATGCTGGTGGAGTCCTATTTCCAGAGATTATGGCTTGTTTGATAATGAAAGGCCATTATCAACTATGGGTGTCCTTTTGCACAGTCCGCTCCCTGTGTGGGAAGAAGGTTCACAGGGATTATCTAGGTGTGTAAGGTATGTAAGCTTGCCTGCTAAGGTCCTACTTGGCTAGTGATAGCATGTGCAGAAGACAACCCCCTTTTTCTCACTCCTTCTACTGCTGGTCCATTCGAACCAAAGAGCAGTCTCTACCAGACTGCATGTCGCTATCCCCAGAGTAAGCTTAGAGGGTCAAAGGGGCCTGGATTGACTTTCTCAATCCCTGGTAGCAGCATGATGGGTACCCAAACTTACATTCACTTCCCACCTGGCCCAGATCCCCACACAGATTTTCATTCACTTGTTGCCAGGACCCAAAGGAAGCAGCTTCTGTCCAAAACATAGACTGGAATTTTATACTGTTTTATTTTGGGTGAGAAGCGAATCCTCCCATGCATGAATGTCATTGCTCCACTTTCAGACACTTTAATTTAAAATAAGATCTCCGGAACTAGACCAGGGAGCTGTCTATGTAGCTGACTCTGGTTGGGACTTCTACTTGTAGTGGGTATGGTCTCTGGACATTTCACATACTCTTCCTAACCCCTAGACTTATAGTGAAATGAACACAGGATCGAAGCCACATAGCTCTGCTTTCCTTAGCCACATGGGATAAATTACTTAACCTCTCTGAGATTTACCTTATGGGGATAGTTCTAAGATCTACCTAACACCTAACTCCCTTATAAATAGCTAGTGTTATTACTATTTTTTCAACGAGAGTTTAAGCTAGAGCTCAAATCATCCTATCTTGATGCCACCTGGCAGGCTTTTCTGATTCTTAAGAGTAGGTCCCAGCAATGCTGGATGGTTTGCAGATGGGTTTGATTGTAACTTATTTATTTATTTACTTTTTGACCAACTCAGAGATGCTCCATGTGCCAAAAAGCTTTGGCTCCTTTTTGAGTACAGACCCCCATTTCTATTCAGCCAACCAGCTTGGGATATTGTTGCCAGCACCAATTAGTGTTGGAGTGTTGTGTCTAGGGTTCCTTGAGGGATGTGGACCTGGCTGGGCGTTTGATTTTACATAATAATTTACAAGTGATGCTAAGGAAACCACCTGTTTTACATGCAGCAGAAACAAACTGTAGAAATTTACAGGACTATCACTTTTCAGGAGACCCCAGGGCTGTCCAGGAGTTAGATGTCGTTTTAGTCCACATACTTAAAGTTAGCCAACTGATTCTTTGGAATGCTCACAGCAGTGTCACGTATTTTGCCAAATGCCCTTGTTATAAAGGAAATGAGAATCTGATCTCTACTCTGACTCTCCAGAGTGTACTATTGAACCTGCCCGTCTGCAGACGCTTCTTGGCAGGGCAATAACTCGCTCTTTCATTCAATACTCGCATGAGATCCAAGTGGCTGGCTTGTTCACTTTGTACCTCAATTACTGCCTCTCTTTTTACTTCTGTTGGTTTCCTATAGGACACTTTCCTTAGAGATCCATTGACCATGGCCTGCCCTTCAGATTTTTAAATCCTACTTGAACTCTCTATGTCCTCATTCTCAGGAAATAACTGATTGGACTCGATCTTTTTGCCTAAATCATATCCAGATGAAGAACCTATTATGCCCTAGAAACTGAATATGTAGTGAACGCTGTTAGTGGTCAGAGAGTCACTGTTTTGCCCTTATTATATTGTATTATGTACTTTCAGAAAGTCTAATAATACCTTGGGACCACAATGGGCTACTTGACCTGTTTCAGGTCCTTGGATCTTTGATCTCATCCTTGCCTGTGGTTTCCCCTCCCTTTTTTCTGAATCCTAAAGGGTAAATCTTTAGGAAACAATAGCTGTCAAGGCCTGTCAGATTCTGAATTCAGATTCTTGGCTGAGCCAGTCTAGAGAAAATTTCTGCCCTGGTATCTTTGCTGATCTCTGTTTACTGAGACTTTTCGGGCCTAGAATGTCTCTTGCCTGTGCTTTACTTGTGATGACTGGGGAATGCCCAGGGGGAGTCTGGGATAACTAACAGGCTGGTCAGCCCCACTTAGGGCCAGTCCCTGAACAGTCCCTGAATTATTTCCTCAGCTAAACCTGGTATGGGCTTCTGAATCCCCTTGAATTTCCCACAGGAGTCAGATGCACTTCAGGGCCCTTGGATGTGCCCTTGGGCAAGGCTGGTACTAATTCCATCAAAACACACTTTTCAGCTTCTTTCCAAATTCAGGCATTGACCTTCCTCTAATGCTGCTCAAAGTGTGGCCATAGACCCTGCCATCAGTGATAGGAACAGAAATTGAGAACAAATGCTTTAAAACCCTAGCAGTTTGCTGGAATTTGTTAATTTATTCTCTATTTTATATATGTGTACTTATATAAGATATATGTCATTATTTATGTTATCTGTATCTTATCTATGCTATATGTACACACATACACATGTATATGTTATACATAATAAATTTATGTATATATCTATATACATAGAGTATAGATGTATGCATATATAATTGTGTATCTAGCTTTATTTTTTCCCCATTTCTTTCTTAGGTAGTTCATCTTTATTATAATTTACAAAGGGTAGGTCCACAAAATTTGGAAATTAGGAAGAAAAAACTTCTTCTATGATAGTTTGAGAAGCAACTCTTCACTAGACAGTGGCAGGCAATTAAAATGCACCTAGCTGGCCTCTCCAAACTAAAGTTGTGACCTCTGAGCAAGTCACTACAACAATGTAGTGGGGTTGACCAGAATCTAAAAAACAGATAATATAGAAAAGAAGATATTAGAATCTGCTGCACATGTTATTTCATGAAATGTCTATCATAGTTATATGTGTAATATATATATGCACTGGGTTGTGATGTAAGATTTATTTCTTAACATGGGTCATGGTCAAAATAGTTTGAGAGTTACCGAATGAAAACTGAGCTAATGTGTTCAAGGGTGTTAATGACTGACTGAGAGGCAAGTTTACATTTATACATTTGGATTTTCTAAATCCAAAGAAATTATTTTCTGGCTGTATAACCGCAAGTACTTGAGCAGGCCGATTAGGCAACTGCTTTGAGCAAGTTCATTGCCCTCATCTGAAGAGGCCTCCCGTGTTGTCTAACAGTTTTGACTATTCTGGAGATCATCACCAGCATGCTTTGTGCTCCATGCAGGCAGAGAGAAGTTTTTTATAAGCAGTACATTTTTGGTTCTGCACTTGTCAGCTTTCTCTACATGGATGTCTCATTTTCATCTCAAATTTACATGGACAAAATCGGAACTCAACTGTAATCCCAAATCTGTTCCTCTGGTTATGGCCCCACCACCCACCAACTTGCTTAGATGCCAATTCTAGGGTTTTTTTTGTTTTGTTTTGTTTTTTGGGGTTCTTTTTACTCCTCTCATTATTATTCTCTTCATACGTTGTCTGATGACAAGTTCTGTGGGCTTCATGTCCACAATATATTCTTACTCTGACCCCTTCCTCCATTTGCCCTAGTACCTCCCTGGTGCTTGGACAACTATAATAGCCTCTTTTTTTTTTTTTAAGATATATTTATTTATTTGAGAGAGAGAGCGAAAGAGCACGAGAGAGTGAGTGGGGGGAGTGTAGAGGGAGAGAAAATCTTCGAGCAGACGCCCGCTGAGTTCAGAGCCAGCTGCAGGGGTCAATCCCATGACCACGATCCAAGAGATCACAACCTGAGCCGAATCCAGGAGTCGGACGCTCAACTGATTGAGCCACCCAGGCGCCGCAATGATAACCTCGTAATTGGCCCCCCTCCTTCCTCTCTCCTCTACCTAAAACCCATTCTCTACAAGATGGCCAAATTGAACTTTAAATTAAGTTAAACAATTTTATCCTCCTCTTTAATGTACTACCTTTGTTTCATATGATACTAAGAATAATGCCTACACTCCTTGAATGACTCATAAAGCTTTACAAAAGCCTGCTTTTGCCATGACCCCCACATGAATCTCCAATCACTCTCTCTATGGTCAGCAACAATAAGCCGTACTAAACTTCTTTCTTTAACTTTAATACACAGAACATATTTCTGCAGCAGGACCTTGCAACTTCTTGTTCCATTTGCCTGGGAATGTTCTCCATCCAGATCTTAGCCCCACACTTGCCTACTTGGACCATTTCCTCACTATCCTATTTTTTGTATCATTTGTGTGTAATTACTTCCCAAAAGAAAACAAACATGGATTTTTACTTAATGTTCCAAATGGGGTCTATCATTAAGAATTTTAGTTATCACTGCAATGTCAATTTTGGTGTGATGTGTTTGTAGTTAATTTTAAATTTCCATTACACGCCAAAGAAATCTGTTAGCAAACCAATGGGATAAGAAAAGTTCAAAATTTGGGGTTTAGTTACAAGGAAGTGTAACTTAGGTAAGCAGATAATTTACCATTAGAACATGCTTAAATGTGGGGCGCCTGTGTGGCTCAGTTGGTTAAGTGTCTACCTTTGGTTCAGGTTATGAACCCAGGGTCCTGGGATCAAGCCCCACATTGGGCTCCCCGCTCAGTAGGGAACTCCCTCTCCATCTGCCTCGCCCCCAGCTCATGCTCTCTCTCTTTCTCAAATAAATAAATAAAATCTTAAAAAAAAAAAAGAACATGCTTAAATTCAAGCTGGTGGAGATCTGTAGTGTCATGGGTTACAGGGGAGGGTGCTAGCTAGATGTCTAGAGGCAAGAAAATGTAGCAGATAAGAGTGCAGATTTGAAGCCAAGTTTTCTGGGTTCCAATCCTGCTGTAGCACTTGCTAGCTGGGAGAACTTGGGCAAGTCATAACCTCACTGTGCTTCCATATCTTCACCTGTAAAATGAGGAACATTATTGTGCCTAGCTCCTAGAGTTATTACGAGGATTAAATCAATTACTGTAGAATGTATTTAGAATGGAACCTGGTATGTAAGTTCAGCAATTATTATGGGGAATGGGTCCTTCCACAGAAGGATGTGAAAATAAACAGTATGTTTGATGTTATTTTGAAAGTACTTGTGGGCAGAAAAGATTTGGCTCCTCCCATTCACTCACTAACACCCACACACTAAAAAGAGGTGAAGAAAAGAAGGCATGTTGCTCTTTGGGAAGACAGAGAGAGCTGTCAGAAGCACAGACATACCCATAGGTCAGGGAAGAGAGAAGTAAACAATTCTAAGCCCTCAAATACTGATGGGATCAGGTCAAAAAGGCATAGGCTTGAAAGGGCTCCAAGTGGTCGAATTTGGGACAATCTGAGTACAATTAAAAGAAAGGAAGGAAGGAAGAAAGAAAGAAAGAGCAGAAGGAAGGAGGAAGGAAGAAAGAACAGAAGGAAGGAAGGAAGTTAATAATATACACATTGAATTTTTTAAAGCATAAATTCGTATTGGTGGGGGCATAGGAGGGGAAGAGGAAGAGAGAGGGAGGGAGAGAGAGGAAGGGAGGATAAAAAGAAGAGGGAAGGAAGGACAGAGAGATGGACAGCCCTCAGTGTAATAATTGATTCAAGCAATGATCATCAATGGGTGCAAAACCATTGAGTAAAATGTAAGGAAAACTATTCATATGGATCAAAGTATCACATCACAAATTACTTAGTACCCGCAAAAGAAAAATCCGTCTGCCAACATTTTAACCAAATGCTCAAAATTACTATCACCCACAGTGGGACAACCTGACATCATGTGTCTCTTGATTTGAAGCCATTAAACAATACATAATTCCTACCACCTACAGAGTGGAATATTCTGCACTAGTTACTCCAAAAACATTTATCCTGAGTGTAACGTGAGGAAACAATGAGAAAATTTCAGAATGGCCACATGTACAAAACAAATGGCCTGGACTCTTTAAAAAAACAAAGTTAACGGTAAGTAGTATGTTATCTACTCTAGGCTAAGGAACTAAGGAGACTAAACAACCAAATGCAGTGCATGGAACTTAATAAGATCTCACATTTCAAAAGAGAGAAGCAGCTATAAAAAACATTTCAGGAGCAACGACGAGGTCTGAAAGAGCATAAACCAGATGATATTTAGATAGGAAAGTGTGCTTGTCTAAGAGAACATTTGTATTTTGCAGAGATGCCTACTAAGGTACACAGAGTTGTAGTGTCATGATGTCTGTAAATTCAAAAGTTGAGGACAAAAGTGTGTGTATATATAAACACATGTCTGTGTATGTGTGTGATGAAGCACATGGTACAGCAAGTTAAAAATTGGTGGCATGATGATTGATGGCTATGTGGGTGTTCACTGCAATATTATTTCAAATTTGCTATCCATTTGAAAACAAATAAACTGAAACAAAAATATAACTAACACAAAAAATTAGCAGCTTCTTACCTGTTGCATTCTGTGCTCCTGCCAGCCTGGCTCGTATTAAACCATGTCTCTCTTTAAGGCGAAGAATCCGAACTTTTGGAAACTGAGACATGTATTTATCCAAATTACCTTTTAGGTAGTCTGTATCACAGTAAGAACAGACAAGGAAACACTTTAAGTAACTAGATCTGGATAATACTAGCAGTGGCTTCTCAAGATCAAATTCTAGAAACTATGATATTTACTGTAGTCACTGAATTTTACTCCTTGGGCCATGATTTTATTTTCTGATGTCATTTTCTTGGATGAATTTTTGTCTGTGTTCAATACTCCAAGCTACCTGTTTCTCAAATTCCAAATCCTTCTTTTCAGTGTTGCCAAGCGACACAGGGGAGGGCTCAACTCACAGAGGAGGACAGGGGCAAATTCACCTTGAAATAAATGAAACTTGGGTCTCTGTACAAACTTCCTGGCTTACAAAGGCCCCTTCCAAGACCCAGACGAGAGGCTAAACATTGTACTGAAATTGAAAAACTTGTGAAAGAAAGATATTACAACTGCAATTGGTTAAGGCACTGTCACTTCCCTACTATGACACCCTCTGAGTCATACCTCTTTTGTCTTGTTGGGTGGTCAAAGAAGAGCCCATCTAAAGGAATGTTGTTGGGGTTTTATGGGATACATTTACATGACTTGCAGTCACTTCTGTGTGTAATTAAGCTATTGACAGGTATTTCAGGTAGGAAAGGCTTCCAGAAGTACTTCTGCTGCTCACTTTCCTACTGATTTTGAGTTTTTTTTTTTTCCCTTAAAGAGGACGCTGAAAACATTATAAGCTCCAGGTCTCTCCAGAGGATTCTTCAGGTCCCTGGATCTGCCATCCATAAAAAGACTATTATTTGCCTGGTGACTGGATACTATTTCTGTTAATGCTGTCAAGGCCCCTTCTCAAAGTTTTCAACCAGTTTTTCTTAGGCATCTCACTGCTAATGGACCTCAGGGTGATTGCGGTAGGAGCTCTGAGGCTGATGAAACTGGCTCATGCTGTTGTGGTCATGAACAGAGCTAAGTTGTTCTATTAGGGTTGTCCTCTCTTTGCTATTTTCTGAAATTTCCTGAAGTGCGTTGTATTTTGGGAATTTGTAATGTAGTGGCTATGGGACTTCAGGTGGTAATGGACCACTTACTTACACAAATTATGTAATAGCCCCAAAAGGGAGATTCTTCACTTCTTCCAGACCGCGGTGGATTCTGCCTTTGTTAAAGGCTCTGTTGAAACCTTATCTCTTTGGTTCTATTGGCAATTTGTCTTCTCAACACTTAACACATAACGAGCTTTGCTCTTGAGGAAGAAACCATTGGCCTTCCATTTCTTTGTTTTCCATAGAGTCTAACTCTGACTTGTTATTATCAGTGGGAAAGACATCCTATTAATTGTGGGGTGCTTGCTTATTAGATTTCATAAAGTGGTTGAACATCTTCTGGTCTCTGGAGCTTCACGGTGCTCCAAGGAGCTATAGTTAGAAAATCATCTCTATGTGGCAGAGAAGGCAGAGCTGAAGGGAAGTCTGAGACAGCTAACTGAAGATAGAACTCACTTTCTATATCCTGAAGATGCTTGGCCTTATGCTTCTAAGGCACCACATGAAACACTAATTTGATATTTTTGCCATCCACCCAAATTGCTATTGCCTCATATCAAACTGTAATTTTCCAGAAGTGGTTTTCTTACCTTTGGTGCTGAAGTCATCCACCAGCAGAATCTCCTTGATGAGGTGCGGAGGAGAGCGATTAAGGACACTATGAACAGACCTCAGGAGAGTGGACCATACTTCATCCACAAAGCACATGATGACACTGGTGGTCGGGAGGTTATTGTGAACCAGCTGCTCTGCACACCTGAGCCAGGACACAAGCAGGACTCATTTTAAAACTAACAAGATGGTTTTAAAACTCACAGTATGCAATTGCATGTATATACACATATACTCACATGCTCTGTTAATCTGCCTGTGTGTCTATCTGTCTATATATCTGTTCATCCATTCATCCATCCATCCATCCATCCATCCATCCATCCATCCATCCATCCAACATCTGCTACATATATCAGTGATGATTTTGTCATGTGTTTTTCTTAGGGAGGGGTATAAGCAAAATAAATAAGCAGAGTAAGAATAGCCAGTAACAGCAGTTGCTAGAAAAGGACTAGCAATGCAAGACATGAGGAGCTCTTGTGGAGGCATCTCACTGTAGTGGACAGCGCATAGGCTTTGCAGGTGGTTAGGCACTATTTTGAATCTCACCCCCAATATTTCTCAGATTTTTATCCATTGATACCATACTTATTCTCTCTATGTCTCAGTTTCTTCATCTTTAAAATTAGGTAAACGTTCTTATTCAACAGAGCTTCACAGTCTAGTGAGAACGCACATAAAATGTCTAGCACAGTTCCTGGCATAGGAATTCACCAAATGGTAGCTAGTGCTATCCTACTTAGACCACATACCACAAGAGAACACTCTGACTTATTTAACGTTACCAAGTAGTTTCTGATTGCCCTTCCAACTGGCCTCCTGCCAAGTGCCAAAGGAAATATTCTTTCTCCCACTCTGCATGTGAGTATATTTATGGATATATATATGGAGATATATAATTAAACTCTTCATCTTCTCTATCTATTTAGGGGTTACTTGCTGAGGCTCTCCGTGCTACAGAGTAACCACAGTTGAAATAATCCTCCTGGCATAGAGAGGAGGATAAGGTTAAAGTGGGAGTTGGTATTCAGGTGGGTTGTAATTGGTCTTGGGTTTTTTTCCACACCCTGCAATGTGCACCGCCTCGCTGCTGACATCCTTCCATCCCCTGCCTGTTACTCGTCATAGGAGGGTGCCGAGTGGAACCTCACAAAAAGTATTTGCCATCCTTCTAACACACCTACTGTTAGTAAAGTCATAATTAAATTACAATGATCATAAATATTCTAGGCATGCTGTATTATTTCAGTTTAAACCAACAACATCTCTTCTCCTTTTTTTTATGGATGAATAATTGAAATCATGGTGAAGCTAGTTCATGATTATACTGTTAGTAAATGGCAGAGTTGGGACTCAAACTCTGGTCTGGTCTGACTCCAGAAATAGCCATACAGGAAGCCTTAAGTTCTCAAGAATAAAAGAAGCTGGCAGCAGATGTAGCATTTTGTGGGAGCAGGCACTTCTGCCAGACAATATAGCTACACTTTGCTTAGTCTGTCAAAAAGAAATAGATAAGAGCAAAAACCATAGTAAAACCATATTTCCATGCATTCACCCTTTATCAATAGTACTTAATCAAGTACGATCATGCAGATATCTCTAACAACTGCTTAGGATCCATATTATTACCCTCTTCTCTAAGTAGACCAAACCGAAGCTGGAGAAGTTAGATGACTTACCCAACATGATTCACCTAGAAAGGATGTGTACGGAAATGTGAACACATAGTTGTCATTGTACTGCCCTAGGCTGATTTTTCTGTACCAAGAGCACAGGTTTTAGAACCAGATAGATCTGTGGTCAAATACCAGATCCCCTAATTACCGGCTTAGATAAATTGTGTAGCTCCTTTGAATCCCAATTTGCCAGAGATTAAGAAGCTCCAAGCAGAGATTAAGAATCAATTTATTATAAGATTAAATGCAAATAGTTTATAAAACTCACCTACTATTTATCTGACACGCAGCAGACACTTAAGAAAAGGTAGGCAAATCCAACTTTGGTCTGTAATTTCAACGGTTCCCTAAAGTGGGTGATTATGATACTAACCTACAGCGCCTTATGAAAACATACATATCTAATCACCAACCCCAGAAAATCAATTCAGCAGTTCTGAATAGGCCCTGAGAATCTGTGTCTTAATACAAAATAAACAAACAATGTAAGTAAAGATCTACTAACAAGTAGACACCCCACAAGTTGTTGATAGGCCAGTTCGGGAACTCGAGCTCTAAAACAAAGTGGATTTAATTTTACTTACCATTGGTGGATACTCTTAAAAAATAAATAAATAAACCGAGGGCTGATAGGAGCATGTCCTGAATCTTCAAGTGATGTAAATTCAAATGACACATTTTCATCAGACATCCTGAGCTAGTGATCAGGTATCGAATATGAGCATCAACTAGCAGGCAGCCTAAACTGATCTGATTCTATGCTAGAGATCCACGAATTGGCATTTCTAGATAATACGAGATATCCCTTTCTTCACTAAGGGCTGTATTAGTTTCCTGTGACTGCTGTAACAAACTACCAAAAAAAAAAAAAAAAAAAGATCTGCTTATCAGTTTCTTCCTCAATTTATCTCTTTCTTCTCACATTTTATTATGAACAGTGAGGAAGTACCAGACCCCCCCTTCAGCACTTGACTTGGAATTCTCTTCAGCTAACTATCCAAGGTCATGGCTTAGAATATCTGCTTCCACCCAGCTATTCGACACAATTTAGCCAAGGTTTTTGCCACTATCTTGTGAGGATCCTTTTCCCTCCAGTGCCCAGTAATATATTCTGCATTTCTTTCTGAACCCTCACAAGACGTGCTTAGAATGCTCATAGTTTTTACCAACATTTTGTTCAAGACATATATGTATTCTTCAAGAGGACAGAAGCTTTCTTTTCTGTACTTCTCACTTCCTTCTAAGCCCTCACCTGTAGCATCTTTAACATGTGTGCTGCTGCTTCTTTTTTTTTTTTAATTTTTTAAATTATATTATGTTAGTCACCATACAGTACATCCCTGGTTTCGATGTAAAGTTAGATGATTCATTACTTGCGTATAACACCCAGTGCACCATGCAATACGTGCCCTCCTTACTACCCATCACCAGCCTATCTCATTCCCCCACCCCCTCCCCTCTGGAGCTCTCAGTTTGTTTCTCAGAGTCCATAGTCTCTCATGCTTCATTCCCCCTTCTGATTACCCCCCTTTCTTTATCCCTTTCTTCTCCGACCGATCTTCCTAGTTCTTATGTTCCGTAGATGAGAGAAATCATGTGATAATTGTCTTTCTCTGCTTGACTTATTTCACTTAGCATTATCTCCTCCAGTGCCGTCCATGTTGCAGCTAATGTTGAGAAATCGTTCTTTTTGATAGCTGAGTAATATTCCATTGTATATATGGACCACAACTTCTTAATCCAGTCCTCTGTTGAAGGGCATCTCGGTTCCTTCCACACTTTGGCTATTGTGGACAATTAACATGCGTGCTTCTATCAACAATTTCTTCAAGGCAATCTAGGCTTTGCCTGTCATGCTTCTCAACATTCTCCCAGCTTTTATGTATTATTCAATTCTTTGGCTATTACTTGGATAATCCTTCCACATTTTTAGGTATTTGTTACAGCAGCAACTCACTCTTTGAAATGAAAATTATATTAGTTTTCTGTGGCTGCTGTAACCAACTTTATGGCTTAAAACAACAGAAACATAGTCTTTCACAGTTCGAGAGGCCATAGCATTAATTTATTGATTTTATTTCTTGCCTTCTGCATCCAGAGTTACCTGCTTACTACAATGCCACAAGCTTCTAGCATAGTCGCACATAATTAATATTTGATAAATATGTATTTAATGGGTGGATGAAAAAAATGGAAATGGAATAAAGCCTAAATCAAAAGATTGATGGTGGAAGAAGAGACATTTTTCTTTGAGATAGGAAGAAAAAAGTGCTATGTAGACAGATGAGTTTATGCACAGAGAAGTTGAAAGAATGTGTAGCTCATGTTGGAGGAAAGGCTGTTTTTTAATATGATAGGGTAGGGGTTTGAGAAAAATAGAGAATATTTAGAACAGACACTATGAATAATGGGAGGGAGTACTGGCAAACTACACATAGAAGGATTTCTGGAGATCTCAAAATTTTAGTCAAAACACTGGTGTGATTTACTCCACCAGCCTGGGCATAGGAGGAGATAAAAGCAGATCGTAAATTAGTCCAAGTCTAGGGGTCATCAGAGCAAACAAAGGAGAAAGAAAAATGGTAGAGGATTTTGAGGACAATGGTATAAAATTGGTAAAGGTTCCATTGTGGGTTGTATGTCGGGAGAGAGGAAGAAAAGCTAAGAGGAGTTTAATAGCCTGAGGAAGACATCAGTGACTTCCTATGACTTCCTCATCTCTAAGTGGATGGAAAATACACATGTTACACTTAAATATTCCTTACACCATTTGGTGGTGAGAAAAATAAACCAATTCTAAAAAGGAAGGGTCAGCTGCACAAATTCTGCCTGAGCCATCTGAACCAACAAGCCTCGCTGTGAAGTCCTGAGAATTGCTTTATTGTTAAAATTTGGTTGACATTAGAAAATCTACTTACAAATGAGGGAGTTAACCATGTAGGCTAACGCAGATGAAACTTCTTATGTAATAATAAATCAGTAGATTTTTAATCTCTTTTAGAAGGAAGTTCCGAGAAGTGTTGTAATGTTAGTCAGTTTGAAATTGGAGATAGGAAGAGCTCTCAGAGATTTGAGATTTGGGGGAGGCACCTCCACCAGCCAAATGTCTGAGCTTCCATTCTCATCCCATCATGGTGCCTTAGTTTCACCATTAGAAATCCATATGGGTGGGGTCAGGAAGGTTTCCACTAGATGCCAGTATCCCAAGAAATAAGTAGTACCTGTGCCAGTTATTGGCAGACATGTATTTCCGATGCATTTAAAGAATCCATTCAAGACGACTCTGCCGAAGACTATATTGTACAGGTCACACGGGTGCTTGGAAAAAGGGGCAGCATTAAAGGATGGGGAAGAGGGTCCAGAGGAGGTGAGAAAGGCTCAAAATATGAAGTTGCAGAGTGTGCTTTGCTTTGGGTGGCTGAGCTGTCAGGCCACTCTGACATTTACACATACCTGGTTTCCTGCATAACTCAGCAGGTTAAACAAGTTTCCACATGTCTAGAGAAACTAGCAAGCTTTCTTTGTTTAGAGGCGCAGAGCATCAGACCAGAAAGGCTTTCCACCTTAACTTTTGCACCCTTCTTATGTACTGACAGTCAGCTGGGTTACTACAGGTTGTAAAAACCATTTCAAATTCTCCTCCACTGACCAACCAAAAGCAAATTTCCTTTCTTCCAATTTGCCTATCGGAAACCGTGCTTTTTGCTGTATTGAGGGGAGGAGTTGCAGCTCAAGTAAAGTCTCATTTAAATGCAAGGTATTTCTGGGTTTGTAGTCTTTTTTGAGGTTAAGAAATCATATTTTTACTCTATATGCTCATCCACTCCACAGGTCAGGTGTTTAGAGTCCACAGACTCCACACTATATCTGATAATGAACCCCATCTGTTTTGTTTGGGGGAAGCCGGGACTGACATCATGGCGGCCAACCCGAGTACTAAACACAAACGGGGACTCTGACATGAGGTCCACTGTCCAGCACATTGTTGATCCTACCGAGGTGGAACAGCTTCCTGGACTTTCTCTAGACTTGAGAAAGATGACAGGGGACTGAGTTTTGATGCCTTTCTGACACTTACTGGCTGCGCGTCCACGAGTAAGCCGTGTAACTGTGCCCACCCTCGGTTTCTTTACTTTCGGGGTGAAGATTACAATGCCTTCCTCACAGAGGGTCTGTGAAGATTTGATGTGATAATGGTTATAAAAATACTGTGTAAGTTCTATAGTGAAAACCCATGTGAGGACCTGGCAGTATCCACAATGCACACACACACGTTTTGACCGGGTAGACTGACCTTTTCTCAGGCAAACCTTTAATTCAGATCTATCAAGGGCTCATCAGTTATCAAGAGACTCAGGGAGCGAGGTGTTTTGCCTTTTTGGCTTGTGTGTGCTGAATGCTTAGCCACTAACCTGATTTGAATGTAGTCTATCCATTAAAGAAGGTTTCAAATCATAAGATTGGGGGAATGATAACATTCTCTCATTTTGATGAATTTTTCATTTTATTCCAAAACCGCCAGAATGTACTATGCGGGTCAAGTCTCAGTCTTCTCAGGTTTGAACAGAAGGTCGAGGAGGATATTTCTCAAGTTCGATTTGCAATTCAACTAGTGCCTGGAGGTAAGCCTTCAGGGGCCTTGCTTCCCCAAGCCCTGCTATCTTCAGGAGGATCAGAAGGGGAATCGGGCATCCCGCTAAGGAGCTCCATCCAGAATTCTATTCTTTTTTACAAGACGTTCGATATACTGGGGCTTCTTGGCCTCTCTATGATAACAGGGTATAGTTATATAAAAAGTTTACTTTTATGTTTTGTTCTTTCTAGGGTAGACAACCCTGACATTCAGTCAGAATTGCCTGACTGCTAATTTAGAAGATTTCAGTCACACTCACCACCTCTACTCCAAAGGCCTCAGCCAGTGGAGGCTGTGGTTCCTGAGGTCACCCTATATCCTTCAAAGCTACCAGACTCAGTATCAACATTCCCCACCTTAACAATCGTCTATTTTGAGCAGGCAGCTGTCAGAGTGAAATCGGGATGAAAGGGAAAAGAGCAGGGGTGGTGTCATGTGGCAGAAATAGTTCTGGGTGGCGGTCAGGGCACCTTGGGGGTAGCTATGACCTTGAGCAAGTCACTTCCCTTCTCAGACTTCTCTGTAACATAAGGGACTGGATTACATTGACTTTGACGTTTCATCCAGTACTAACATTCTGTGGTTGTCTACGCAACGTGAGCCTTGTTCACCCGTAAGTACTTCCCTCTGGGTCACGAGACCCTTGAGAAAAAGTAAATTAATTTTTTTTTCCTATGGTTTTAAATCTTTCCACATTTTCTCACTGGTCCTTAGAAGAACCTTAACAAGGTCCTGAGGGGATCTGGATTCTGCTTACTTTCCATGGTCTCATTTCCACTGCTCTCCCCCACCCCATGTCGGATTTCCTTCAGTTTCTTAATGGATCGTTTTTCTTTCTTTCTTTTTTTTTTAACCCTTTTCCCCCACTTCTCTGACTCCCTACCCCTGCAGGTCTCTGTCCTCTCTCAGGCCAGGTTCGGGCTCTCCCTTCCTTACTCTGGGAGTACCTGTGCTTCCACAAAACGTCCTCCTGTACTCGCCTTGGAGGCAGGGACCCTGCTCAGATGGCAGATGACATGGTGGGAGCTCGAGGCCGTTGGCTGTGGTTGTTGGCGATTTTAGACTCCCTTTTGCTTAGTGCTGAATAGAAAATAATTTCCTATCAATTTTCTCTCTGAGGAGGTAGCTGAGATGCAACACTAATTCCTTTTGCACACCTCTGACATGTGGAAGGAAGAGGAAGGGAGATGTTTTAGCTTCTGTCAAAGCTCTATGATTATAAGGAAGCAAAGGAAAAGGTAGGAGGGGCTGTATCCTTATGGAAAGAGGACTAGGATTAGATGTCAGGAAATTTTCCTTTGAGTCACAGCTCGGCTGTTGGCTTGCAGGGACAGCAGATATATCATTGTCTAGAACATAAATAAGCACTTTTTGGGTAAGGCCCAGCAAACGAGAATCCCCTTCTTTAGACAGCCTCGGCAAACACAGGAGAGGTGAGGGTGACGGTCACTCTGGGGCAGGAGGAGCTGGGTCGGGGAGAGAGCCAGCCCAGTGGGGCGGGATCATTACCGAGCAAGGAAGAATCAGAAGGCTCAAGTTTGGGTCCCCATGCTGTCACCTGTAAGCTGTTGGATGCTTAGCCAGAATCCTTTTCCTGTGTTTTTTTTTCCCCTTCTCTGTTAAGGGGATGTGACACTTCGTCGGTCAGGCACGACTATGGTCAGGATCGAGCGCGATGGTGCGCATGAAGGCTGACGGGTCCCAGCTGCCACCAGGTACAGGGAACCCCGCTCCTGACAGGCGGGGGGCACCTAGCATATGGAAGGAGGTGGACGGCCCCCTGTGAATGCCCTGCTGCCGTCTGAAACCCCAGCGGGTCCTCAAGGTCTGGTTTCTCCATAGGCAGAGCGGGGACGGCGACTGTCCCCTGCCTTGAGGAACGGTTTTAAGGATTTGATGAGAGGAGGCAAGTCGGGAAGGCCCTCGGAGATACTGTTTCTCCATACTGCTCCTTCTCACACATGCCCATATCACCACATTCTAGAAGCGGAGCCCGTTTAGGAGATAATTTAGTTTGGAATAATGTAGACTTTTTTTAAACACAGAGGGGACTCTAAAAAGCTCCTTTCATTTGGAGCCAACAACAAAAGAGAGCTTCTAAAGACTGTTATTTTCCCCCAATTTTCTGACCCTTGAGCAAACAACGTTTCATTCTGGAGAGGCTCTGCTCGGAACGGGTCGCCCGTAAGAGCCCAACAGGTAGTTATTTTCGGAGACAAGAGTACCCAGGGCAAGACTGCAGCAAGAGTTTGATAAAATTAGGCTGGTGGTTAAATTAGGCACATGGATTAGATGAACAGAAAAGTGTCAATAGGTTCGAATGCCTCCATTTGTTGACTCTTCTCTCCCAGAGACATTTCTAGGTCTTTGGCAGTATTTAGGAGAAAAAGTCACTGATCTGCTTTAACATTTCTCAGTTTTACATTCATCAGGCACTGTTTCACTGTTTCCTTCTCTTTGAGTTGGTAGCAGAAATGTGTTCTATGTCCTCGGATCATCTTTCTCCTTATGAATCTCAAGGGGGGGGGAGAGTGTGATAAATGAAAGTATTGAAAGGCCCTGTGTCATCTCTCGGCTGCGTTTAACCTTTGTTATGCTACGGTCTAGCCTGTACTGTTTAAACAAATTTGGCTTTTTATTTTCTGCTCTCCGACATGATTTTTCAGGGAAATTGCACGCTGTGCTCTAACACACACACACACACACACACACACACACACACACACACACAAATGTGCACTAATGTGCATGTACACGCACACACACGCACACACACGCACAATTCAGGAGCACCAGAAATAGCCCTTTTCAATCATCTTGTCAGATGTTTTTTTCCCGCTCCTGTTTAGTTTCCCAGGGAGCCTCTGCAGTCAGTTTTAGATAATATTCCCTTTTCACTGTTAGTCACAGAAGCAGTCTCATTTCATCAATTAAAATATCCATCCTGAGTACAAATAAAGAATTTGAACTTCATTTAACTTTCAAGTTTCTCTTTTCTCCCAGCCCGATAAACTTTTAGGAGCCCGAACTTCGGAAAGATACGTGGTCAGTTTATGTTTTCTCTCCTGACGGCTCTTCCCCCTCCTCCAGTAATTTATTAGTTACGGTTTTTGACCTCAGTCGGATTGAGAGGGGAGGAAGGGGTGGAAATTAAGGTTCCAGAAAGGTTTTCCTTTCCCCTCAGTCATTTAGACTGGTTTGTGGCAAATGCGTGGCACTATTCTTTGCTTTCCATATGCGCCAAAAGAAAAGCCTCTGTATCTGTGCAGGCAGGAATCAGATGATTGGTTGACAGTCCCAGCTCTGGGCTAAGAGAGTAAAGATCAGTTTTAATTGCTTTATGGAGGGGCTTGCCAGAGTTCTGCAGGAAAAGCAAAGCATTCAATTAAGCAACCTTGTAGCCTCATGACCACCCAGCAGCGGCAGAACAGCGTGCCATAATTCTTAGTGTACTTTAGAAACTAAATGCTGGCAGCAAAAGAGTTTTTGAGTCATTTTTCTCTAAAACAGATTCCGGAAGTGCGCTCCTAAAATAAGTTCATTTTGGGAGTGTCATCCTAACTAGATAGCGGCAGGCCAGAAGACAGACCTCTTTCTGTAGAATGGCCCTACCTTTTCCATAGTTAGGACTGTGTTTTAGCAAAATCTGTGTGTCTTGATTGTTGCTGACTGAAACAAACTTCAATAATGGAAAGCAAGAATTGTAAGGATTAGCACTTTATAAAGAAAAAAAATTAAATATGGAACTTTAAAATGACTATCAAAAATTTTATCGGAAGCATATTTTATAGGCAAAACTTCTATGCAAAAATGAGACTGTATTTTACTTACGGACATCAAACACTGTTATAAATAAAGAAAAGAGATTTTTCCTCCCTCGAAAGTCCAAATGTTAAGATGAAAAACCAAACAACAAAACTATGCACTAAAGAACAAGTGTGAATCAATGAATAGATCATAGTGTTACAATAGGATGTACTTACCTTAAACCAGATACTAACATACTCTATATATTCAAAATGAAAAATTAGGAAGCCATTGTTAATTTATAAAAAGACTTATCACGTGCCATATTTAAAGAGCTACCTCTCATTTTTTGTTTTAAGATAGTATCAATTTTCAAAAAAGCATTTCTGAGAAACATGTCGTTTAAAACCATATCGCTCAGGGCCAAGGCGGCAAAAAATGAAGGAAAAGACAGAATTTCCTGGAGAAGTTTATGCTTTCACTGAGGAGGCGAAACAGATTCTGGAGGCTCTAGTGAAGAAAGGGCACACGACAGGGAGTGTTTCAGTGACCGCAGGCCCATTCATGGTCGTTGGACCTTAGAGGTCAGACCCTCTAAAGTGGATGGGACAGACCGTGATACGCAGGATAAGGTAATGAGAGACTTTCTTAATGCTAAGGCCCACAGTAGAGAGAATGTCATATGTGGAAAGCTCCCGCCATACTGCAAGGGGCAGAGTCTAGGCACAGAGACTAGCACTGAAAAGGAGAGTGAGAATAATGCTGATGACAGACAGGAGTCCTTGTGCTTTTGGAAGAGACCATGACAACATCACAACAGCCTAGAAATGGTTCTCTGGGACTCAGGAGAAAAGGAGGGAAGAAGTTTTGGAAAAGGGAGTTTGATTTTGGAACTAGAGCAGGTGAAATTGTCCTGGACATCCTGCTTGTCTCCTCTCCTTCTCAGGGCCAACCTCATCCTGGCGTATCCGTTAAATCATCCTTAAGAAGATATTAACTTAACTGGTACTGGTTAATATCTTTACTCAGGAGAATTGAATTTAAATGAACGTACTAGCAAACCGATGGTTTTCCTTCTTTTTTTTTTTTTTTTTTTGGCTCAATGTGTATTCAATAGGCAGTTATGATATGCCAGTTACTGTGTTAATCATTCCACCGAGGTGCATTTTTGGGAACCGTAAAGAGCAGTGAGGGAGATATTCCCCAGAACTCTTAAAATTTAAGGGCTTCAGTGGGCTGCGACTGTGGCTAATTTTAAGGCAAGCCCTCCTATCCTCCTGTGTTCTTATAGATCTCTCTCTATCTCTCTCTCTGTGTCTCCCTCACACATATTCTCTTATTACATTCTATGACAATTTTCCCCTCATGCTGACTTTTAAGATTTATTATCTTCCGAGATCTTATTGTGTAAGCCATTTCAGATACTTTCTGCGCAAGGCTGAAAATAAAGAAAATCAAAGTAAGAAGACTTCAAATCGTGCCAACCTGATGAATCAAATGTTTTTCATTTGTATTTTCTCCCAACCTTTATCCATAGGAATACATAACATGCGTATATTTATAGTCAGAGTGTTTGGGTAAAAGAAAAGAAAAATAATTCACCCTCTTTCAAGGAAGGGTGGCACACACAGGCTATAAATACTTCAGCGGGCCCTGTACACGGGATCCCTGGTGGCTGCAGAGTCACCTCCATCCGGTCGGCGTGCAGCATCAGGGAGGCAGCTTGCCGAGAGCGCCTATGTTTAGCCAAGGTGGGTTGTGTGATAAGAGGGAGGGGGCCCGGCCACATGCTGTCTGACTCATCCTCCCAAGCACACGTGTCAGTGTCTCTGCAGTTGGGACAGCCTCCTTCAGTAGCCAGAACCTCACGGTGACTTTTCTGCCTCCTTCCTCTTCCACACACCCATTTTCAGAAACTAATAGGCGTTGGGCGCCGTTGAGCCTTCAATAACTCGCGTGGCCGCTAACATCACTATTACTTGCTGCTGGCCGTCACACAAGTGCCCCTTCTCTGGTTTGGAACTGCAGCCCGAGCTTCTGTGCGGTGTCTGCCTCTTCCCCGGGCTCCAAAGCAGTCTGCCAGGCCGGTGAAGGGATGTAAAAACGAAGCTACTCGACCTACTGCTTCGTTCTCCGGCTTTTCGTGTTCCAAGCTGGCAAATTTATGTATGCATATGTAAATCTATGTGTGATATGTGATATACAGGATTTCAGATCAGAGCTGGTCCCACAGAATTTTTAAGATCCTTTTTGGGGGGGGTAAGCGTCCAGAGATAAAGAGCACAGCATAATTCTGAGCATGGATTTTAATAATTGCTTGACATTTACCGCTCTATGACCACAGATAATACAACTTCCCAGGGCCTCAGTTTTGCCATCTTTATTTTGGGCATATTTGTGTTCTCCTCCAGGTTATGAGTTTTACCAGGCTAAGGGACGTGAGTGGCACGGTGCTTAATCTGAGCAGGCATCGGTGCGTGACTGATAGCCACCCGCCAAAGGCCGAGAGAGCTGACGATGGCTTCCCCTAGCTGCCATCACCATGAAGAGGCTCCTCTTACGAATATGACAGACACATCTGTACCTGCCTTCTTCCTAAGAGCACCGGCCACCCAGATCATAAACAAGAGTTTTCCACCGAGGCCAAGCAAGGCTATCGGCTTACATACCACAGGTGCTAAGTCTGAATCTTGACATTCCCTAATTCAACTTCCAGGCGAACATTGTTTGGCTCAGGAATTGACTATCAAGGCATACGTGGAACTGTATTGTCAATTAATGGATAATGAATATACGGCTACAAAGAACCCTCGCTTAGGAGGGGACCAAAAAGAACCAGGAACCAAACTGCATTGGAATCAGATGAGATTATTTGTGATTTGATGGACCTCCTGGTGACGTAGTTACAGGACTTTAATTCACTGAAGAACTGGCTCATGAAGGCCCGCTGGGCTGCTTCAGGGCTGTGCTACCTTAGGAAAGTGATATGATTTCTGAGGGCCCTCATCTATGAATTTGAACCCATAATATCTGCTGGCTCGTTTCTGGGGCTCTTGTGAAGTTCCCGTGATGTGTGTGCAGGCTCTTTGTAAATGGTGAAATTCTAAACAGATAAGTGGTTGTTCATATGTTCTTACACATCCTGCAGGCGCTGCAAGTTATTAACTGATTGACTTTTTCAACCTTATGTTTCCTCTTTAACTGAACTCCTGAAATGTCTACCATCCCATCTACAAAGGATATTAAATTTTAGGGAGTAAAGTCATTTCTTCATTTGCTGTTTTGGTGATCATTAGTCAAGATTAGGCAGAATTCTGCTGGTTAAGATATAATTCCAGGGAGGCCTAGAAGGCACCTTCTTTGTGCTCATTTCCTGAATATATCCCTGACAAACTTGCTAATAAAGTTCTGAAATTGGGAATTCATGTCATTGTCACTATTTTAATGGAATTACATTTTAAGTTGTACTGTTTATATCTACCTTATTAGGAATTAAGTTCATCTAATAGTTTCAATAGGTTTTCAGTAGAGGAAAGGAATGGAGCATGAGCTAACAGGGGTGAGAGCCAAAGTCTCAGAGAAGTTAAGTGTAGAGACAGCACACAGTGGGTAGGCTATAGCAGGACTTTTCTCGGTGTGGGAGACTATTTGGACTCTATCTCATAATTAATGTTGCTTTAATTCTCTAGGTGACCAAAAATCATGCAAAATCACCTAGAAATAAGTCTTCTCTAGAGAAGGGCCAAAATACTTCAGGTGGAGGAAAGAGAAGAGAAACGGATCTTACCCAGCAGGTCTTGTGTCTTCAATGGCTCTGTCCACTGGGATCAAATCACTGAGGTACACATTGAAGTTTCCTTCTTTCCATCTTCTTTCTGCCTCCTTCTCCTTTCCACGGGGAACGACTACGGGCCGTCCAAATTGGCCTGGAGCTTTGGGGTCCCTTGGAGAAAGTGTCACGTCAATTTTTAGCACCTGGTGCATTCCACGTTCTTCAGATAACAAGGCTTTTATATGATGTCGGCTGAGTTCTGCAGGTTGGGCCTTGGCGGTCAAGTTGATTCTTGCTGGCTCTAGCCTCTCTGCTAAGGCTTGATGGGATTGAGATACAGTTGCTCTCTGTAGAGCAATTGGGGGGAAAGGTGTCTCACTTCTATTCCCGGAGGTGTGTTTCCCTCGGCTTTCACCCAGTACAACAGGGAGCACAGTTTTGTTTTTAGGATTGGGGGCCTGTTTGGTTTCTGTCTTTAGCTCCTCCTCCTTGGTTATAATCACAACGTGGCTTTCAGAGAAATTGAATTTCTTCCCAGCAGCCACTTTGGCTCCATCATCCTTCGGCAAGCTTCCCAACTGGGCTTCGTTCATAGATTGCTTCTTTGAGCGATTTGAATTGGCAATAAACTTGGAAAAGGGGAGGCTCTTATTGGCTCCGTGTTTATTTGAATCTAGTTCTTTGCTCTGCGTCTCAGTTTTATTTAAGGCTATGGCTTCCCTGGATTTTGGCAACAGTGGGCTGGCAGGGTGTGTCCTCTCATTTGCTACTGCCTGTGATCGTTGCTTTGATCTGTCAGGATTAGGACTGATGGTCACATTTGGATTTCTTTCAGCTGCTTGTTTTGATGTGTCACTGCCGAGACTATGACTCTTCCGGGCCTCCTGGTTTATACCGACAGGTCCCACGTGTGCAGAGATTTCGGCCAATTGAGTTTCTCTTGCAGTTATGAATGGGGTTTTCTGAGCCCCCTGAGTTCTCATATGCTTGGCTATGTGGTGAGAGTAGGCTTCAGGTCTGAGGTCCTGCCTCTCTGTGTTCTGCTTGGTAAAAGTCACTGGAAGGGTCTGTAGATACCCAGGATGCCACAAAGGGGCAACCTTGCCCCTTCCTGGGGCGTTCTGCCTTTTTCTTTCCCTCTGGGTTTGGTCCAAGTCATCCTCAACCTTGAGCATACTCTTCTCAGTTTTTCTAAAGTTCTCTTTGCCCCATATGCCCTTCCCAGCTCCCCTCAGTGGGGGCTTCATTTCTTCTATGCTACTGTAAGGATCTTCATTTGGCTGAACTCGGAATCCCGTCCGCTCCCTCCTGACGATGTCTTCCTTGAGGACCCGAGTGTTGATCTCACTGAATGACAGGCGGAGAGCTGCCATGTCAAAGAGCAGCCAGATGACAGAAGCTACAAATATAAATGCCAGGACTCGCCCACTTCCTCGGAAGAACTTTCGAATCTTGTTCATGGTGCAGAGGCTTCGCTTGCAGCCTACCCTCCCTTGGAGCCTGCTTACCTTGGATGGAGTGAGAGCTGAAGTAGCCGTGGCGGCCGCAGCAGCAGAGTTGCCAGAAAGTGCCCCCTCCCCTGAACAGAGCAGGAAACAGCAGTGCAAGGGGGAAAGCTCAGCTCCTACTGCCCGTCAGTCTCTGCGTGCGTGGCATTTCACAGCGGAGCATCTGTGCCTGCTGGGCTGGCCCCTGGCTAAACCGTGCTCAACACTGCCCTTCGGTCCCTCGGGGAGCCGTCGATTCCAGCCACCAGACAGTTCCACATATCACTTGTCTCCCCGAGCCCACGAGCCCACGTCCACCTTCCTATAAGCCCAAGAAAAGGTGGGGGCCGGGCTGGGGCTGCCACTTCTCTCCTCCCAGCGCTCCGTCTGCACGCTGTAACTCAACACCACTTCTCATAAGGAAAACATTTCAAGCCATTACCCAGAAAACTTCATTCAGCTCTCACCTTCCGTGTTATGTGAGAGTGTGTGTGTTTTCTGGGCAATTAAAGGGAAAGAAAACTTGGAGGGCATGTGTTCCTGGTTTGTAACCCCACCTACCCCATGCCTGCTCATTAACCCTGTTGTGCCCAGGTCTCTGAACCCTCTGGCCCAGCAAATAATCACAGATCTTCGTGTTTCAGCTTTGAGAGGCAACAGCTTAAAGAAGGGGTCTAGCATGATCTCAATACCAGAGGTGGGTGTTTAATTATTCAGCAGTTTTCCTTGAGTGGGAATCAGAACGTTTCTTTAAAAGTCAATGTTTTTTTTTTTAAATGTCTCCATCTATTTTTATTATTAGATTGACTAGACATAAACTTAATTTGTCATATTGCTGTAAAAGCTTCTAAACGCTTACTCAGTTTTGGTACTTACCTTGTCACAGAGCAATAACAAACACTTTGCATGTATCCTAGGGGTTGGACCAGACTTGGGGAGGCCCTGGGACGCTGGCAGAGCAGTGGCCCCCACACAGACTTCCTGTTAGAACCATTCTAAAGAAGTCCCCCCTCACCACCAATTTTGATTGACTGATGGGGGATGTGGGCAGCAAGAGCAGTTGGTCTGGTGTTGTGCTTTTAAGAAGCTTCCCGGGTCTTTATAATGTACAGCCAAAGCTGAGAAACACTGGTCTAGAATAAAATACCTCTTATTTTTTTTTTAAAGATTTTATTTATTTATTTGACAGAGAGAGAGAGAGAGTGTGTGTGTGTGAGTGTGTGTGTGTGTGTGTGTGTGTGAGTGCGCGCGCGTGCGCGCTCCCGCACAAGCAGGGGGAGGGACAGAGGGAGAGGGAGGAGCAGACTCCCCACTGAGCAGGGAGCCTGCCCCTGGGCTTGATCCCAGGACCCCAGGATCATGACCTGAACCAAAGGCAGATACTTAACCGACTGAGCCACCCTGGCACCCCACACTTTTTGTTTGTTTTTGAACACTGCTCATAATTTTTGTGAAATTCCCACCCAGATAGAGTAAAACTGAATCAAAATCTGCGTTTTAACATCACCTGTTACGAACATTGTCCATGAAGTTTGAGAAGCACTTCTGAGCAGCACTCTTCTCCTGGGGACTTTGAGCCATCTGTAGACGGCAATGCCACTTACTACTCTAGAGTTAGGGGGAGCACAGCGTCTCTGCTCTCAGGTAAATTTAGGCTCCTAAAGACTTGGGAAGGGAAGAAGGACAAATTCTGAATTCTCTATACTTATGCATTATCTTCGGTAGCATTTGGCCTTTAACTTTGCACCTTGCCCCAAAGAAGAAAAGCCAGCTAAATGCAGCTATGGTAACATGTTTCTTGAATCCCCGATTCTCCTTTTTATTCCGCGCCTGCTCACTCCAGCTTGGACTGTCCACATGGCTGACAGCATTGGTAGCTCAGTCATTTCCTGCCTGCTGTGATTCATCCACCTTTCCAGTGTTTGCTGTGTTTTATGGCTCAGGTCCTGTGTTAGGCGTTGAGAGATATGGAATTAAAGGACATAGTTCTTCTCTTGGAGAACTCACACTCTCTTGGTGGGTACAGACAGATAGGCGGATTTACAGTGCATGATAATTAATATGAGACAATAATCTACTGGATTCTACAGGGACCTAGGGTAGTTTTGGGGTGCATGAATAATTTTTGAAGAAACCATCCTTAGACTTAAGGGGCGAATGAGAACATAATCATTTCTGCTCATATTGTGGTTTGAGAGAAGAAATATTAGTTGCATGGTGAAAGGCAGCTAAATTAGCAAAATCACAGAAGTGAAGACAGACTATTGTACATGAGGGGAAGCACAAATGTCTGAGAACAAGCATGACTGGAAACACGGGCTCTGCCATTAGTAGGCATGAGTGTGTGTGTGTGTGTGTGTGTGTGCGCCCAATATGTCCCAAACACTTTACTAATCTCTTTCCATTGAGTATCTCACTCAATCTCCACACAACCCAATAGCGAAAATACAGTGAGAACTATCAGTTTGTTATCAAAGAAACAAAGCTTAGAAAGCTGAAACAACTTGCAGTAGAAAAGGAGGATTTGGATCTGGAATAAATGACTGTGTGAGGCTAGAGTCCATGTACTTAAATGCCACACAGTACTGCTTCTCTAGCTGTATAATCTTGTAAGTTAGTTAATGTTGTGTGTTTACTCTGTGATTAAAAGAAGAAAATAAATTCTGCCTTGCAGGTGAATGTAAAGATTAGAGAAAACAATGTAAAGTTCTTGTTATATTGAACGGTATAGTCACTGCCTCTAATATAGTTGCTGGTATTTTGTGTGATAAGAGTGTGGGGTGCATGTGGGAGACAGCATACCGGCTCTTCTTGAAAATCAAATAAGACTGATGACTAACATGCTTTTGGCAACAGGGCAAGAAGGATATTTGAGTATTTTATTTTTGGCTTGCTATTCCTAATTCCTTTATTTTGGATTCAATCAATGAACAGTTGTTCACTGAGAACTCACTATATGCCCAAAACACTGAAGGAGGTAACTTTGTTTCTGCTCCCTAATGACCTTAAAACTCCACTGAATAGAACACCTTTGACATAAAAAGTAGCACAACTATTTAGGATCCAAGCTCCAAAATAAAGTGAGAAATCGTTTTTCGTATCATGGATATGTGGTTTACACGACAGTATTGCTTTAAATATGAAAATAGAATGCTTTGAAATATTTTACTATCCAAGATTTAAGTCTTGTCCAACCACATCCCCACCCCAAAATGGCAGCTGGAATTACTCAAACTCCTGTTAGAAAAGTCAACACTTATTACATCCTTACTAATCTTGACAGCTTTAAAACATTGCTTGAAAAATATCCTGAGTCTTCTATATTTATTTAATCTAAGAACAATGATTTCTTTCTCTCTCTCTCTCTGGTCTGTCCATTGAACTCAAAACATAAATCACTTGCAACAGGAGGGAAAATTTTTTAAAAAATTAAAAGAGAGTCTTGGCTTATCTATTGTAGGTAAAGTTACATATTAACTCTGGCTTAGTATTGAGTTCTAGCTGGTATAGTATACAGAATAAGCTATGAAGACTACATAAGAGAGAAAAGAAACATTGACCTAGTCCCTTGCTACAGAAGGAGTGGATTGGCAGACTTGGTCTAAAGTATTGACTTGGTCATTAATAGACATGATCATGGCTATGATCACACATGAAAGAGCTCCTCTAAAGGCCTCTTCCAGCCACTTCCCCATTTCCCCCCCTGGTGAGTCTATAAGACTCTATAGTAATGACAAAAGTTGGTTATAAACTACATTACAGACCCAATGCTATGGATCTTCAGGAACCCAGCAATAATTTCTGGTGCCCCCCAGCAGCTATACATATCTCCTCTTTTTCCTCCCTTGTCTGGACACATGATGTTCATACCAATGACAAAGTGTGGATAAAAAGAAATAGAAAACAAAGAAATTAAGAAATTCTACATTTAATGGAAGTCAATACACACATTATCCAACAGATAACCTTTCATATAGGTAAATGGTGCTGTTTTTTATTTCAGTTGTATTAATTTCCATGTTACCAGCATAAAATTAAATCTATAGGTAGCTTGACTATTTAAGATACTTCTGGCTGTCATCCCAAATGGTAGCTTCAGCTGCTCAAATTTCTTAAGAATCTATACATACTTAGTTGGAGTGGATATCCGTCTAAAAATCTTGAGTTATGAAGTAATCCTTGGGAGGCTTTTGGAGGTGCTATTCTAATTTTCATTCTGACTCCACCGTGTAGTAAAAAAATAAAAATAGTTTTAGCTTTTTCCTCTGTAAAATTGGTATATCAGTGGGGGGGGGCTCTCTTTTACTTGGTTGCTGTCAAAATAATCATATTAATAGCAACCGTTTATTGAAAATTTACTGAGTGCCTGCCACTAGGTTCTCCCAGACTAGATCATAGACTGTTCAACAGGACAGCTCTGTATAGCTGAACCTTTATGCTGCTTCCATGGCAAATATCTCTGAATCCTCCTCATTGTTAATTGTAGGAGATTAATAAACATGTTTTTATTTCTAGCCTCAAACTTCCCCAGTAGAAATATAGAATCTTAGAAGTATTGGTTCTAGTTCTCTGGATTTACAATACAGTTACTCTCTCAGGGTACTTGACTGTTTCTTGACTATATAAGTATATTCCAATTAATTAATATCTTTTTTCTTTTATGATTTTTACTCAACTGCTTAGCCCTAATTACAAAGGATATAAAAAGAAAAATGCATTTTTATGTAGAATAATGATAATCTATAGACGCATCACTGAATTTGAATTTAGATTTAAATTTAGGTATTCTAGTTAAAGACAATATGGAATGAAGTTCTTATTCATCCGAGAAATTCAAATGGGAAAGCCAAAGACATATTATGAATCATTTTGCTTTCTTATTTTAATATGGTCATTTCTTTTGCTTCAAAAAAATTTCTTTTGAGAAAAAAAAATGTATTTAGCAGGATAACACCATCCTGTGAACAAAATCCACAAAAAAAGAAAGAAGACTGAAAATTAAAATTTAAAGGCTGGATTTATTGCAAAATCCACTAGTAAACTAAAAATACAAATCAGAATCTTATTCCATTTTAACCAGTTCTTCCAAAGAAGATGGTTGACTATAAATTCTGGCAGCCATCTAAGCATTGGTGTATGTCTCCTTCTTTAGAAGTTTTGGAAGCTGGTTAAGAAATGGCCTCAGCGGCTAAGGCCCACAGATGGAGAGCTGCTGTAATATTCTGTTAGACATTTGTTCTTGAAAAGGGTTTCCCAGGGCTCCTGGGTGACTTAGTCTATTAAGTGTCTGCCTTCAGCTCAGGTCATGATCCCAGGGTCCTGGGATAGAGCCCCCTGTGTCAGACTTCCCGCTTAGCAGGGAGCCTGCTTCTCCCTCTCCTTCTCCATCCCCCCAGGCCTGTGAGCACTCCCTCTATCAAATATATAAATAAAAATCTTAAAAAAAGAGAAAGAAAAAGAAAATCATTTCCCATGTTAGTTGTGGTAAATCACCATCAGTTAAACCTGTGTTTAAAGAAAGCAAGACCTTCCTCAAAAGACATTATACTGTGCTGGACCTCAGGTTTCACTGATAATTGAAGAGTAGAACCAAGCCAACATTTGTGCTTATCTTATAGGTCCCTGGCCAATTTTAATGTTTTATTTTGATTAGGAAAAATTTAATAAATTTAACTGAAAAACAATAATTGAGTATCTTGCTTGGACAAAGAATTGTGCTAATTGTCAGAAAAAAGTAAATGAGAAGCCCCTAAAGCTCAAGTTGTTAATGACCCCAAGACTTATAACCCAAATATGAAGTTAACAGAGCCATTGATATTGGTTAATTAGAATTTTGGGGGGAAAAAAAGAAAATACTTCAAGGTGTTTTCTAAGGGCTCTGCTAACTGAGACAGGAAAGTGGGGAGAACAATGATAGTTTGAGAGAAATGGGAAGTTCAGATTTAAACATGTTGGGCTTGAAATATATGCAGATTAACACCAAAGAGAAACCAGATAATTCAATAAAAAATGGGAAGAGGACTTGAACAGACATTTTTCTAAAGAAGACATGCTGATGGCATGAAAAAATGCTCAACATCTCTAATCAGGGAAATGCAATTTAAAACCACAATGAGATATCACTTTATACCTGTCAGAATGGCTAAAATAAAAAACACAAGAAATAAGTATTGGCAAGGATGTAGAGAAAAAGGAACTATTGTGGACTATTGGTGAAAATGCAAACTGGTTAACCACTGTAAGAAATAGCTTGGGGCGGGGGGCTGTGCCTGGGTGGCTCACTTGGTCATGTCTGCCTTCTGCTCAGGTCATGATCCCAGGGTCCTGGGATCTAGCCCTGTATTGGGCTCCTTGCTCAGCAGAATCCGGCTTCTCCCTCTCCCTCTGCTGCTTCCCCTGCTTGTGCTCTCTCTCTCTCTCTCCCTCCGTCAAATAAAATAAATAAATAAAATCCTTAAAAAAGAAAACTGGTTTGGAGATTCCCAAAAAAAATTAACAATAGAATTACCCTATGATCCAGTGATTCCACTATTACTCAGTAGTGTTTCCCCAAAATAAAACAAAATACTAATTCGAAAAGAGATATACACCCCTATGTTTACTACAGCCTTATTTACAACAGCCGAAACATAGAAACAACCCAAGTGTTCCTTGATAGATGAGTGGACAAAGATAATGTCACACACACACACACACACACACACACACACACACGCATGCACTGGACTACTACTCAGTCACAAAAAGAGAAATCTTGCCATTTGCAACATGAGGGATCTAGAGAGTATAATGCTAAGTGAAATAAGTCAGTCAGATAAAGACAAATACCATATGAGCTCACTCATATGTGGAATTTAAGAAACAAAATGAATGAACAAAGAAAGAAAAAAAGACAAGAAACAGACTTATTTTTTTCTTTAAAGATTTTATTTGAATTCAAGTTAGTTCACATAGAGTATTGTATCAGTTTCAGGGGTAGAATTTAGTGACTCATCAGGTTCGTATAACACCCAGTGCTCATTGCATTAAGTGCCTTCCTTAATGCCCATTGCTCAGTTACCCTATTCTCCGCCCACCTTCCTTCCAGCAACTCACAGTTTAACAGTCTCTTATGGTTTGCCTCCTCTGTCTATATCTTATTTTATTTTTTCAACAGATTCTTAAATACAGAGAACAAACTGGTGGTTGCCAGAGGGGAGGTGGGTGGGTGAAAGATAAAGGGATTAAGAGTACAGTTATCTTGAGCACTGAAAAATGTATAGAATTATTATAGAAAAATGTATAGAATTATAAATGATTATGTTGTATGCCTGAAACTAATATAACATTGTGTGTTAATTATACTTGAATGCTGTGTGTGTGTGTATATACATATATATGAAACTGTGTGTATGTGTGTGTGTATGTCTAACAAATATTTATTGAGTACCTACCATGTACTAGGCTCTGGAAAAACAAAGAAACTGAAGCTCATAGTTTAGTGTAGTTGTTCTCAATTTTTTTGTGTGTCAAAAAGCTCATGGGGAGGGATGGTTGAAATATAGATTCCCACTTTCTACCCTCAGAGATTTTGAGGTCAGATGTAAGACTTAGGAATCTAGATTTTTAAATTAGATTATTGGATGCTTCTGATACAGGTGGACCAAGAACCATACTTGGAGTGGTTCAATGGCAGAGGCAAATATATTAATATTAAATGAAAAAAGTGAACAAGCAACTGATCGGTTGTGGGTGATTGAGAAGGCTTTTGGTGGTGAAGATTGTAATGAAAGACAGTTGAAACAATTTCAGGCAGGGACAAGGGGCACCGCCCTAAGAGGAAACCACACTTAAGAGGATTTTACACCACCCTGGAAGGAGCCCTCCACCCTTTCCCACATGATAATTAGATGACAAAAACCTGGCTGGGTGACAGGCACATGTAGGGTTAATCAGATTTAAAAAGCCCATTGACAAGCCCATAAAACCCCTTTGACTTAGAAACTGGTGGCAACCCTCTCAGGTCCCCTCCCTCTTTGGGAGCCTTGTTGCCCACCACTCTTCAGCTGGTCTACCTCTTCATTCTTATGAAGTGGCATGACCAAGAACCACTGACAATGAAGGAAAAGAAATCCCTGCGACAATTGTATGTGAATTCACCTTATGAATAGGGAGGAATTCCAGACCCAGACCCAGGGCGGAGATTGTGCCAGGAACCCTATCCAAGAGTGATGGTGAAGGCTTTAGAAATATATGAAAAGGGTGAAAGGGAGGAGTGGTGGGAGGCGTGAGGGAACAGAACTCAATGCTTACGAGGGTTTGGTAATCAATTATAATTTCTCGGTTAATGAGACAAGGAATATGGAATAAACCCAGGGAGTACAGAACAAACTTAAGTTTTCTATTCGGGTGACTGGGTGAATAATAGATTTTTATCCAGTGGTTCCCCAACTTTAGCATGAACCAGAATCACCCAGAGGACTAGTGGCCCCACTCCCAAAGTTTCTGATTGACTGGGTTTGGAGTAAGTCCTAGAATTTACTTGTAATTTATAACAAATTCCCTACTGAGGCTAATTGTGTTGGGCGACCACACTTGGAGAAACATTGGCTTTTGCTGAGAATGAGGACTGCAGAGGAGAAATAAGTGTGTGGAGGATCGTGAAGGGTTTGATTGGTCATGTTGAGTTTCAGATGCCAATGGATATTTGGTTAGAGATGCCCTTTGTTTAAAAAAAAAAAAAAAAAGATTGGCTTGGATTTTAGGAAAGAAGCCAGAGCTCAAGGCCTCTGTGGAGTCATAAGCATATATTTAATATTGTATGCATAAGGTTACTCTACTATGGCAGAGAGCACAAGCCATGAAAATGGCTGGGAAACTCATATAAAGAAGGTAGAAGAAGTGTATAATAAAAAAGAATGAGAAAGAATAGAGAGCAGGAAGGCTGGGCAAGAATAATGTCATAAGATCCCAGGGAGGAGAGAATGGAAAACAGTTAACAGGGTCAGAGGCATCTAAGAAGTTAAGCCAATTATATTCTAAAAATAGTCTTTTAGATTTGCCAGTTAACAGTTCTTCAGTGGGCTTCAAGTGAATCTGTTTTTATTGAGGTGAAATCCATATAACAAAATTATTTTAAAGTGAACAATTCAGTGCCACTTAATACATTCACAGTGTTGTACAAGCACCACCTCTATCCAGCTCCAAAAATTTTCATCATCCCAAAAGGACACCTACCTCATTAAGCAGTCCCTGGCAAACCCAATCTGCTTTCTGTGTCTATGGATTTACCAACATTCTGGATATTTCATGTAAATGGAATCATACATTATGTGACCTTTCCACAATGTTCTGGGCACTGAGAATACAAGAGTGACTAAACCAGAGGAGGTTCCAGCTTCCTGTAGTTCACACTTTAGTGGGGGATACACAATGAAATAACCTGACAAAAAGCACAATATTAGGTATTGATGCACACCAGAGAGAGAAATAAAAGGGAACAGAGAGAAATGAAAACGAATATAAACCAGGCAGGCTTTTTAAAGAGAGAATATCTAAGCAAAACCTGAACCAAGTGAGGGAGTGCATGAAAACATCCAGGGGAAGAGATTCCAGGTGAAGAAAGCAGAAAGAGCCAAGACCTGAAATTGATCCTAGGCCTGGAGTGTGGGGCATAGGTAGAAATGCGAGAGACGCTGGAGTGGAAGGGGTGAGAACTGAAGTCAAAAGATACGAATTTGGAGAGGCAGGCAGGGGTCAGATTTTGTAGCTAATTTATTGTATATACAATTGAATTGGCTGAAAGAGAGGAAAGAATTCATGGCATTACATGCATTATCTCAAGTAGTCTTTTAAAAAATCATCTGGGTGAAATAGATGCTAATATCCCTCATTTTACAGGTAAGAAAACTGAGGCACAGTGATGTTAAGGAACTGACCAAAGTTCACACAACCAGTCTAGCATTGGTGGGTCCAGGATGTGAACCCGGGTAGTCTGGATCCACACCAGTGTTTCTCAATCTCCTTGTCATTATCGGATCCCACTCCTTGGCAGAAAAATAAGTTAAAACTCTCCCTAAAGAGAGAAATTAATTACTAAGAATTACTATTTTGTTGAGTGGAGTTGAACTTCGGAGGGCCAGAAACAATTGTAGTATTTTAGAACTTTTGCCTCCAAAGAACCAATTTTTACCCCCATGAGGGCACATCATTTCATTGAGAAAAAAAAGCATGCACTGCACTGTAACGCCTCTCATAAACACATAACTTGTAAAATTTCCTGTAAATAAATCTTATAAATAAATGAATACTTTTTCTTTTTCTTTCTTTTTTTTTTTAAAGATTTTATTTATTTATGTGACAGAGAGACAGCCAGCGAGAGAGGGAACACAAGCAGGAGGAGTGGGAGAGGAAGAAGCAGGCTCCCAGCGGAGGAGCCTGATGTGGGACTCGATCCCGGAACACCGGAACCACGCCCTGAGCCGAAGGCAGACGCTGAAGGACTGCCCCGTGAATACTTTTTCTTATAAATAAATCATGTCTTTTAAATAAACACTTTTATTGTAAAATTTTCTTACAAATAAGGGAATAAAAAGGAGAAGTCAGTAACTTGATGAGACTGTCTTTTATTTGAGGATAGAGAAGACCTGAATGTTTTTCAAGAGTAAGGCAGGAAGATGGTAAGATTGAAGATAAAGTAGAGATAAGGCCTTATCAGATGAAAGTGAAGTCCCGGAGGAGACAGAAAATAGGCCTAAGAACCCAGGTGGATTATTTAATTCATTAGAAAAAGACTAGGGGCATGTTTCATTTTGAAATTGTACCTGTTCCAGGGCAGATAAGGATGAGTGGGAAGTTGGGGGAATTTGTGCCCAAAGGCTTCAGATTGTTTTAAATAAGTACAAGGCAGACATGACAAGTTGGGAGCCAATAAGAAGGGGGTCAATGCACTTGGTAAAAGGTTGGAATCAGTTGTTATGAAGAGAAAGAAATGCAGCTAACTCAGAACAAGAGTAAGAATTGTTAGAGAACTTTGAGAGCCCTGCTGACATTTAAACCAATGTCTCTAATCCAGGGGAAGACAGATTGAGTGACAACAGAACAGAGTGAGGATCTGGACAGTCACATAGCATTCATGAAGCAGAGTGACAGAGGATGATGGGGAAGCAGAAACAGAGTGGTGATTTCTTTTTCTTTTCTTTTCTTTTTTTTTTTTTAAAGTAGACTCCACACCTGACATGGAGCCCAACAGTGGGGCTTGAACTCATGACCCTAAGATCAAGACCTGAGCTGAGATCAAGCGTCAGAGGCTTAACCGACTGAGCCACCCACGCACCCCCAGAGTGGTGATTTCTGATCAGCTTGGTGGGAAGCAGGATGTCATGGAACACTTCTTACCTCCTGCAGGAAGTGGAATGGTTGGATCTTGAAGCATTTATAAAACCTGTACAGGTTAGAATAGAAGGTAGGTACTAGGATTTTTTGCCGTTGTTGCTGTTTGCTTTTTTGGTGGAAGGAGACATACTTTGATGACCACAGGTGTGCAGGGGATTTATCCTTTGAAAATCTATTACCCATGATATAAAATTTCTTCCTCCTTTGCTTTTGGCAGAAACTGGATTAATCTTCAGCTGCTCTTTGACATTACTTATTTAAAAGTTTCAGTGACTCATGTAGAGCTTGGATTAAGAAAACAAAGACATGGGTAAGTCTTTGTTTGCCCAGAGCAAAATTGCCAGATGCAATGAAATGAGCACTTGGTGCCCAATCCACCGCCCTGACCCCCAGGGAGCTCCACATGCCCAGCTTGGGCCCCCTCTGTGGTCTTCCAGGTGCCTACACAAATAATGCCCTCAGAACATATCCTGACACTGCTTTCTCTTCTCATCCTTCCTATTCTGGAACCCTCCTGTTCTCTCTATGACCTCCATTTTAGCAAAGAGAAGAGGAGTAGAAAAAGAAGTGTCATGGGAGGAGCAGATAGCAGGAGCTATGGAGGGCATTTGAGGGCACTTTTCATGCGCTGTGAAGAAGTGGGATGAAATTAAAGCCTTTCAAATACAGCAAGATGCTGTTTCTTCTTTCCCCCCACTCCCCCCACCAACTCAACTTCTGCCCCCAGGAGAAAGATCAAAATAACTTTCTGTGGGATGAAATGCTGACAATGACTTTGGATCCAATTACGTTATCATAACCTGGAAACAACCCTTTCATTTGAGGCTTGCTAAAGTACTGAACTGTGAAACTCAAATCCCAATGTGAGAAATAAAAGAGATTTGAATTCAGGACCCTTTGGACATTTCCCTCAATATTGAAGTAGATTTTTGAAATCTGAAAATAGGATAGGAAAGGGGCAAGTGATATGCTAACTGAGAAATGGGGGAAATAATACCTCATTGGAAATGAAGCTAAGAAAGGAAAAGACAAATAAGTTCAGATTAATGTCAGACTTGTAGTTTATCACAAGATCTGAATTTTGTTTACATTATCACATAGTTTCAGAGTTACTCAGCTCTTCTCATATAGAGTGTCTAAGTGTTTTCTTTACCTTTGGAAGATGAGGATTAATTCATTACTCAAGGCTGAGCACACAGGAGATGGGAGTGTGCAAGCATCCATTCACAGTTGAGTTATGAGAGGTAAAGACAGCTCTAAAGTACCCCCCCAACCAATTCCAGGGGGATGAAATAAGCCTGGAATTAGGCAAACTCTCCCCACATATTAGGGCTGGACTGGAGCCACTCAAAGAAGGAACACTTGAGAGAGAAGGTGAGCAATCTGTAGATTTTACACGTGTGCACACATATGTGTCTATATGTTTCCATGCAAACTCCAAGTGCAGTTTATGCTTGTGTGCACATATTCATAGTTACATGCATATGTATGTATGAGTTTACAGAGCACACCCACACAAATGCACACCAGATGTGCTGATTTGGAGCTCTGTAAGAAAAAAAATTATTGAGAAAGAAATGAAAAAGGACGTTTAAAGACATTGGTCATACTACCAGTTATCCTGTTTTTTGGAGGACGTATCGTATGTTTTGCATATGTTTATTTTGAGTAAAAGAAGGCTCAGGAGCAACATGACAACTGCTTCAAAATTTGGGAGCAATATCATGTGGAAGAAGGATGTAACTTATTCCATATGGTTCCAGGGGGTAGAAATGAGGCTGAGGCGTAGCAGATTTCTATTCTAAGTGAGAAAGACTTTCTAACAATTAGTACCATACAAGAGAGACATGGATTCCTTCTAAAAGTAGATAATGATCTGCTTTGCTCTTGGAAATGACATGTGGCAGAGGCTGCATGGCCATCTGTCACAAAAGTTGTTGGGGGCATTCTTCCATTTGGTGGGCGTTGGGACTGCAGTCATTTGCTGGGCTATCTCCATTCTGAAATTCAATGTTTCTCAAAAATATATAAACATATTTTAAAGCAAGTCAAGTCAGATAATGGTTTTGGCTTCATGACTGTTTTTATCTTGTTCAGTGACTTGTGAGCAGCTCACTCCTTTCTCAAAAGATCCTACAGATAACAATATTTTTCCTTCTATTTGATTTCCTTGATGTTTCATATTTTCTCTTCTTTTTTCCCTTGTCTTTCCTTCATCCTGCCTGTGCCCTCTAGACATAGGGATGCAGAAAAGGCAATGTTTGTTGAGAAAGGAAAATGAGGAAGAAAAATGTTTAATTCAATTAACTTCTATTTTCACTTCAAATTCTGGCTGTGTATGAATATGTGAATATGTGTATGTGTATGTTGTAAATCCTCAGTGAGCTGTGCTATTGCTTGGGAAATAAGGCTTGTAGTGTTTTTAACCTAGACTATTTCTCTTCCAAGTGATGTTTGGAAGAGCTCCTGCTTGCAAACCACTTTTAATCATCATAATGCCTGGGGGTTAAGACTAGCATTTAATGGGAGAAGAGAAGGAATGCTCAGTGTCCTAACGTGGGTAGGGACAGTTTCACCTGATCAAGTACTCTGTCTCCACAAATGACAACAGAGTCCCAGTCACCTGGTAGGTGAAGGCTTTGGAGATAGACCATGACTTTTCATTTTGTGATCTTGGACAAGTACTTTAACTTTTCTGGGCTTTCGTTCTTGTCATCTGTACTATGGAGGGTAATAAGAGCATCCACCTCACAAGGCTGTGGTGAAGACGGAATTAATGAGCAATCCCAGTGCTCCAAGGAGCACAGACAATGACAACACACTCAACAAGGGTCAGCAGTGATTTTTATTTTTCCAAAATGGCCAGGAATGGACTATTTGGGTTCATTTTACACATTGAGTGTATGTGAGTTTCTACATGATTTAACCAGTTTTTGGGGAAGTAGAACATAATGAGCCAGTACTTACAAAAGTGTGGTCTATGGACCCCTTCAAGTTGTGGAGCGGCCAGGACACCACCATGGACACATATGTGCAGTAAGGATCGGCAGATAAAATTAGTCTTTCTTTTCCTTCTCACACATATGCAAAACACTTCCCTAACACCCACTCACACCTCCCCCCCATACACAGTTATAATCAATAAAATGTGAATTCATTTAAAGTCCTAGGAGTTTTGTCACTATGTATTTGCTCAGTCAGCGGATACAAAAGTACATTTACAACATGTAGGGACAACAGAATTTTGAAAAAGTTTTTTTCTTTAATTCTTTACACTTGAACAGGTTGTGATTCATACCATAGACCATTTTTAATCCTACACTGATAATGAAGATTATTTTTTCTCTAAAGAATGACTCAGAAGGCATTTCAAGATTTGCCATATCCCAAGGTCAGAATCATGAACTTTAATGATAATTCCGTCATAAACCAGCTCTAGGAGGCACATTTAATTAAGTAGAATCTGTTAAAACTTTGTACTGACATAGAAATTCTTTTTAGAAAAAAAAAATTCCTGACATTAGCTTGTTTACTTGTCCTTTTTAATCTATTTTATGCAAACAGAGTCAAGAATCTTCATAATGATGTGTATTTGGTACAATGAACAATATCTCCAATTGATTTTAATCCTTTTTGTTTAAATAATTTCTCTTTCCCATTCTGAGTGGCCATTTGGTGGGAAACACAAGTGTGTATGATAACATGTGGTCTGAGCCATAGTATTCCCCTATGAGATGACTATTGTCTTTTTCTAAAAATCTATACTGAGAAGTGTTAAACCTTTTCCTGCCTTTCCTGGATGCATTTGCTGATCTACCTGTGGCACATGTAGCCTGCATGTGTGAATGCCGCACATTCCATGGAGAGAATGGAGACATTTTATAGTTATTAAAATGTGTATACTCATCCACTTTTCACTATTTTTTATGAGGATTAGATGACTTTTTACAAGTCAAGGAGTAGAAAAGCACAGACAAATAAACATTCGGCAAGTGTCAACTACAATTTTGATATTTCTGAAATGGCTGTGAATGAGCTATTTTGATTCATCTTACACGATGATTATATGAGAATTTCTGTATGCCTTAATCGATTTTCAGAGAGCTGGAACATGATGAACCAGCACTCAAAAAATTCCATGGAGAAGATAGAAATAGTGTATAATTATTAAAATAGAAGTACTCTATGTACCACTCTGGGCCAAGATCTTGATAGTGGGGGCAGCTGTGAATGTCGGGGGACAGGAAGTTTATGGGAACTCTATGTACTTTCTGCTCAGTTGTGCTGTGGAAACAAACCTGCTCTAAAAAATAAAGTCTACTGGGGAGCCTGGCTAGCTCAGTCAGGAAAGCAAGCAACTGTCGATCTTGGGGTCATGACTTCAAGCCGTCATGTTGGTTCGGCATAGTGCTTTCTTAAAAGAAAATAAATGAATAAAGTCTATTAAATGCTCAACCATAATACTGGGATTAAGATTGAGATCATAAAATAATAATAATAATAATAATAATAATAATAATAATTGAATAATTCAGGGTTTATAAAACCAAAACTTTAAATGACTTCTTTTCTCCCATGTGTACCTCCACCCATAACTTCACTGAGAGTGTTACCAGAATTTGACTTTATAAGGAATTTTATTTACTGATCTGTGTCTGTCTGCCTATGAGGAAGCCCAGCTTAGGAAAGAAAGCCAACAATGGTCTTCATGGCTATATGATTGGCTTGCTCAGGGTCCTGCTGGTCTGTCTGAAGTGTTCTGGGTTCACTGGTTTACATGGTCATGATTTGGGTAGCATTTTCTTTGTTTTCTTTCATCTTTACTGTTCTGTTTGTTAGTGTTTTTGTGCATTAAAGGTCTAATTGCATAAAAAGAAATGAGTATTTACCCACTATATATTCTTTGTAAAAACCCAGAACATTGAATAGAGAACCATATGTACAAAATTCTCTTAGGGAGACAGCCTGGTATAGTAAAGTGCAGACAGAGTTTGAGGTCACTGAATCTTAAATTTATATCTCAGCTGTGTTGTTTTCTTGTGATGGGGCTTAGTCACCCCAGAACCCTCATGTGCAAGCTGTGGATTTTGATGCCTATTTGTTAGAGTCATTGTGAGAATTGGATACAAGCAGGGTAAAAACACCTAGCTCTGTGTCTGGCACATAGTAGATGCTTATTACATGCTAAGGTAGAAATTAATGGCAGTTGCTATTTTTTTCTTTAACATTTTATTTAAATTCACTTAGTTAACATATAGTGTATCATTAGTTTTAGATGTGGAGTTCAGTAATTCATCAGTAGCATTTAACACCCAGTGCTCATTACATCAGGTGCTCTCCTTAATGCCCATCACCTAGTTACCCCAACCCCCACCTATCCTCCCTCCAGCAATCCTCAGTTTGTTTCCTACAGTTAAGAGTTTCTTACGGTTCATCTCTCTCTCTGATTTAATCTTATATTATTTCTCCCTCCCTTCCCCTATGATCCTCTGCTTTGTTTCTTAAATTACACATTTGAGTGAAACCATATGATAATTGTCTTTCTCAGATTGACTTATTTTGCTCAGCATTATACCCTCCAGCTCTATCCATGTCAATGTAAATGGTAAGATTTCATCCTTTGTGATGCCTCAGTAATATTCCATTATATATATATGTATGTATACACACACACACACACACACACACACACACACACACACAAATACCACATCTTCTTTATCCGTCCATCTGTTGATGCACATGTGGGTCTTTCCACAGTTTGGCTATTGTGGACATTGCTGCAAAAAATATTGGGGTGCAGGTGCCCCTTCAGATCACTCAGATCACTATATTCGTTTCTTTGGGGGTAAGCACCTAGTAGTGCAATTGTTCGGTCATAGGGTAGCTCTATTTATAACTTCTTGAGGAACTCCATATTGTTTTCCAGAGTGGCTGTACCAGCTTGCATTCCCATCAACAGTGTAAGAGGGTTCCCCTTTCTCCACATTCTCACCAACATTTGTTGTTTCCTGACTTGTTAGTTTTAGCCATTCTAACTCATGTAAGGTAGTATCTCATTGTGGTTTTGATTTGTATTTCCCTGACACCGAGTGATGTTGGACATTTTTTCATTTGTCTCATACAGGAATTCAGCAACATGGCAGGATATAAAATCAATGCACAGAAATTAGTTGCATTTCTATACACTGAGAGTGAGACAAAAGAAAGAGAAATTAAGGAATCAATCCCAAAGCTGGGGGTATCACAATGCCTGACTTCAAGCTCTATTACAAAACTATGATTATCAAGATAGTATGGTACCGGCACAAAAACAGACACAAAGATCAAGTGATCAGAATAGATATCCCAGAAATGGGCCCTCAACTCTATGGTCAACTAATCTTTGACAAAGCAGGGAAGAATATCCAATGGAAAAAAGACAGTCTCTTCAACAAATGGTGTTGGGCAAATTGGACATCCACATGTGGATGAATGAAACTGGACCATTGTCTTACATCATACACAAAGATAAACTCAAAATGGATGAAACACCTAAATGTGAGATAGGAATCCATCAAAATCCTAGAGAAGAACACAGGCAGCAACCTCTTTGACCTCGACTGAGCAACTTCTTGCTAGACACATCTCCAACGGCAAGGGAAACAAAAGCAAAAATGAACTATTGGGACTTCATCAGAATAAAAAGTTTTTGCACAGCAAAGGAAACAGTCAACAAAACCAAAAGACAATGTACAGAATGGGAGAAGATATTTGCAAATGTCTTATCAGATAAAGGGGTGGCATCCAAAATCTACAAAGAACTTTCAAACTCGACACCCAAAAAACAAAAAAATCCAGTCAAGAAATGGTCAGAAGACATGAACAGATACTTCTCCAAAGAAGACATACAAATGGCCAACAGACACATGAAAAAAAGGCAGTTGCTATTATGACAGTTTTCAGTTATGACAGTTTGGAGTAGTGCCTGTAGCAATAAAAACAAGAATATTGGAGACTAGGCCCAATAATTTGCTCTATACTCAGTAGGCAGAAGCCCACAGTTCCCAGACAATAATGGCCAAAGACTTTAGCGACAAGATACATGAATACTACCCTAAGTGACTGAAATGTGTGTATGATGAACCTACATCTACACATCATAGTCACTCAAAGTCCATTACAGTTCACTCTTCGTGTATACATTTTGCAGATTGGATGGATATATAATGACATGTATCCATTACTGTGGTATCCTATAGAGTTATGATACCACGATATCATATTTTCACTGCCTTAAAAACCTCTGTGCTCCATCTATTCATCCTTCCTCCCACCCACTGCCTGGCAATCACTGATTTTTTTTTTTTTTTGCTGTTCCATAGTTTCGCTTTTTCCAGAATGTCAAAGAGTTGGAATAATACAGTGTGTAACTTTTTCAGATTGGCTTCTTAGTAATGTGCCTTCATGCTTCCTCCATGTCTTTTAATGCCATCATAGCTCATTTTTTTAGTGCTGAGTAATATTCCATTGTCTGGATGTATCACAATTTATTATCTGTTCTCCTACTGAAGGACATCTTGGTTGCTTCCAAGTTTTGACAATTATGAATAAGGCTGCTGTGAACATCTGTGTGCAGGTTCTTGTGTAAATGTAAATCAGTTTCAAATTTTTCCATTAAAAAAAAATAAGACCACTGAAATAAAGACTGGGGAGAAAGAAATACCTTTACTATAAAAAATCCTTTAGTGTTGAAACCAAAGATAGGCCTCCATGGATGGAGTGGAATCATGGGGGGCTGACTTGGGAGTTATTCTGAGTAGAGGGGACTTTGGCCTTTTCTTAAAATATTCAACCCAAAGGGGTCACTGATTTTGCTACATTGAGGAATTTCCTTGCTAGAATTCAGTGGTTCTCATTCTTTTCAATTTCAGAGTTTGCTATAAATCTTAGTGGTCAACTTAAAAGAATTGCTGGACAAGTCAGCAATCCCTACTGCAGTCTGACAATATTCTGATCTGACTTGAACAGCAACTATAATTACTGAACTCAACTTTTTCTCTGATCAAACCTTTTTTCCTAACAGATGCAACATTTACTATTTTGACCATGATTTCATATATCTTCACCAGGCAAGTTCCTAGAGGAAATGCCATGGCATGATTCTGGCAAGCACCACTACTTTGTTCTTTGAAAATGGTGCCCTTGGAGTTGTGCAATACTTTTGTGTGCTGTGTAAGCACATAATACTTGTCTGCTTTCAGTTTGACTGTTACTCAATTCTTCCTTAACCTGTGCTTTTTATTTTCTGTTCATACACCCCGTTCAGCTCAATGTTCTCTTTGACAAGCCTCAATAACATTGTCCATATTAACTAAAATAAAATGAGATCTTCTTATTCTTGACTTAAGGTGAGTTGCAGCCCTGAGTTCTAAGGGGTTGAAGGGAGGGGGTAGAAAGTGCCATGATTATTTGTTCCTTGATAATTTTGCCCTGATTACACGCTTCCACTTCTAACAAAAGTAAATTTTACGTGCAGTTAAAAGTTACCCATAATATTTTTTTAAGTCTTTGGAACACAGTGGCCCACCTTGCAGTCAGACAGTTTATACATAGACATTTATACAGACAATGTATCAGCATAACCACCAAATGTCATAAGCCCCTCAAATAGAGAGACTTGGTTTCTCTTTTGTTGTTTCCTTCATGTTACATAAAATATTGGGTCACCATTTTTTTTTAAATTTAATTTTAATCATTAGCTGGAGGAGTTTTCTAGTCACACAGAATATTTGTCTTGTTCTGCTATGAAGTGCGTCTCACTACTTAACTGAGAAACTCCACATCTTTGAGTGTTGAAATATAGCTCTTATGCTCCTTTAAAATTGGAGTGGTATGAACTTAACTAATTAACTTATCTATACAAAGATGACTGTTTTCTCAAGGGAGGAAATGCTTTTCAAAAAGACAGAAATATGTGTTGAATTTTAGAGAAACTCAGTCTATAGTGCTTGCAGTGGGCATATTTGGCCAGGCTAATAGAAATATTTTTCCAAGTTCAGGCCAAAAGCACAAAGTTTAAAAGTATAGAGGGTTATCTTTGGGACTCCTTGTGAGAAACTATGGATGATCAGCTATACAACTGAGCTATGTCAAATAACAGATGTCATTTTCTCCAAAAACTCCTGCTGTATTCCTCTACCTCTTTCAAACATCGTATTTTTTTTTTTAAATGAAAAGGCAGTAACCTAGTAACAAGTTGCTATTGGAAATTTAATGGAGAGAACTTTATAATTGGCAGAAATGTACATTTTCTCTTTCTTTTCTTTTTAGAGAGTTTCTTATTTCATTTTGATATAGAAATTGCTACCTTATTTAATGTCAGCATATTCCAGATACTGTATTGAACCTAGTTTTAAACCTCTAGTCCCTGTGCATTCCACACTCAAGAAGAGAAAAATTTTATAGCAGGTGACCATTTCATGATCTTTAAGTATCTGGAAACTCTTCCTTTCTCTTTCTTTTTTCATTTATTTATCCACAGTATCCATGACAATTGGGAAGAAATGCAATTGTCATTGTATTTTAGATGATATGATTGCATAAACAAAAAAATTAGAGCCAGCTATTGATAAATTATTAGGATTTGTAAGTTAATTAAACAAGATTGCTGTGTAAGAGCTCAATTGAAAAAAAAATCAGTTTCATTCATATATATGGCACACTGTAGGAGCTGAAATAAACTTCAAAGATAAATCTTAGCTAACTCACCTAACCGAATGCAAAATTTTAGACAGACTCAGAAGTGGAATTAGTTTTAATCCAACTGAATTTGTGAAAAGATTCTATCCCAGAAGACTTTAAAATTCTCTGAAGTTTGCTCTTTTATAGTCTTTTTGCAGTAGAATCCTATAGGTATTATGAGTTATTTGAAGAATAACTTTAAGTGAAAGAAGTTATTTGAAGAATGAGCCTATTTTTCTTTTATCTGGGCATACCAATATCTACACAACTTCTTCCAAGATGGCAATGGACAGCCAAGTCTCACGCTGGAGAAGCCATCACTGATAGTTAAATGGGGTTTTGTTCTGCCACACTTCCTCCCGGCTTCTTCCCAGGTAGCAGCATCTCCTCGTGAGCAGGCTCTCTCTTTCCAAGCCCTCCCCGTGGTGATCCCAAATGTTGTTTATCAGATGGGTGTAAGTCAACCCACTAAAATACAGCCTTGCCAATGGGATTTGTGCTCTGAACTCCAACCCCCTCTGTCTAGTGACATATGCAGGTTGTTCTCAATCTGCGTCATGAAGATCTGTAGGCAGATGTAGGTGGTACCTAGCACATGCAAAATTATTTTTTTGTATTTTTCTTGTAACATTTGGACACGATGATAGAAAAGTTAATTATTCCTTAGTTATAAAGGATTCAGAGAGGGAGCTGGCTATTGGGGCTGTCCTCTGACCCTCACCTGTGTGATGTATCCTGCTCAGTCTCTGGAGAGGAAAGAGACCATATCAGCTTTACATTCGGCAGTTCATTTTTATCCCAGGCATGCCTATTGTGTTTCTTCACCTGGGCCACACTAACCTACCACATATTTCTAACTGGCAAACAGCGCAGGAAGGCAAGACATACCTGAATGGAATCTGGACCTATAATCATAGCATTTACTTTCCACTCATGTTAATTTAAAGATGTGGTTGACATTATTTGCCTCTAACACTGGAACATTTTTAAAGTGGCTTCTAGGACTCAGGAAATATAAGCATGTTTTAATGACCTAGCAACCCTCTATAAGTTTAGTAGACAGATGAGAAATATGAGAGAAGAAAATGAGAAAATGATTATAATAAAAAAAATTCTTTTAAAAAATCTCTTCTCTTACCAGGAAGAACAGGAAACTCCCTACATTCAGGCTTTGGAAAGATCCTCTGTACAGTTAAATCTTGAGTTGAACAAAAACAAAAAACTCCAAGTGTGTAACCTGTGCTATTTCCTCTTATTTTTTTTTTTTTTTTACAGAATGTTGAATCTAAGGTAAATTTCAGAATGATTTGGACGCTTTTTCAGATATTCCAGGTATTGTTTCAAATGATCATTTATAGTAATTCAAATAAACTTAAAAAACTGAAAACAAGAAGATGCAGCTTGCTACATCTAAACAAGATCATTTTAGAAATCAAAATCGTGACATTTGAGGAGGATCTATACTTGGCAGAATTGTGCCTAGAAAAGAAACAGTAGATTTTGAAAGTATTGGAAGACATGTGGTTCATAATAGAAGATTTCACCACATGATCAAATCGTTTGTTTAAATTTAAAATCTTTCCCCTTCTTCTTCTTCTTCTTCTTTTTTTTTTTTTTAAGATTTTATTTATTTATTTGACACAGAGAGAGAGACAGCCAGCGAGAGAGGGAACACAAGCAGGGGGAGTGGGAGAGGAAGAAGCAGGCTCCCAACAGAGGAGCCTGATGTGGGGCTCGATCCCAGAACGCCGGGATCACACCCTGAGCTGAAGGCAGACGCTTAACGACTGAGCCACCCAGGCACCCCACTTTCCCCTTCTTCTAAACGATGTAGAATTTGATCTCTGTCTTCCTGTTTTCAGATTTGGAGATGAATACCAATGTAGCTTCAGAAGTATTGGTTTAATTTTTACTTAAAAATGTCAGATTTGATGGGTTCCTGGGTGGCTAGTCGGTTAAGTGTCTGCCTTTGGCTCAGGTCATGATCCCAGGGTCCTGGGATCAAGCCCCACATTGGGTTCCCTGCGCAGCTGGGAGCCTGCTCCTCCCTCTTTCCCCAGCTCCTGCTCTTTCTCGCTATCTTGTCTCTCTCTCTCTCAAATAAATAAATAAAATCTTTTTTGAAAATGTCAGATTTGGATTGTCTTTTCATGTATTCGATGGGTTTGCTATATTAAATGAGATGGCTATTTTTGGAAAGGAGAGAGAGATTCACATTTAGTATTTTGATTGATCCTGGCGTAAATCCCAAAGCTTTTCACTGTCTGTCAGTGGATGAGTGAGGATGGCCACTTCTGCTGTGCCCTTGCCTTTTAGTTGTGATAGTCTACCAGTTTGAGAGTATTGCCAAGATTACCACATTGTTTTCTAGGAACCCTCCTCAATATCTGTTTTCAAATGTCTAAGTTATTACTTGAAATATCTCTATCTGTTAATATTAAATCAAAGCCCTATCTCATTATGTTAAAAATGACTTAGGGCTTTCATATTCACATTTCTCTCTTCCTTTTCACTGTACAGTCTTCAGACCCATATCAGGTATAGAATAGTGATGGTACAAAATGTGCCAGAATGCTCCAACACATGATTTTTTGGTGTTATTTTAAGCATAAAACTGTTTCTGCAACATAGTCCATCATGGATTTTATAAGACTTATACTTAAGAATTGATTATTTCAGATTTATCATCTGAAATTCACACTAAATATACTAAATTCTTAAACCATTGGCAAATGGTCATCTGCCCCTTGTCTAGAACACATGATGATTTTGCCAGGTCAGGGTAATATGGTATGGCAGGTTCTCAATTTGTTCTGAGCCTGCCCCCATTCTCTGACACAGTAATGACTCTGCCTGACCTCCTTTACTTCCTCACCCCAGGAAAACATTTCACTTAGCCACTTCTAATGGGTCTCCTCAGCCCAGGAGGTAGCCATCTTGGACAGAATCCCATGGACTTGCTTTGAACCCACCTACTTTAAGTAATGATCATTTGGCGTAAGGAGACTTAGGCTTTCTAAGCACACCAACTGCTGAAAAGGACAGTTGATCTCATAGCTGAACTGTCTCCTCTTATAATCCACCCAGATCCCTGCCTTCAAAATTTTCTAAGCAGGAAGCAGATTCCAATCTTTTTGTTCATCGATGTTCCTGGTCTCCATGGGACACTTTACAGACTCTCTAATCACCTCATCATGTCACTCACTTCTGGTTCCCTAAGATCTCCTTAGTTTAACGAATATTTAGCTGGAAAGTTAAATGTCTCTCTGAATTTCAGGCACTCCAATCTTTCTTTGCTCAAGGATGGGAAGCAGTTCCTTTCTCTTCTTTATATGTGGGGGGAAAGGAAATGAATGATTCAACACTCTCCAGTTCATGATCCATCTCAAATCCCTTTCCAATTTATTTTCTACTCTATAGAGGCAGGAACTTGGTCATTGTGATAAATAAAATCATTACATCATTTCTGCCATTTTTAAGTCTAGCATAGGTGTATCAGATTTTTTTTTTTGGAAGGTGAATATGCTTCTTGCCTATGATTTTCATTATTGGGCTTCAGCAGAATTTCCACAACAATAGGAAAAGTTCCCTCAACATCCTGTTGCATTCCCTTACAAGTACTTAGCAGGTTGGCAATTTCCATGGTTTTGAAAAGAGTTAAATATTCTTATTAAGCAATTACTAACTTTCTGTTCACATGTTTCTGACTAAATTTCTGCAAACCTAATCCCATGAAGTGATTGAAATACATGTTAAAAGAAATCATGGAACCATAGCAAGGGATTTCTACCAGAGGTTACCCAGGAGTCAAAAGCCAGAATATCCAAGCTCACTAGAAAAGCTGAAATATTTATACCAGAAGCAGAAATAAAGTCAAGAGTAACAGAGTGAGAAGACTAGGACTTAGTAAAGATGAAATGAGGGAATTGATTGGGAATAAGTAAGAGGAGGCTAATGAGAAAAGCTAAAAACCTTTGTAGATATTTAAGGTTTGTGTTAGTGGTTTGTGGTATGCACATGTATTTGAGTTGGGCTGATTTAAAGATCCAGAGCTAACCATGAGAGAAATGAATACATTTTTCTTATTTAAGTGGATTTTTTTGCTTGGAAACCCAAGACGCCTATGAGAAAGAACTTTCAAGGCTCCTTACATATCTCTAAGGCTAATAGGCTACAATATTAAGCTCCTGGCAAGTTCTTATCTCTTATTTATGGTAACCTAAGCCAATCTATTTTAAACATATGATGCTCTCTGGGAAAGCAACAATAACATATACAATACCATGAACCCCAGTGGATCCAGAAAGCAGATTTTAGTCCATAATCTGAAACCAAATTATGAACCAGATTGTAAATGAAAAAATACTCTAAATGATAAATGATAGTCAAGAGCTTTTTCCAGAAAAGATGTTGGCACACTTTCAAAATCTTACCCAGAAAATTATATACAGACAGAGAGCAGATGAAAAGTGGTAACCTAATGACAACCATGAGAAATAGCAGCTGATTTCAAGAAGGCTAGAGGACTCCTTGTATAAACAAGAAGCAGATTAGGGACAATTTTCCCATAGCAAGACACCTTACATGTCTCATGAATTCCTAGTCATAATCAAAATGATAACCCTGAAATTGTCATTAGAGAAGTTAAGTAATTTTCTTTAAAAAAGGTGGTTTTCAAAGAGTGATATTGTTAAAAGGATTTGCTTCAAAATCCATGCTAAGTAGTTGATCTTCCTGATAATGCTGGGCATATTAGATTTTCTTACTTGTCTTCCAGATGATACATTCGAATCTTTGAAGGCTTGGTTGGAAAATGACTGGCAGATTGCCGATGAGGAAAGTCATTAATTTGGAATTCCTGTGTCTCACCAATACAAAGAGATATGACTGCTGGGTGACTGTGTTTGGAACGGTGGTAAAGGGAAGGGACAGGGTCTGAGGTTTTTACTCATTCCAAGCCTGCAGAGTTAGATCCTGATCTAGGAAATCTTCAAAGCCAGATTTCTCATTGCCAGTCAGTGAGTGGTACTTACTGAATTTTGTGGTGTGGGTCTCCATTTTTATCTACTGCCCAGGTGAAGGAGGTCAAGATTAAGAGGTTAGTTTAGGAAAGAGAATGGAGCCAGAAAGAACATAGGACTCAGTTATGTCTAGAGGACCAGCTAATTTGAGGGCCCTCTGTTATGATTGCTGGTGCTGCTTGCATTCTGCTCCTCACCACAGGAGGCTCCATCATAAGACTGAACAGCGAGAACAGTAAAACCAGTGTTTTCATCTTCTTTTTGCTTTGGCTGCAAGAGAGTTCACAGCTACAGTTGGCGTTGAAATATGGCAGCCACCTTTTGCCTCATTAAAAAAAATGCAACTATTTCAGGTTGTGCCAAATTGCTTATTTTTTCCCTTTATTGTGGTCTAAATGGGTTGGTTCTTTATCTTCTACTGTATGTTTTTTATAGTAAATTTTGATGGAAAAATAACATGAAACACTCCATAGGCTTCTTGCTATAGAAAGAAATTTTTAAAAAGGGAGAAAAATTCCAAAAGAGAAAGGAAAGGAAAAAAGGGTGGAATATTTCAAACAATGGAAAGATTTTGATTGTGAACAACACTGTTAGAAAATGGTGAATGAAACCTAAAAGCTCTCATATGTGTTCAATAAATATCTAAAGCACTTGAGCTATGCCCTTTGAAACACAAATTGCCCTGGGTCATCATACTCAATCCATGAAATGCTTTGTGGCTTGTCTGTGGTGATATTGCATTGAACTGGGCGCAGTTGTATTCTTACTCATTCATCATTGATATGGTCCTTAGAGAAATGCAGATAGATTGGATTTTGACTTTAGATGTGATATTTGCATAATATATAATTGTGAAATGTTTTTTCTTTTCTCCTTCCCTCCCTTCATTCCTTCCTTTCTTTCTTTTGACATAAGGGAGAGAATTTGTCTTTCCCTGGTCCATGCACAGCTTCTTCCATTGGGGCATGGTGTATAATTTCAGTTCTGTTTTTGAGTTATTGAGAAGTTACAGGATTGTGATTAGTATGCCTTGCTTTTGGCACTGTAGGCACAAGACTTAAGAGTGAATGTTTCTTAGGATGAAATGCAAGATATAAAAGATTTTTTTTTTAAATTTTAAAGAGTAAAATTATATGGACACAACCAATGTAATTTATTGCTAAAGTAATTTCAGTGAATTCTAAACTGGGGTGGGATTATTCTCCTATGAATTGAAAGGGTAGAGCTTCTCAGTTCCACTGCCTCTTCAGTTTAGGGGATTTTCAACTTGATTATTTTAGTTAAGCGAGCAATTGTAAAATAAAATATATTTATATATTAAAAACACTCAGGTTTAAAGGAGGCTGGACTACTTTATATTGTAATTTTGAGCTTAATCTTTCTAGTATGGCTCCCGATTCCTGTTCATCATTCTTCCAAGAACTTAATTCCTATTTTTGAATTATTTGTATTATTCTTCTCTGGGTTATTTAAATTCTCTCTATATACCAACAGTAAAGTAGCAGTAATTTCCATAAAAATTGCTAAGTTATATAAAAATAGGCAAAACAGAGAAGAACGAAGACTGCTTAGCAGCACATTATAGTCCTTCAACATTTATTCCAAACTTAACTATATCAAAATGTACTTGTTTATCTCTATAAATGACAATATCAAGCAAAATGTGAGAAGTAACTTGACATGAGATGTATGTATAGGTGTTCTCAGTAGGTTGGTTTTAAGTTTGGGGCAAGAAAGGGCAAACATAATCTGCAATTTAAGTGAAAGCAAGGAAGGATTATGAACAACTGATGATCTGTGTACAGACAATACGAGTTATGTCTCTAGCCAAGTACCCATATGACTTAATGGTCATACTTTGACTTTTATGATGTTAACCAAAAATTCTTTAAATTTCAATCTTCTCATGGGTTAAATAAGATAAAACACACATTCATGGAACTGAGTTAGAGATTACCTGAGTGGTATATAGCTAGAGATATTCTGAGTGGTGGTAGAATAAGTTTCCTCTCAAAAGGTTTTTATGTCCTTCTTGTAAACAGAATTCTAGTAAATCTAGTTAATTGGTCCTTCTGTCACGTCCAATCTTGATGTACCCGAGTCATAGGGTGAACATAGCTTGGTGTAGGATGGGAATAATTCTATAAATATATCCATGTTATGATTCATTAAGATTCTAAATTGTCTTTTTACTCTATTCATTTGGAAACTTGCTATATATTTTTACCATTATGATTTCAGATATATTTTCTTGTTCATATAATTCACTATAAATTTATAAAAACATCTTGAAAATTCTTGGCTTTGGTCTGTGTTATCCAAACAACTTATTGGAGGAGAGATGTGTAAGGTCATCTATATTTTGCAGCTTTGTAAAAATGCCTTGGATAGATTATGATATCCAGGGTTTTTCCTTTTATAACAGTATTTTAATTGTGGGTATGGAACAGAAGGTGATGGTCACCATAGAGAAGAGTGCAGTCTTGAGTATGGGTGAGTACATGCGTATGGGTGTATATTTGAATGAGAGTAGTGGCTAAACAGAGGGCTACTTAGTATTGATGAGGTGAATTTTCAGCATTTACTCTGTATTTCATAAAAATGTATTAAAGACATATATTTTTTAATATATTTTTCTTGATTGTTTTTTTCTGAATTGCCATGAAAATAAACCTCGAATCTTTGGCAAAGTCAAATGATATTTTATGTTTTTTTTTATTTGTACAAATGTTACTAGAGCCATGAAGCTATTATAAAAGATTAAGTTAGTTTGATAGGGCTTATTTTTTAAAAGCCATTAATGTCTTATTTTTCAGTACACTGTCTTATTCAAGGTATTTACAAATTAATCTCATTTAAAAAATTAGAATCATGGTATAAATGTGCATTTGTGCATGTACTATTCTTCGAATATAGAACAAAACCTGGGTAATAGTATAGTTTGCCTCTTTATGCATGCCACAATAATTGAAAATAATTCTTATGAAAAAAACACAGTGAACTTCAGAATGTAAATGAAAATAAAATCAAGGCTCAGTAATTTGTGCAGAGGTTGTGTTTCATTAATACGTGTCTCATATAAGCAGACAGCATGTAAAAATAGATGGCATATCTGACCAAGAGTTTAAAATAACAAATTATACATAAAATGTGTGTTAAATTAATTAGGGAATTAATTGAGAAGCATGAGTTAAGGAGAAAACTAGTTGATGTTGTACAACATTTGATAACCGGAGTCATTTTTCTACAATTGTTAAATGTAATTTATCTCATAATGTTATCCTTTGGCAAATTGTTACAACATTGTATGATATATGTAGCTTATTAACAGTTTCATTAATTGCTATTAGAGGAACGAAGCTATGAAAGCTGGTGCACATAGGAACAAATGTTGAGGCAGATGGTTGAAATTAGTGAAATGTGATCAGTTGCTGAACTAGTTTACTTAATTAGCTTTCTACATCAGAATAGTTGAAATAAATTTGTAAAATTGTCTTCAGAAAATTGAAACTCAGAGGACAACCATCATATACTGTAGTTTTAAAAATAACAAGACAAATAGCAAAGAACTATGGGCGCTGACCCATGACCATGAGTTTGTTCTGTACTGAGTTGGCTGAACAGTTGAGAATGAATGGAAAATTTTCCCATTAGGGAATACCAATTGCGCTGACATCTTTCCACTGCCTGTTAACAGGGAAAACAGAGGGAGAAGAGCAAGTGGAAGTTGGCCACTGCCCACAAAATTTCCTTGACGCTGTTACTTCTTAATGAATAATTCTTGAATAATTCTTAGAGAAGCTGAAATAGATTTTTGGAATAAAAACTTTATAAAACTATTTCATCCTCAGTGAGATTCCAGAAAATTCAAAGGCATCAAAATTGTAATAATTTTCATGCTCAGGCCGTTCTTGGCTATACTACTGGGGGTGGGAGGGAAGAATCATTTTTTTCAGGTACTTATCTTTCGTTAATTCTTATAGATTTAAATTTGGAACCAGCACCCATAACATGAACAACAAATAGTTGAAAGTGGTGGAGATTCTGGTGGGAACATCGTTCATATATTGGAGGAAATATTATGTTCTGCATTGTTTAATGGAATTCTCCAAATGCGAGGGGAATGTTATATGGTTTATACCTGTTGAGGTTTATGTAATTTTGAAACAATTTATTATCCCCTCCCACAGGAATGTTTTTCTGTATTCTCTTTTATTTTTTATTTTTATTTTATTTTATTTTATTTTAAAAGATTCTATTTATTTATTTGACAGAGAGAGAGACAGCCTGTGAGAGAGGGAACACAGGCAGGGGGGGTGGGAGAGGAAGAAGCAGGCTCCCAGCGGAGGGGACTGATGTGGGGCTCGATCCCAGGAACCTGGGATTACACTCTGAGCCGAAGGCAGATGCTTAATGACTGAGCACAGGTGCCCCGACTGTATTCTCTTTTAAAGAAACACTTTCTTTTTTCATGTGTTTGCTCATATGAATCTGAATAATTATAAACATGTATGATCCATTAATGACACAGCTCCCCTTTTCCCTATGAGGAAATAAAGTGTGTTTTTTCCTGCTGGTTTTAGTTTATAAATTGATTAAGGAACTACACTGCTACTAGTGCTTTGGCCTTTGTCATCTTCCCTGCCTTTATTACCACCTTTGGAATCAGGAAAGGAGGTAAGGGTAAGATTATTTTATTTATAATACATTTACAGGCACTGTGCCAAGAACCTTTGAATTTTTTAAGGTTCCAGAGAATATTTGCATCCTGAACTTCTAAAAACATATTTTTATAATATGAAACCTAAGTTGAAACTGATATGTTTTTACTTATTTAAAACATGTAATTCAAAAAATAATCAATTGCTATTTTACTAAACTCTTCAACAATAAGATTTATTGTGGGAAGTGGGTTTATTTTTTTTGTTCGTTATGAGGAAAACTTTAATATCAAATGTAGCCATATGACAAACTATCTTCTTATTTCCATGCTTTTATTCGACAAAGAAAACAAGGTGCATCTTTACCATGAATTGAAGGCCAGTACATTTTAACTGTTAATTCTAATACTCTTCATAAAGGACAAGAAAATGTTAAGCATAATGCTAGCTTATTAAAATTTAGGAATAAAATTAAATAGCCTAGAATGATTATCTAAAAAATAAAGAAGCTTAATTTTATCTTACAAATGATCAGAAATATAAGACAAAGCTATTACAAATATTCTGCATATGAAAAATCTAGAGTTAAAAGTATACCCTAAACCATGTTACCAGGCCAATGATAGTATTATTTTGATATTGAGCAACATAGGACTGGCTCTATGCAAAATTTGAGTCAGCAAAGCTATTTTTGTAGATTATAGAGTGTCTTGATCTTCTAGGTTCGTAGCTTAAAGAATATTATTATTTAATTATTCTCATTGAACTATTAGAATTATTGTTGCATACCCATCATTTTTGTGCATTAGATTTGTAAAGCCTTAAAAATAGAGACATTGTATCACTTGTCTTTCCAGTTACTGTAAAAAAAAACAAACAAACAAAACTGAGAGGTGTTCAATAAACATGTCTTGATTCAAAAGCTTTTTACTCTGAGTGTTCGAGTATTGGGGAAAGCTGCCTCTACTTTGGATATAGATTACTCTTAATCTAACAACAAAAATATGAGATCATCTATAAAATCATAATTTATTTGTTCTCATCAGAGAACTGAGGTTGCAAAGAAACTAGGATCACTGAATTTCAAAGGATGATAAGCCTCTCCAAAAAGAGGAGGGCCACAAAAGATTTACCTTTGATAGAGCACAGCAAAATGAGGAGGAAGCCATACGATCACATAAGAAGAAAACAATTGTGTGATGGTTAATTTTATGTGTCAATTTAACTGGGCCATGAGATGCTGAGATATTTGGTTAAACATCATTCATTGTTATTGAGTTTTATTATTGTTAAAGTTATTATTGGATGTGTCTGTGAGAATGGTTTCTGAAAGAAATTAACATTTGAATCTGTAGACTGAGTAAAACAAATTGACCTTCCTTTTTTTCTTTTTCTGTTCAAATTTTTATTTTAATTCCTGTTAACTAACATACAGTGCAATATTGGTTTCAGGAGTACAATTCAGTGATTCATCACTTACATATAATACCCAGTGCTCATCGTAACAAGTGCCTTCCTTAATGCCCATCACCCATCTAGCCTATCCCCCATCCCTCTGCCTCCATCAATTCTCAGTTTATTCTCTATCTTTAAGAGTCTCTTACGGTTGTTTCCCTCTCTTTTTTCTTTATTTCCCCTTCTCCCATATGTCCATCTGTTTTCTTTCTTAAATTCCACATATGGCTGAAATCATATGGTATTTGTCTTTCTCTGACTTAATTTGCTTAGCATAATACAGAGCTCTAGTACCATCCATGTCTTTGCAAATGGCAGGATTTCATTCTTTTTGAGGGCTGAGTAATATTCCATTGTATACATATACTACATCTTCTTTATCCATTCATCAGTTGATGGACCTTTGGGCTCTTTCCATAGTTTGGCTATTGTTGATAATGCTGCTATAAACATCAGGGTGCATGTACCCCTTTGAATCGGCATGTTTGTATCCTTTGGGTCTATACCTAGTAGTGTAATTGCTGGGTTGTATGGTTGTTCTATTTTTAACTTTTTAAGGAACCTCCATACTGCTTTCGAGGGGATGCATCAGTTTTCATTCCCACCAGTGCAAGAGGGTTCCCTTTTCTCCACATCCTTACCAACACCTATTGTTTCCTGTGTTAATTGAACCTTATTGTGGTATTTCATAATATATATATGTATCAAACCATCACACTGTATACCTTAAAGTTATGCCATGTTATAATCAATTACATCTCAATAAAGGTGGATTAAAGAAAAGAGGAAAAAGAAAGAAGGGGATAACTCTAATAATCTAATCTTCCACTTAGGACTCCATAAGAACAAAAGAAAATTAAACATAAAGGAAAGAAAGAAGGAAATAATAAAGATAAGAACAATATTTTAAAAAAGGAAAAAATAAAGCTAATAATGGAAATGAAACCAAAAGCTGGTTCTTTGAAGAGATTAATAAAATGAATAACTATTTAGCCAGACTAAGGAAACAGAACAGGATGTAGAAATTATAGATATCAGGAATGAAAAGCTCGCATTACCACAGACCCCAAAAGGATATTTAAAAAATAATAAGGAAATATTATAAGCAATTTTATGGTTATAATTTGACAACTTAGATAAACGGAAAAAATCCTTAGAAGATGGAAACTGCCAAATGTCATGCAAGAAGGAATATATAATCTGCATGTCCTGTATTTATTCAAAACACTGAATTTGTAGTATTTGTAGTTAAAAATCTTTTAACAAAGAAACTTCCAAGACTATTTGATTTCACTGGTAAATTCTATTAAGCATTTAGTGGAGAAATCATAGCAACATTTTACAAATTTGTCCAGAAAATAAGAGGATAGTCTAAACTCATTTTATGAAATCAATATTACCCTCATATCTTGATACAAAAATTATAGAAAGACACAAGAAACTACAGACCAAATTATCTCATAATTATAGACAGAAAAATGATTAACAAAATTGTAGTAAATCAAATCTAGCAATACAGAAAAATAATAGAACATAATTACCAGCTTGGATTTATCCCAGGACTACAGGTTGCTTGAACCATTTGAACAGCAATTGATGTACTTTATTGTGTTAAGAGAAGGAAGATTCCTTTCCTAAAAAAGGAAATGGTCATAACGTTATGTTAATGAATATGGAAAAGGATACAAAGTCAACATACAAGCATTAATTGTATTTCTATGTACAAGCAATAAACAACTGGAAATTGAAGTTAAAAATGCCATTTTTGTAGCATAAAATACATCACTTAGGAATAAATTTTTAAGAAATATGTTCAATACCATTTCAGTGAAAAGCTATACAAACGTTATTGAAAGAAACTAAGACATAAATAACCAGAAAGCAACACTGTGTTTATGGATCAGAAGACTCAATTTTGACAAAATGTCAATTCTCATCAAAATCCCAGCAAGCTTTTTTCCCCCCACTTTTTAAAAAATATAAATTCAATTAGCCAAGGTATAGTATATCATTAATTTTTGATATAACATTCAATGACTCATTAGTTGAAATGACTCATCATATCACGTGCCCTCTTTAATTCCCATCACCCAGTTACCCCATCCTCCCACCCACCTCCCTTTCTGCAGTCTTCAGTTTGTTTCCCAGAGTCAAGAGTTTCATACGTTTTTTTCTCCCTCAATGATGTCTTCCCATTCTGTTTTCCCTCCCTTCCCCCATTGTCCTCTGCACTATTTCTTATGTTCCACATATGAGTGAAACCATATGATAATTGTGGTTCTCTGATTGATTTATTTCACTTAGCCTAGTACCTTCCAGTTCCATCCATGTCAATGTAAATGGTAGATATTCATCCTTTCTGATGGCTGAATAGTATTCCATTGTATATACGAACCACATCTTCTTCATCTATTCACCCATTGGAGGACATCTCAGTTCCTTCCAGTTTGGCTATTGTGGATGTTGCTACCATGAATATTGGAGTGCAGGTGCCCCTTTTTCACTATATCTTTGGAGTAATTACCCAGTAGTGCAATTGCTGGGTCATAAGGTAGCTCTATTTTTAATGTCCCGAGGAACCTCCGTACTGTTTTCCAGAATGGCGGTAACTGCTTGTGTTTCCACCAACAGTGTAAGAGGGTTCACCTTTGTCCACATCCTCACCAAATTTTGTTGTTTCCTGTCTTGTTAATTTTAGTCATTCTGACTGGTGTAAGGTGGTATCTCATTGTGGTTTTGTTTTGTTTTTGTAGAAATTGACATGCTGATTCCAGAATTTATGTGGAAATAAAAAAAAGTTAGATTACCCCAAACAATTTAAAATATCTCCAAATTTGGAGGATTCACACTACTTGATTTCAAAACTTACCATAAAGTTACACTAAATGAAACAGTGTAGTATTATTAATTTAAGGATAGACAAATCGAATAATGGAACAGAATTGAATCTATAAATAGACCCACATATGCATGGTCAATTGGATTTTGATAAAAGTGCCAAGATAAGTTAATGGGAATGAATGGTCTTTTTAACATGTGAGATTGAAAAACTTCAGATCTAAATGCAAAATAATGAAATTCAACACCTATATCAGATTATATAAAAAAAAATAACTCAGGGCACCTGGGTGGCTCAGTCAGTTCAGCGTCCTACTCTTGATTTCAGCTCAGGTCATGACCTCAGGGTCATGAGATTGAGGGCCAGGTCAGGCTCCATGCTGGGCGTGGAGCTTGCTTGAGATTCTCTCTCTCCCTCTCTCCCCCTCTCACCCCACCCTGGTTGCACACTCTCTGACTAAAAAATAAAAAATAAATAAAAACAAAATAAAATAAAGAAATAAAAATTAAAAAAATGGATTATTGATCTAAAATGTAAGATCTAAAGCTAAAATAATTTCTATAAGAAAACATAGAAAAATCTTTCTATCTCATGTTTGGCAGAGATTTCTCAGATGGGACACACACACACACACACAAAACATGAATCATGAAAGGAAAATAATTTGAGCATACTGACTATGTGACTTTGAAAAAGTTGCTTGCTTAACATGGCTCTCATTTTTCTTATCTATAAACAGAGATAACAATCCCACTTTCATTAGTTGTGAAGATTAGGTAAAGCATATAGTATCATATAGTAGCTGCTCAAATTAGTGGTGTCTATTTGTAATTACTATTTTTATTAACAGTAATATTAACAGTGACATCTAAAGCAAGATGATACTCTTGACGAGTTTTCTTGCTTACAAAGGCTTATCTTTTCAGTAGGAAATGCTTGTAAGTATCTAAACAGTTCCTGCAAAAATCAGAAAGAAAATTTATGGTAGAACTTACATTTTTTTCTTCCTTCTTAGGTATAGTCATTTTGGGGGGTGTGGTCACTAGAAAATGAGTCAAAGTGCATTTTAAATCCATTTCTTCCAATCTCTTTTCTTCCTTCCCCCTTACTTTCTCAAATCTATTAAATGGATGGAGTTAGATTGCTTGATACCTCCTTGTTGTTGGTCTAGGAGGATGGATTTATATTGAGTAAATACTAATAGTTAATAAGTCTAACCAACCAAATTATGAGAAATACTAATTTAAATGTGTGTTTTTTTCCTACAAGAAGTCATTTTCTTTTTTTTTCTTTTTTAAAGATTTTATTTATTTATTCGACAGAGACAGAGACAGCCAGCGAGAGAGGGAACACAAGCAGGGGGAGTGGGAGAGGAAGAAGCAGGCTCATAGCGGAGGAGCCTGATGTGGGGCTCGATCCCACAATGCCGGGATCACGCCCTGAGCTGAAGGCAGACGCTTAACCGCTGTGCCACCCAGGCGCCCCAGGAAGTCATTTTCTTTTATGACAACGCCATGAACAACAGCTTGTAAATTTATCTTTGACATGAACATTAAAATGTTTAACCACATAGCATGATATTAGAAATTGACTTTTAGAAAAAATATTTTTGCTTTTTGTTGTATCTCCCGTTTTAAGCCATTGGTGAACACTTTGCCAGATCAGTGACCCAATCTTTCTTTTCTTCAGTGATTAAAGAGCCTAGTGGATTAACAGCATTTTTATTTTGGCTCCTTGTTGATTATGACTCTAACAAGTGAACAGAAGGGCTTATTTGTTAGAAATTCTGGTGAACAGCTTGCTGCAGGTTTAGTCAAAATAAGTTTTTATTCAGACCAAGCTTGTCTTTCCTGGTATATAAGGTGACAATAGGTAGAGGGCTTCATGGGATCTTGTAGGTGAGTCTAAACTAAAAGAAGACATATTATTTTTAGGGTTCCTAGAAGGTCCTTGCTTGAAGACTTTGCAGGTTTGCTGATGTCTTATGGGGAACTGATTGATTTTTGTAATCGTCTATCTATCCCTTACAAACATGTCAAAATATAGCATGAAAAATTTATGATTTGCTATTTAAAGTGATTATTTGAAAGATTTTGTATCATAGTCTTATTTTTAATGATTATATTCAATGTTTAGAGAGAGAATTAGATTTGAACATATTTAGTGTTCATAGTATCATTACGACTATAACAAATTGCTAACGGTAGAACAAGGGGATATGTAAGTGTGATTATAAAGGTTCAAAAGAACTTAATACTTAGGTTTTTATCACTTACACTTTCAGATAATTGAAAACTAGGGGAAGTTTCATAAGACCACAAAGACAGTGGGCCGTTCCCTCAAATATGAGGGCAGTTTTTCTTAAAAAAGTTCAAGACGACTTCCTCTTACCTTTTGAAGGTCACTATTACTTTATGGCAGGACTGACTTTGCCCTGCTCCCCCACCTCAGGATGTTTGGCAATGTCCAGAGGATATTTCTGTGTTGTCACAACAGTGCAGAGAGGTTTGCTACTGTTAACTTGATTATCTATAAAGTTATCTAGACAACTTCCCTTTAGGTGGTTCCAAAAGTTGTTTTTCCATAGGCAGGGAAAATGAAGTAGATTGTCCCATGATTTTGTATCATGAATGGAAGTCTTATGTGATATATGTATATATATCAAGTACCAACACTTTAGATGCATTGGGTTTAATCTTTATCATAATAAGGTAGGTATTATTGTGCCACATACACATGGAGGAAGTGAACAGAGGTTAAGACAATGTCAAGGTTATCTGACCAGGTAGTGCCCCTGGCATTTTGAATGTAGGTGTTTTGACTCCTATCATACCCTATCTCACTGTACCCTTCTACCAACTGTTTTGCATAAATAAAACAAATGGTTCTAAAACTATAATTGTAAAAGATGATTATGAGTTTTAAAAAGTTTTATGTGCCTGGTTGCAAAGTAAGGATATGGACTATATCTACTATGTATCCTTGCTCCTATTTTTCAAGTTAGTATTTAAAGATCAGTGAACCTTTGGAAAATGCGGGAGATTTTCTCATTATTCTAACTTGGTAAATAATGGCAAAGAACACATGTTTGTTTATCTTGACTGTTTTTATAATTTAAATTCAATTAGCCAACACGTAGATGATTAGTTTCAGATGTAGAGTTCATCAATTCATCAGTTGCATATAACACAAGTGCTCATCACATCATGTGCCCTCTTTAATGCCCCTCACCCAGTTACCCCATCCCCCCACCCCCAACCCCTCCAGCAACCCTCAGTTTCTTTCCCATAGTTAAGAGTCTCTCTCTTATGGTTTGTCTCCCTCTCTGATTTCTCCCCATTCTGCTTTTCCCTCCCTTCCCCTATGATCTTCTGCACTATTTCTTCTATTCCTCAAATGCATGAAACCATATGATAATTTTGTTTCTCTGATTGACTTATTTTGCTCAGCAAAATACCCTCCAGTTCCATCCACATTGATGTAAATGGTAAGATTTCATCCTTTCTGATGGCTGAGTAGTATTCCATTGTATATGTACACACACACACACACACACACACACACACACACACACCTTCTTTATCCATTCATCCATCGATGGACATCTCAGCTCTTTCCATAGTTTGGCTATTGCGGACAGTGCTGCCATAAACATTGGGGTGCAGTTGCCTCTTTGGATCACTACATTTGTATCTTTGGGGTAAATACCTAGTAGTGCAATTTCTGGGTCGTAGGGTAGCTCTATTTGTAATTTCTTGAGGAAACTCCATATTGTTTTCCAGCATGGCTGTACCAGCTTGCATTCCCACCCACAGTGTTAGAGGGTTCCCCTTCCTTTCTCCACACTCTCACCAACATTTGTTGTTTCCTGACTTGTTAATTTTAGCCATTCTGACTGGTGTGAGGTAGTATCTCATTGTGGTTTTGATTCGTATTTCCCTGATGCCAAGGAGGACTGTTAATGCAAGTGGTAATGTGTTTTTAACTTCAAATTCCAATTGTTCATTGCTTGTATATAGGAAACTGATTGACTTTTGTATGCTTACCTTGTGTCCCGCAATCTTGCTATTATTGCTTATTAGTTCCAGGACTTTTTTCATCAATTATTTCAGAGTTTCTATATAGACAATTATGTAATCTATAAGCAAAAAGAGTTTGATTTCTTTCTTCCCAATCTCTAAACCTTTGATTTTATTTTCTTGTCTTATTGCATTAGCTAGGACTTCCAGTATGATGTTGAAAAGCAGTTAGTTAGAAAGTTTCAAGTTTCTCACCATTGTTGTGTTTTTGCTGTAGACTTTTTTTTTTAATAGATGTTCTTTATCAAGTTGAGGATGTTCCCTTCTATTCCTGGTTTGGTGAGAGTTTTTATGAATGGATGTTGGATTTTGTGAAATGCATTTTCTAATTCTGCTGATATGACCATGTAGTTTTTCTTCTTTAGTCTATTGATGTGATTACATTAATTGATTTTAAAATGTTGAGCCAGATTTGTATACCTGGAATAAATCCCATTTGGTTGTGGTATATAATTCTTTCTAGACATTGTTGGATTTATTTGCTAATATTTTATTGAGGACTATTGCACCAGTGTTTATAAGAGATATTGGCCTATAGTTTTTTTGTAATGTCTTTGTCTGAGTTTGGTATTAAGGTAATGCTGGCCTCCCTGGTGCTTTTTGTTTTAGAAGGCTATTAATTATTTATTCAATTTCTTTAATAGATATAGATTGCCAGATTACCTAATTCTTCCTGTGTGAGCTTTGGAAGATTTTGTCTTTCAAGGAATTGTTCATTTTGACTAGGTTACAAATTTCTGGGCATAACAATGTTTGTAGTATTCTCTTATTATTCTTTTAATGACCATATGATTTATACTGATGTGCCTTTCTTATTTCTGATGTTACTAATTTGTGTCATCTCTTTTTTTCTTAGTTAGCCTTGCTAGAAGTTTATCAATTTTATCAATCTTTTGAAAGCATCAGATTTTTGCTTTGTTGATTTTTCTCTAATGATTTCTGCTTTCAACTTCATTAAATTCTGTTCTAATTTTAATTCCCCCTTCCTTCCTTCCTTCCTTCCTTCCTTCCTTCCTTCCTTCCTTCCATCCTTCCTTCCTCTTCTTCTTCTTCTTCTTCTTCTTCTTCTTCTTCTTCTTCTTCTTCTTCTTCTTCTTTTCTTTCTTTCTTTCTTTCTTTCTTTCTTTCTTTCTTTCTTTCTTTCTTCTCTCTCTCCTGCTTACTTTGATTTTAATCTGCTCTTATTTTTTCTAGTTCCCTCAGGTGGAATCTTAGATTACTGATTTTATATCTTTCTTCTTTTCTCATAAATTCATTCAATGCTAAAAATTTTCCCTCTAAGTACTCCTTTTTCTTCATCCTACAAATTTTGATAGGTTATATTTTCATTTTCATTTAATTAAAAATATTTTAGAATTTATCTTGAGATTTCTTCTTTTACTTATGTACTACTTAGATGTGTATTATTTAATTTGCAAATATCTGGGGACTTGCCAACTGTCTTTCTGTTATTGATTTCCAGTTTAATTCTATTGTGGTCAGAGAACAGACATTGTATAATTTCTATTTTTTAAATTTGTTAACGTGTGTCTTATGGCCCAGAATGTGTTCTATCTTGGTGGGTATTCTGATTTTCACTGTGAAAATCTGCTAGAATTCCTGCAGATAAAACTCAGAGAAGTGTGGTCATCCCTTGCCGTGACTGGGACTTTTTGGAGTTTTTAACTCTCAGAGTTGTCCATGCTTAGCTTCTAGTAATTTGTCGATTACAGTTCAGATTTTTCTACTGTGATACTGGTTCCCATAGAGTTTTCTTCTTGTGGGTTTCTGCTTTCACAAGTAGTGGTTCTCTGTATCCATCTGTCTGTCTCTCCAATTTTAGGGGTAGAAGTTTGCCCTGTGACCTCACTTCTTTACTAGATCCAAGAGGAGTAGTTGATCTTCAGTCTGTTTAATTTTTTTACTTGTTGATATTGTGGAGTGCTGACTTCTAAGTTCCCTACATGTCGGACCAGAAACTGGAAATTGGGAGGTTTTCTTTAAGGAAGGATTCCAACTAATAAGTGTGGGAAAATGATAAAATCAGGATATCATCTTTTTACCATCCCTAATTAAAAATTATATCTAGGGAATGATCATCAATAAGTGCTAAAACAGATGAAAAGCCAGCAGGAATTTTTAAATGGTTAATTCAGGATAACACCCTGATCAATCTTTTTTTTTTTAAGATTTTATTTATTTACTTGAGAGAGAGTGAGAGTGAAAGAGAGAGAGAGAGAGAGCACAAGCAGGGGAAGTGAGAGGGAGAAGCAGACTCCCTGCTGAGCAGAGAGCCCAACAGGGGGCTCATCCCAGGACCCTGGGATCATGACCTGAGACAAAGGCAGATGCTTAATCAACTGAGCCACCCAGGCCCCACACCCTGATCCACCTTAACAGCCAAAACTCTATGCACAATAGAAAGTACACATCACCACTTGTGAGGTAATCTTGCCAAAATATTGAACATTATTTTTATCAAGCCTCAAGACCTCATCTCATAGGAGAGAAGATAGAGAGATGACAACAAAGGTATCCCATCAGCAAAAGCCAGGGTATGAAAAATTCTACTGAGAAAACTCTGCTTCTTAAGCAAGTGCGTTGGGGGAAAAAAGAAAGGAAGTAAGGGGATGGGGGGAGACAAAGATTCCGAAAAGACCTAATAGCTTTTGCACTCCGTGCAACTATCAACTATAAACAATAAATTATGAGACAATAGGGAAAATTTGGATGTTAATTGGATATTAGACAATGTTGAGACTTTATTGTGATAATTGCACTGCCACTAGGTGTGGGAAAAAAAACCTTTGTTTTTTAGAGGCATATGTTGAAGTATTTATTATTGAAATGAAATTATGACTGAGATTTGTTGATCATAATCCATAAAGGTAGGAGAGAAGAATAGGAAAGTATCATAGAGTTTATTTAGCAAAATATCTTCATTTTGTTGATAAAGGGACAAATTCAGAGGGGCTAAGGACCTTATTCATTGAAATCAAGTTCAGGTAATAGCTAAACTGAAACTGAAATTAATTGCTGATTTTTATTCTAGTACTTGAAAATAGAATGTTTTAAATATCCATAATCTCAATTGCATTGACTTAACAAAACAAAAATTTAGAAAAATAAAAATCTGTAGCTGAACAATAATAAAATTTTAAGCAATTGCATTATGAACTAATGGCATTTTACTTAAATTGGATGAAATGAATACTATAAAAGACCTAAACTTTTCTTTCCTTTTATTATCTGTTTCTTCCCAGGGAACAATATTTCTACAAAAGGTACCATTTTAGTGTTGCCCCATTTATATTTAGACCACTTATCATATCGCGAGTATCCCATAACCCCTTACTGTGGTTTTTCACTAATCTAACTTTGTTCCAATTACTTCATAACTTGAGTTTCCCAGTTTCTTGAAAGTGACTAGCTAATGTGATAAAGTCATTTCTGTGAGATGTTAGTGGATGATAACAAATTGGTGGATGTGGATGCGTCATCTCTTGAAATACCTGTGAGACTAATATGGGAATTTAGGCAACCTTGGTAGACTGGTGATGACTGGGATATTTTCAAATGGTGGGTGGGAAACTTCAGTGTTTCTCACATAATATTACATACAGCATGTAATCTTCTAATATTAGGGTTACTCCTAATCCCACTCCAATATTTAGGTATTGTTCAGTATTTCCTTTTTAAAAATATATTTATTTATTTTTGTGTTAGTATAGTTGACACACAACGTTACATTAGTTTCAGGTGTACAACTTAGCGATTTGACAAGTTTACACATTATGCTATGTTCACCACAAGTATAGCTACCATCTGTCCCATTACATCATTACAATATCATTGACTGTGCTCCTTATGCTCTGCTTTTTATTCCCGTGACTTACTCATTTCATAATTGGAAGCCTGTATCTCCTTTTCCCCTTCACCCATTGTGTCCAACCCCCTACTTCTCTGGCAACCATAAGTTTGTTCTTCATATTTATAGTTCGGATTCTGCTCTTTGTTTATTCATTTTTTTAAGATTTCGTTTATTAAAAAAACACAAAAAAATCCATTTATGAGTGGAATTATATGGTATTTTTCTTTCTCAGTCTGACTTATTTTACTTAGCATGATACCCTCTAGGTCCATCCATGTTGTCTCAAATATTTCTAATTTTAAGGGGAAGAAATAATATGGCTCAAACGAGCCATGATTATATTGGTGTGCTGTAATTTAGTTCCTTTTGCTATCCATCAAAAACTGTTAAGAATAACTCTTGGTTAGTTTCCTTTAAAGTAGCTGCCACAATATCTCCCATTATTTTTTTTAATTCAAATTTACAATATATTTGCCAACATAACTTTCTACAACCAGTTAAAAGTACAAATAAAATGTTACACTTACCATTACCATTCAGAAAGTTTTTATTTTTCAAATAAGTGAGAAAGGAAGAAACAAAGTTGTATAAGAAAAGGCTTAACTGCTTTTTCACTAAAAATTTTGTTATTTTTAAAATTTATAAGAACTTTAGAAAAATATGAATTAAATTCTCTTCAGTTGAGAAAAAACTGAATTCTCTTTTACATCACTTTTTGTTTGTTTTCATTTTTCTTTTTCACCATTCCTTTCCCTCTTTTACTGTAAGCTGGGATGAATTTTGAGATGACAGGCCAGATTGTTTTGTTATGTCACTTTTGTTCTAGATTACACCATCTTGCTGCCCATTTAGGAAAATAGTTAATATAGAACTCCAAAAGAAAATTCTAGAATTAGAATGTATCTCAAAATAAAACATTCTTTCTGTGGGAGACCAAAAGTTAACTTTAAGTTAATTTCTGAACGTTGGCTTGAAGTTAGACACCAGTTGGCTTCAATTTAATTTCTTCTCATCAGGGAACAAAATTTTGAGAATTTATTTATGCTAAAAACCAAACAAACAACCCAGATATTAAAGGAGATTTTAGATGAAAAAGGACACAGAATTCAAATTACAATAGTGAAACTTCACACATAAATATGATTGAAAAATATTTAAAGCAACGTGTAAGTAAGATATCATTACTATTGTGCAGATGAGCAGGGTAGGCAGGTAATACAGAGGTTGGTCAAGAGTACCAAGTGTAACTGAAGAGATCTGGGTTTGAATTATGACCTGCAATTTATGTTCTTTAAGACAGGATGAATCAACCACTTGGATTACTCAGTTTCCTTACATTAATAATCAGAGGAGTGCTGAAGTCTACTCACCGTGGCTTGCAAAAGCCAATTGTTAAATTTTTAGGAATTTGGAAATCTAATTATTAAAATTGTCATTATTAAAAAATTAAATTATATAAACTTTTAATTAAATAAATTATGTTAAACCCAAAGGTAACATATATTCAAAACTCAAGACTTCCTAATTATTTTGCTACATTTTAGTATTATATATGTTTTTGAAATTATTTATGTCAATGATACTTATAGGGTGGAAATAATACATAATAGTATATGCTTTACACAAGTTGACAGCCATATAAATTAGATTTTATCATTTTGTTGATTTCTAGAAATAAGATAGTGATGGTGAATGTTAATATTGTGGATTAAATCTATAAGAATATCGTGTTTGTACCTGCTACCTTGTGAATGGCACAAAAACCCGAGGATATATTCTTCTAGTATTTGAAAACAATTATCCAATTCAGCAAAATAGTCACTTACGCATTGATGAATGAATGAAATCCAACATATACCTTTTTTTCATTTTTATCTTACTCATTAACCTCAATAAAATATCAATTACATTCATGTCAGAACTACACTTGTTTCTCAGTTGCAATCATAGGTTGGCTACAGATAAAGAGATGGATAAAAATCAATGAAAACATTCTGTGGGAATCAGTTGATTATAAGGTATTTACAATAAAAATTATTTTATATTTTATCACTATTAAAGCATGATAAAATACTTAGAACGTCAGCATGATAATATCTGCGGCATAGATGGTGGTTGCTGATGTTACCTTTAGTGAGTTACTTTTAACGTAGTGAAGGAGAAACTGAGAAGAGTAGTTAGTTGGGTTCATCAGGGAAAGCTTTAGAGTAGGTACGCTTTGGAGTAGACTCTGAAGAAGCGGAGTTATGAATTAAGATAGACTAAGGCTAATAGCTAAAATGAAGAGAATTCACTGATGTTCAGTTTTGTCTTTAATTATTGTGCTTGTTATTTTCAGCTTAAACAGGCTGGTTTCTTGTAGTAGAACCACAGGGAGCTTTTTAAACATAGATTCTTGGACTTCAGAGCCAATCTACTAATTAAAATCTCCAAGGATTAGAAACACAGCCCTAGTAATCCTGGGGCCACCAGTCCAGCTACACCTGAAGACGGGGATTGGAAGCCCCTGGAGAACAGGGAAGGGGACCCTGAGTTCTGGATTCAAATTCTGCTTCTGCTTTCTCCCAGTGCTGTGAACTTAGGCAAGTTGCTTGACCTCTCCAGACTTTGGTTATTCCAGTTCTAAAGTGGGAGCAATGAAAAAACAGTAATAAAGTTGCAATGTATAAGAAGACAGATGATATTCAGTATTGCTAAAAGAGAGAAATATCCTTATGTACCCATAGTCTACCAAATTCTGTCAGCATATCTATTGTTGTTTGAGCCATTCTTATCTCAATCCTTCTCTTTTCCCTGTGAATGAAATTTGCCACATACAAATGCTAATATTTTTAAAAATTGATTTTATTTGTATTAATTCTGTGAGAAAAATTGCTATTTCCTATTGGACAAATTACTGACTATATTTCGAATTTAAAACGATCAATAGGACAAGTTTTATTAATAAATTACAAAGACTAAGCTTTTGTTTATTATAACTAAATTCTATTTTTGTTTCAAATTCGCCTTCGGTATTTAAGTCTCATATGGTTATTATGTACTGGGATTTGTAATCATGAATCCTATCTCTATTCAAATGTATTAAAGGTATATTCAATTCTAAATTGTATTAAGTCGGTTAGCCATCTGTTACAGAGAAAGTTACCAAGTGCTTAAAATTAAACTTGACAAATATTTCATAAAAAATATGTGTGAAAAAAGTTATTTGTGAATCGGATTGGCTTGCATTGAAATATTTTTTCTTTTCAGCCACAAGATGGTGCTTTTGCACTCTGCATCTCCATTGAGAAAATAAAATATCTTTAAAATGGTTGACAACAGACTTTAATTTTATAAGAATCATTAGAGTTCAAAGCGCTTGCTATCATTTCCAAAAAACATTCCTCACTACACCCTTGGGTAAGAAATGTTAATATGAAGGTGAAAATGAAAAGCATTTTTTTAATCCTTTGGGACGATTCATTTTATCTCTTTTTAAGCAGGGTTGTGACTCTCAGAGTGTGTTTGTTATTTCTGTTCATAACTGAGGGAAGTCCTTCCCGATATATTACTGTATAATCCCCGACATATCATAGACCCATTTATTAAGATGCCCAAACTGGAGCTTGTGAAATGCTAGTCACGGTATGTGGTTCTGTCAATGTGGTTGAGTCTGAAAGTGAGAAGGTAAAAAGAGAGTCCTCTAAAAATGGATGTCATGTGCTTTGTATCCAAGATGCCTTGCTTTCTTCTTCATATATGCCATTGTTTCATTCTTTTGTTTTTTTATCCTCAAAGGACTTCTTGGCTTGTACCATACTGAGTTCATTCCTTCCACAAGACAGTCATGGACTTCTTAAACTTGGGAGTTAAAGAGCCTGTAAATACTTTTCATTCAAACTCTTAACCAAAGAAGGCATTCTTCGTGTATCGTCTCTTGATTAGTCCAGTGGTTGTCCCCTCAGGAAGAAGCTTCCTGTGATAGCTTTTTCTTCCCCCTTTTTGTCAAACGCTCTGCTCATTTTTTTTTTTAATCTGCTAAACCTGTGTCAGACTATGCTGCCTTAAGAGAGTTTCCTACAGATCAAATACCTCATAGTTTTACCATATCTTGCCTTTTAAAATGTAAGCCACTAAAGCACATGGTGTTTGAAGAAAGAATCATCATTTACCTGCCTGGTAGAGTTTTTGGAGGTATTCCATCCCACATTTTTTCGTGAAGTTTGAAGGAAAAATTATAAAATACATTCAGAGTTTTCACCTAGGACTAGGTTTCACCTAACTTCAAATTTCAATCTCAAACTGATTCGATGTTTCTTTTTCTACCTGCTAGACTTTTGCAGGATCCCAACAGCAGTACGCGATTATGAATGTTGTCTCTGGGAAGCATAGTCTTTTTTTTCCATTCAGTAATCATTATTTTATATTTTTAAGTATTTATGTATTCATTTCAGAGAAAGAGAGACAGAGAGAAGGAGGGGCAGGGGGAGAGGGAGACAAGCAGACTCCCCACCAAATATGGAGCCCTACGTGGGGCCTGATCGCAGGACCCTGAGATCATGACCTGAGTTGAAATCAGGAGACAGATGCTTAACCGACTGAGCCACCCAGGCACCCCCATTATTTTATATTTTTAAATAAAAATGTTCACTAAATTGATAAACTCTTGCATAGCCTTTCTGTGTGAATGGGGCTATAGGTTGAAGGGGAGTGAAGCAGCGGGAAGGCAAGAAGGAGGTTTCGTTTCCTAATTTGCATGGAAGCAGCAAGGAGACACCTGCATAAAGGACTCACCTCTGTAAGTGATTCCCTGTCTTATGCAGCTATTTAAAGTCTTCCAAAGTCTCCAAAACAATTTCATTTGACCTTTTGTTAAAAACCGCCTCTACTAAGCAACTGATTCTCCTGTTCCCAAGGGTGGAGAGTTGAGACAGGCTTTTCTGTTGCTGTATATTAAAATTATATCGAACCATGTGGTTCCTGTGTGGTACCAAAACATCCTTAGTAATTGGAGAAGTCACAGTTACAATTCCTGACTCAAGAGTATGCTACCTTGCTGTGATTGCCATCATCTTGAGTGACATGAATTCTTGAATTCTTTACTCCTAAGATTGAACAATCAGAGCACTTCCTTTTGTGAAAAAGGGATGTTTTAGGGGGAAGTTAGTAAAGGAAACTTGACTTGTGATCTCCACCCATCTCCGGTTAATAATGTCTAAAGTGCATCAACTACTTAAGGCAACATGTCAATGAGTTACCGGTATGCTTCTGTGTCTACCTGCTTGAGGGGACAAAAGGACTATTTGGCACACATTGCTGAGGTAAAAATAATTCAGAGGACTTTTCTAGGTCTCCCACGCCATCTTTCTGTTAAAATTGAGAAGGACATATCTGCCATGCTGTAAAACACATTTTTATGGATGTCACATTATATTTGTATGGGAAAGTATCCTACATTCTTCTCCTCATGAATATATAAGTGCTTTGATATGAGGGTGAGAGAGTGATTCTGAGTATGGTCGTCAGTGTGCACACAGTCTGTATCATAACTATACTTGCCTTTTTCTTTTTACCCTCAAGTTACTTCAAGTGGCCCAGTTCACAGTTTGCATAATTTAAGGATGCCTACTATCTAGGAAGACATTGAACTACATTTCTTATCCAACTTAGCGCACGAAAGAAGTAACATTTCCAGGTAGTCCTTCCCGTACATCTCTAACTTCAGGAGATTACCCAATGATCAGTCATTTAGTTCTCAAGCATTATCACCTGACCAAAATTAGTAATAGTACCAAAGGAAGAGGACAAGCAACACCTGTGAAATCTCTTGTCTTGCCAGGGATGGGAGTAGATAAGAAGCTGCCCTTGCGTTTTGAAGCCACAGACAGGATTGAAATCATGCCAAACAAGGTAGGTCAGTATCTTGAAATAATCCAGCACTTAGGCATATAAGTGTGGTCCCAGGATTCAGGTCAAAGGTAAGGAATCGCTGGCTCAAGAATTTGGGGGTGAGATGGGGAAGGCAGGAGAGCTGGGGAGGTCTATAGACAGGAGAGCATAACATTGATGTCTCACTATCTGACTGGGGCGTCTTTCCAGTCCTACGTAAAAATGTAGCGCTTGGTAGCTTTTATATAATGAATTGTGACCATTGACAGCAATTCAAACTGCAATTTCTTCTAACATCTGACTGAGTTTGTTAGAGGATAATTATTTACCGTCCTGATGAGTCCAGGCGGTCCGCTAATTAATTCTTCAACGGGATGCTTGCCATCCTTGTTGTTCCTTCATACTGCATACTGAGGGTTGTGCATAACTGGGATTGGCACAGGGCCTACCGTAATGATTATACATGTTGAACACTTGGTGCCAAGTGCTGTTTAATTCAGTTTCCCTGAGGTCAGGGAGGGAGGGCTTCTGCTGTGCCATGTATTTACAATTTTTAGAAAAAGAGTAGGTGAAAACGTGGTTTCACATTGGGCAGTTTTAAAGATTCCTAGCCTGGTGAATATTGGAAAATAAATAGGACTAGGTACAAATGTACTACAAATCTGTAAATTGAGGTTAAATGCATCGATTGGATGGAGAATTTGGTCGCATATTAACATTTTTATCAGTAAACATAATCACAAGACTTGAGAAGTGCAAGGTCATAGCACCTTGCTAGTGTTGAAAATAAATAAGAAATCAAGTTAACATATTTTAAGCAAGTCTGTCTTACAAGATGGGGCTGGAAATGATATGAGTCAGATTTGCCTACTAGCCTGAATTAATTAAAATATGTTTAATTGATACGGATTGTTGATTAGTTATGTTTTCTTGTACTTTCTGTGAGAAAACTCAAGCCTGGAGATATATTTTTTCAGTTTCATTTTCTATACACTGCCTTTGTAAAAATTCCAACTTATATTATTTTATATTAAACTGCATTGGGGGATGCAAGCTCTGAGCAATATTTCACTTAGGACAGACACCCAATTAAGTTGACCTTGTCATTAAGAGAATCATGTGTTTCATTGCTGAATTTAAAGCTTTGATAATCATTTTAATGGTGCTTCAACATGACCAGAAATCTCTAGCAATAGGGATTACAAATTCTCACATTTCCCCAGGCAAATAAAGGACAAGACAGGCCACCTAGTCATGTTCCAAAAGGCTTTTTCCCTTCTTTATCTGATAAGTATTTATGGCAGACAAGCTACCTCTAGGCTTTATCGATGATGATGATAAACTGAGAAGGAATGACAGCCGAAGGAGAGAGAAAAACATGAGGGTGAGCACAAACCATCTACTGTGGTGTCAGTGTGCATCAGAGAGTGTCCCAAAACATCCTCAGGAATGTGGGGGTGGGGAGGGGAGGATCGGTATGTGGACTGATTCACCAACAACCATTGAGTTTTAAAATTCCAGGAAGTTGAAGAAAGCTAAAGAATTCTTGATTTCCACACTTATTTTCTAAAATCTGAGCCATATTATATTTTACATAGTGTTGGGCATTATTGTACCCATCCCGTTTTGGAATGCCATAATTTTCTAACATTACTACAGTAACACGAACATGGGTCATGTAGGAAGTACTAGGATTCAAGCAGTGCCTACCTGCCACAGAACACTAAGTCCTTTGCAGATCCTTGTTTCCCCCTTCTGTGTTCTGTTAGAGTCTAGCGTGACTGTAGAAGTATTAGTCATTGGGTTTTTCTTCAGATGGGAACAATACGGTTTACCTTCTGTAACTAAACCTTGTCTGACCAAGCCTCACCGCCTCATCCTCTAAGGCAGAACCTGGAGTTTTCATTCTATTTCAACTCAAGAATAAGTGAATTTCATCCTGTAGCTTAATCAATATTTAAAAAAAAAAATCACTGTTCTGATCTAGTTTCTGAAAAATCCTGAGAGGGGAACAAGGTACAATGCCTTTCCATTCACATTTCATGCGCAGGGTCATGGAGAGCTCACTGGTGTGCCAAAGTGGGTTTTTTGTTGCTCCTCATTCCTAGGAACTATAGGCACTGTGACTTATGAACCCTATTTAATATGTATAATCTCTTTATCCCAGGCCCAATCAAAATCCAGTTTACCTTGTTCAGTGGAAATTTGTGGCTCTTAATTACAGACTGCCCAAGAGAAGTAGGTTAGCAAGCTACTTAAGAGAGAGGCACGTGCCCCTGCTATTTCTCTTTTCTTAACTGGATACTTTTGAGTCTTCCTTGCTCTTTTTAAAGAAACCTCTTCCACCCATATGCTAACAGCATAATCCTCTCTATTAACCACCCTACAATATGCTATGTTGAAATTCCTCTTCACAGGTACCAACAGTAATTGCAACAAACATTATCCTTACCCAATGTGCTCCTCTACCTTGAGAGTTTTACCTGTGTGTTGAGTGAATCTTTAATCATCACATTACAACACTATACTATATATTTCATATTATATTAACAATTTAGTAATAATATAGTAGTAATATTGTTAACATAGTGTATTAAAAATTAGTATATTTATATAGATGAGTACAAACTAGTATCTAGTATATTATAAAATAGTACCATTTACATTATATTGTACCATATACACAACATAGAGAAAACAAAGAGCATGATATAAGAGAGTAAATATAAATATAAACACAAGGCTGATTGTTTTCCTTTCAAACTTAATTGACCTTCTTGTACAATACCCTGAGGTTCACACATCACCTTTGCTGAATGCTGCCTTATTCTAGCAGAGAACATTAATGGAATTGTTACTACAACAAAAACATAATTTAAAATTATTTTCTATCTGTCTATAGGACATATATTATGTGACTTACTGATTGATTCTTGGACTTCACTTAGCAGTCCTTAAGATAATATTGAAAGTGATTTGCATCTCCTGATGGGGTTCTTGTGAGGTACTGAATGGAATATCTTGAGTAGTAATGGAAAATGGCTTGAGATTAAAAATTTGCCCTGAAAAGATTTAAATGTAAGTAATTTACAAGTGGCTGATTGTGACTGTATGGGGAAAAAATGGAGATATAAGGACTAAGTTATTTTCCTAAGATTCATGGAGTGAGCCTCAGGCAAAAGTTGGAATAGAAAGTAGGCCTACAAGCCCAATGTTCTGAAACAATTACATTGGTGCTTTTAATATTTATATTTTCTACAATTAAAGGATACACTTTCATCCCTATGCATGTATACAAACATTTTTTAATACTATGATAAGGTTACTATCCATCGATGCTATTAGTTGAAGAGTTCCATGTAAATAACATATACCCAAGATTCTTCTCTTTTAGATAAACTTTCATAAAGAAATACATAGTTAAGGATGGGAATATATATTTGTTTCTCCAGCTGGCATTTTTAGATATTTTAATTGACACAGATCATTGACCAACATGTAAATTAATGTTGATTGGTGATTTCTTTCAACATTTTCCATACTTTAGATGCATATATGTTGCCTTCCATGCTTAAATGTCATTTCAAAAGTTTTCTTTCTGGCCTGTGCAAACTGATTTTTTTTTAAAAAATATTTACTGGTTTTTAATATTTAAAAAATATAGAATTGACACACTTGGGAATTTGATGAAGATTATAAGCTTTCTCTGCTGAAAAATGCACATATTTACCAAATGATGCAAGGTTAAGATGATTGTTATAGTATAATCATAGTCCAAAAAAACTTACTTCACACCCATAAGATCATAGGAAAATTATTTTAAATAAGCAAAGTTACATACAAAGCAAGATTTACTATTTTCCTATGAACTGTGTATATGAAATTATAATACACCTCAGAGATAGCAGTTTAAAAGAGCTGGGTAAGGGGGGCGCCTGGGTGGCGCAGTCGTTAAGCCTCTGCCTTCAGCTCAGGGCGTGATCCCGGCGTTATGGGATCGAGTCCCACATTGGGCTCCTCCGCTATGAGCCTGCTTCTTCCTCTCCCACTCCCCCTGCTTGTGTTCCCTCTGTCACTGGCCTTCTCTCTATGTCAAATTAATAAATAAAATCTTTAAAAAAAAAAGCAGGATAAGGAAACAATAAGAAGGGAAGCAAGATAAGGGACAACTTTCACCTACTATGATTGACTGTTTCAAACTTGGGGGATGGTTAAGTCAGTTGGAGTGGCAAGATAATTCCCAAAACCATGGGGTAGATTTGAGAGTTTGATGGGCGGAGTCTGGGCTGTAAATCTCAGACATCTCTGGTGGTCTGTCCAGAGCCTTTGCCATGGTGGTATAGAGAGAGGTGGACCACAAGATTTGGGAGTTGAGGTCAGAAATAGGTAATGTGAAAATGGAGGTCGAAGAATTAGTATAATTGGGAAAGAGGAAGGGACTATTGTATGAATCAGGGCTAGGAAAAACCTGCAAACTGGAAGAAGTCCTACTTGCCAAACCATGCTGAAGTCTTGTCTGGAAGTGGATCTGTTTGGGAAGAAAAACTAAGATTTCTCTACTTGGTCTGACCGAGCCTAAAGGATTCCCCCCTATTTATGAATACGTATACCAGCCCTGACAAAGATGGTAGCGTTTACCACGGCAATACAGAATTTAGATTTCACTGAGTTGATAAATAGAGAATACTTGGGAATTACATCACCTTGAAAACTCAGTGACAATTTCAGAATTCCTTGAGTCTTTACTGAGTTTAAGATTCCCTATCCTTTGCCTTCCTTTACGTTATTTTTCCCATTATTTATCATGATGTAACATCAACAATATCTTTCTTATTTTTTATTGAAGTATAGTTGACATACAATAGTATATTAGTTTCAGGTATACAACATAGTGGTTCGACAATTATATACATCGTGAAATGCTCACCACAATAAGCGTAGTTACCGTCTGATCTTTTTTGGTTTTTATGTTTATTTTCTGTCTCCTCTCAATACAATATAACCTCCATGAGAAAAGAGTATGTGTTTCTTGTTTGCTGTTATGTTTCAAGTGTCTGGAAAAATTTACACAAGAGGCACTGATAAATATTTCTTGAATGAATAAATGAAGCACTGATGAATAGTTATTAAATGAATAAATGAATGGTGGAAAAATAAGTAATTTACCCGTCCAACAAATATTTATGCAGTACTTTCTACGTGTGGGTCACTATAGCGGTCACTTGGGGTATGGTAGTGATAAATAACATGGTCTCTGCTCTGAAGGAGCTTATAGTATATCCAGGAAGACAGACCTATAAGTAAATAAATACCGCATAATGGTATAAATGCCATAAAATGCTGGGAGATTGCAGAAGAAGGAGCTGTGAACTCTTCCTGGAAAAGTCAGGGACTGTTGAAAAGGTGACCTTTGAATGAGTAGGAATTCACTTGGGAGAGAAGGGCTAGAAAGGGAGAACAAGTTTAATTTAGTGTGCATGGATAGGTCAGGATAGTCAAAGCGGCTGCTGGCGGGGTAATATTCTCAGGCATGTTAATGCAAATGGAAAGAAAGAATGACCATCAGTTCTTTCATACTGAATACCTCTGAAGATCACCTTCGGCCAGCAGCATGGACTGCTGGGTACAATATTTCTATCTTGTGGCCTTCTTTGCCTCCTAGCCAGTATTATGCTTTTGCTCAAAAAGAGCCACCTCATTCTCTGATTGTTTTATGCCAAGTTGGTGTGTTGCCTGTGATTGTTTCCCAGCATTCCACAGCTTGAAGTTTGCTTTAGTGTATCCTTATGGTGTTTCTTATGCCTGCCCTGCTTGCAGGCTACATATGTTGTACCATTTTACACTTGGAGACCTTCCAACATGTGTGAGAGAGAATGAGACCAAAGTGGTTGCCTTTAACCAGAAGCGGGTAGACAGGCAAAGAATCCTGGATTCTCAGAATCAGTGAGTTGAAATAGACTTGAGAAGTCAACTAGTCAATTTTCTGGACTCTTGGCACGATTGCAGAAAACCCAGTCCAGGAATACTGCTAACATTTTGCTCACATATGACTAAATGAACTTTTAGATTAATTCTAAGTAACAATTGACTATTAAAAATTGAAAATTGAATGCACAAACTTGGGTGCTTAGGATAACATGAGTTTCCAGTTTTGGTAATGTATTTATTCACACAAATGACAGGTACTGTGAAGTTAAAAAAGATAAAATAAGCTTAATAATGGCCTTCCATTTCCTGGCATAAGTAACCAAACTATTAAGAAATTAAAACAACTTTTGCTCTTTTGTAAAACATGATGTTCAGGAGGAATGCATCTTTGAGAGGTCTACTATCGAAATGGAATTATTTTACCTTCACAGTGATATTGACCTTCTAGAGTGATGCAAGTAGTTGGTACTGGTTAGAAAGTAAACTTTGATAAAGTAATCACACCCAGCTCTGTAATTGAGGCTTTGTACAATCTACACTCTTGAGAAGAGTCACTCACAAGGAATACAGAATGTAGTAATGGAAAAAAAATATTGGAGACTGATCAAGACTGGTATCACTCAACAAATATGGCAGGTAAGTGTTATTATTATAACATACCAGGAAAATACAAGACATGATCCATCTTCTCAAAGAGTTCTTAGGTTAACTGGCAAAATTACACGTACACACCTGAAAATAGTGCATAGCAGGTTCTGAATATTCTGAGCAAGTCTTGTGATGACAATGTTGCTGAGCACTCTGGACAAGTGGTATATTGACAACTTACTCCAGACATTTAGTGTTTAGAGAGATTGATGGGTTGAACTAGATGGAGGAGATACTGAGGATAGAAGTGGAACTTGAGATGCGTTTGAAGGGTAAGCTTTGCATGGATAGAAAGAAATAGCAAGGGCATCTTGGATTAGGGAACACAACAAGACACACAAGTAAAATGTGTAAAATGGTCAAGTCGGAAGATTCAGGTTGGAGGGTTTGATAGAAGCTATGTTATATTTGGAGTCTATTGAATGTCAAGATGACAATCTGGGTTTTATTCTTTTGGACATGCAGAACTGTAGGAGACTCTGATCAGTGCTTTAAGGAAAAGAAACAAGAGTCTTAGTCCTCAAGGTATTAACAAGGCACAATACTAAAGAATTCATCAGAATGTATGATAACATCACCTAATAGAGTCAGAGCAGTGGTCAAGAATGATAGTTCTGTAGTAATAGTAGCTGGGTTTCAGTTCTAGCATCACCACTTACTACCTGGGACCTTAGATAAACCAGTTAACTTTTTATTTATTGTTTATTATTCATTTATTATTTATTTAAAGATTTTATTTATTTAAAGATTTTATTTATTTATTTGACAGAGAGAGACAGCCAGAGAGAGGGAACACAAGTAGGGGGAGTGGGAGAGGAAGAAGCAGGCTCCCAGTGGAGGAACCTGATGCGGGGCTCGATCCCATAAAGCTGGGATCACGCCCTGAGCCGAAGGCAGACGCTTAACAACTGAGCCACCCAGGCCCCCCACCAGTTAACTTTTTAGTGTTCCCTTTTCCTTAGCCATAAATCATGGATATTGACAGAGATTACCTTGTGACTTTGTAGATGAACTAATATACAAAGGTGTTTAGAACAGTACATGGTAAGAGTTTTGTTACTCTTAACTATTATCATTAGGGTACAGTACCAAATAGCTGCCATGCAGAGATTATTGATCAAATTTCTATACATCTCTAAAATGGCAATAATGATGGCTCCTACATTGCAGGGACGTAGTCATGATGAAATGAAATAATTTCTATAAAGGTGCCTGGTGCAGGGCAGGCATTAATCATTATTAATTGGCTAATCCATGGCCCACAACTCCTGGCTACAATTTAACTCTGGATCTTTAAGTTCATGGACTAGTTTGGTGAAATTTTTTGGCAAAAGTCTCTGTGGTCTCTGGACTCAGAATTCAGATTCAGATCAAATACCTTATTTGGGTTTCCCATAGAATGACGAAGACACAGAGAATTGAAGTGAAAGCCTTTGTTTGGGGAAACTTGATACTTTCTGTGTTTGCCAAAACAAACTCATTTGGACAAATAAAAATTGATTTGGAAATTTTAAAATAAAAATTGCAAACCAAACAGGATGCAGCCTGGTTGGGGAGGAAATGATTCACTGGATTAACGTAATGAGATAGCTCTATTTGTGCAAGACTTAAACAATCACTAAGTTCTTTCTGCAATTCTTAGTACTGCTGTTGCTGCCCTGCTTTGGTCTATTCTAGGTGGAAAATGAGAAGCAGGGGGAGGAAAGCACAAACATTTCCTGTGTGTGTGTGTATGTGTGTGTGTATGTGTGTGTGTGTGTGTGTGAGCACGTGCGAGCATGTGTGTATATGTATGTATGTGTGTGCTTACATGCATGCACACACATATACTTCGTGCCTTTGCTGGCTATCAACTTTTCTTGCAACTTTGTGCTTCCAAATGATTTTTAAATTTTAGTGTGTTTTGGCAGAGGATAGATTTCCTCACTTTGAGTAAAAGGTAGTGAGATCAAAGACAGTAAGTAGAAACTGTCTGGAAGAAAAAGGTATACTGTTAAAGATCTCTCTCCTTTCCCTTTTCCTGCAAAAGAGAGGTTAGAGAGTGGCACGTGGCTAGAGGGGTTGCAGCCACATGATGGAGGATGGGAGAACTGTCACCTGCTTTGCTACACAGGGTGCCCAGCTTAACCCATCTTTCTTTGGCAACTGTGCCCCAGTGAGAAAAGCTAGCAGTCCATATGTTGAGTAGGCACCATGCCATTTTGACAGGCGTGAGTGTCGGCAAGAAAGGGACCATGTATGAGCATCAAATGTGTTTGTTGTGGGAAGGATTCTAGGCCAGGAATATTAAAATAACTGTCTGTCCTTAGTTCTAGCACATATGGTTAAGGAGATATGCTATGATGACTCACATTAACGTTGGAAAAAATATATATAGAATACACAACCATGCTAAGTAAGTTTCTGGTGTTGATAAATCGAGTCTGGAATCTTCACAAAGGAAGGTTGTAGAGAGACATACATAGTGATAATAGACTCATTTCTGTGTATCGAATAGAACTGACTAAAGACTAAACTCACATACAATTACAGTTTCACTGAATTGATGAACAGACCAAAGGATTCTGTTAGATTTTGCTCAGAGGTCCTCAGGTATTTTCTAACACTATTTGAAAAGTAAATGGGATAGAATGGGCTCATTTAATATTTCAATTCCAAAGAAATTAAATTAATTTTAGCAATGTTAGTTCAACTATTTTCCTGCTACAGGGACCATTTGTTTTAAAATCATTAAAGGATTTTAAATGACACTGTCCTGACATTTGGTGTGATTAAATTAAGGGAATTAGTATAAAGTCATTTTATCTCTCCTTAGCTTTCTAAATGAATAGCACATCTTCCTGTATAAGAAAAGGAATGATTGAGCTATTTTTATCCTTATATCAATTTGTATATGTGTGTTTGGTAACTTTATAAATGTTTAGGCATGGAACTGGCTCAATTCACAATGGTCCCTTAGTAGATACCACAAGGCTTGCTTAACTGCTTGGAAAGGGAACATTGTATGGTGCAAACAATATAGGAGTTAGAGTCTAGGGAGACGTAGGTAAGATTTGATAGTTGTCTACAAGGTGTTTAAACTTGTATGTGTACACACTCATGTCCAAACCCAGACAAGTTTAGCATTTTTCATTTTGAAGCCTAGGGAGGTACATCTAGTTTGCTTCTAGCTTTAGTAACTTGGCTTCCTAGGAGAATGCCCTAATAGCAGTCTAAATATATATTAGGGGGGTGTCTCAGTAAGGAATGTATTGCTTCCTACGATCGTGTTTCTCAGAGATGAGAAACACCTTTTAAACTAATGTATAACTCTCTGATATATTAAGTTTATTGTTTATTGCCTGCTTTCCTTGACTAAAATATAATCCACAGGGAAGTAATTTTACCAGTTATTATTATTGTTGTTGTTATTATTAATTATTATTATTACTGTATCCCAAGAATCTACATAGAACAATGCCTGACACATACTGGTAACTCAATTAATATTGTGATGAATGAACGAAACAAAAAACAAGGTTCTTCTCTGGTGATGGCTGAAAAGCCTGATGGCTGGGCTTCATTCAGTGTTAGTGCCCAGGGTTGTACCCACCCTGATCTCCACTGACTCCCACCATTCTCACATAAAAATATTACTTTTAATATGGCCAATTTAATCTTTCTTACATAAAGTGTGAATAAAAGTATATTTAGGGAACTTTAATATCGATATTGCTCTGTAACATACACACCAAGTTAAAAAGAGTGTGCTTGCTTTGCAAACATAGCCTGATGGCAAAGCTCCCAGCTTCCTCTTCCAACCAGATGGCCTCCCCTAAGCCCTACCCTTCACAGAATTCTGGAGATGGAGCTGGCCCTACCCCAGATCCAAATCAGGGTATCTGGGGTGTCCAGGAATCAGCATTTTTCATACGCTGTCCAGGTGGCTTATGTGGCACTAAGATCTGGGAACACACAGCCCTGGAGCTTCCTATTCTTACATAGATTCTTTACTCCTGTTCTGATCCATAGTTCTTGTAACACTCACTGACTTTGCAGTGGTAGCTGCAAATCTCAGTTTTATGGCTGCCTGAAGTTGGGTAAAGGCTGATCTCATTATCCCTAATGTGAAATGTAATGAATGAAGAAGCAATTACATCACAAGCTTGGACTGGGCAATAAATAGTAACTGGATGTGATTTTGATTGTAGACTTCCAGTTCTGCACAAACTATAGTGTAACCGTCTCTGTTAAACAAAACAAAACAAAACTTAGCCTTGTGAAGCACTAGCATTTTTTTCCTTCCTTCCTTCCTTCCTTCCTTCCTTCCTTCCTTCCTTCCTGCCTTCCTGCCTTCCTGCCTTCCTGCCTTCCTGCCTTCCTGCCTTCCTGCCTTCCTGCCTTCCTTTTTTCCTTCCCCTTTCTGGGATGCATGTAGGTGGGGACACCAGTGCTATATACGGTGTCTTTATGCAATTTAGGAAAAGGTGCTTCCCCTTTATGGACAAATTCTGAAAAGGTATCCCTCTCTGGACCTACCAGTTACAAGAAGACATCCCTATCTTAGGTTGACTCAAGACTGGCTCAGAGGAGCCTGGGCTAGGTTTCCCATGGCTCTAGTAACCCTCTTGGCTGATGCCTTATGTGGAGTACAATGGCTCAACTGTACAATTGTATGATGAGTTCCTGACAATAGGGATCAAAAGTTGGTCTTTGGTGATGGGGCAATAGTGACAGAAAAGAGTGAATTCTTGGGGGAGGGTTACAAAATGTCTGCTGGGTCCAGAGATGGACCCTTAACTTTGCTATACAGGAAGCATCTTGGCTGTAACAGAATTTCTTTGAAAAAAGTAGTAAACATCCCTATGTTCGAATGATAGGGAGTTGTGATTATTACTCCTGCTTTTGAGAAACCTATAAGGAGGAAAGTTTACTTACATGGTACTGAGGAGAGGGACAAATTATCATAGTGGGAGGAAAATGAATCCTTTGGCAGCTGGACAAGAGATGAGAGAGAAAATACTTGCGTTTGAGTAGAGTAGCCACCAGGAAGCACGAACATGTGGATCTCCACCTCTGCTACACACCGGCTCCATGATTTGAGAGAAGTCATGTCACCAATCTAAAACTCACATTTACTTCTGGGGTGTTGTGCAATGATTTAGATAGTGCTTTATAAGTTGAAAAGTATGTGATTATTATAATGTTAATGATTATTTTGAAAGAGTTTATTTTACCATGATAAGGTCTTTGCTAAGTTTTTAACGCTTTTGAGAGCCCATGTGTATATTATACATTTCAAAGAAACAAATGTTAACCTTGTGATCTGAATATTTGTGTGTCTTCTTTTTCTTGAAGTGGCTGCTTCCTGAGGAACTAATCCAAAAATATTTGTGTAGTACTTTCATAGTGTAGTAAATGCGGTTAAATGGAGAGGATGCCACAAAAAGTAGGTTATCTGAGTCCCTGCCAAGCTAGGGAAGATTAAGGGATTTTCTTTTCTTTTTTTTTTTTTTCTATTCTTTTCTTTCTTCTTTTTCTCTCTTCTCTTTCTTTCTTTCTTTCTTTCTTTCTTTCTTTCTTTCTTTCTTTCTTTTTCTCCTTCTTCTCCTTCTTCTTCTTCTCCTTCTTCTTCTTCTTCTTCTTCTTCTTCATCTTCTTCTTCTTCTTCTTCAACTAATCAAATGTAAGAATCTCAATGGGCCAAAAGGGAGTATGTAAAAAAGATGAAAAATTTCAAGAACTTCTTGAATAAGGATCCATAACTCTCAAAGTTTAGAGTTCATCAGTGTACAGTAGAATCAATCACCTGTGGTCTCATTGGAAATGTGATTCTTGGGCTCCGGCCCCAGAGATTCTGATTCAGTAGATCAGGAATGGGCCCTCAAACTGCATTTTCATAAGTGCCTGATGCAAGTGGGCTGAAGACCACACTTTGAGAAATACTGAAGAAGATGATCTCAAAGGCCAATCTGCGCTTCAGCTTTCTTGAGTCATTTATTTACATTGAAAGTGTTTTCCTGAATTTTCGTCAGTAATATGAGCAAAACATTTCTTTTAATAATTCACATAGTTGTAGACAAAAAAAAAATCTTCATGAAATCTTCTCTGGATTTCTTTTATACTTTCAAAATTGAAAAAAAAATCTTTGATGTTTAAATAACCATTCAATATCTCAGATGCTATAACTAATTGTTTGAATGTGATCCAGTTATGTCAACAACTATTTGAGTCTTTTGAAAAATTACTTACAGAGAGTAGAAATGTGTTATCTGTACACAGCAACTCTGCTGAAGGTCCATTTGAAGAAGAAACAGTAATATAGCTTTGAGATTTCCCACTTCAGTAATTAAGCTGCTATATTATAACCTGGGTTGCAATTCAAATCACCTGGGAACTTCAAACCACTACTAATCTCTAATTCTATCTCAGACCAATGGAAAATAAATTCTGGGGATGGGGAGAAGGCAGAGATATTTTTTTAAAAGCTCCACAGATATTTCTGTTGTTCTTACTAAAGGTAAGAACCCTTGACTAAACTTAAAGGATTATTAGTACAATTTCTGGTTGAATATCTCTTTTATTTTGCACAAGATTAAGAAAATTTATCTAGTTTCTGATCTCAGTTGAATGGGAGTGAGAAAGCATTAATTGCACTTGGCAAATATTTACAAATGTGATTTCTGACTTCATGGAACTTACTAATTAACAGAAACAAATATTTTGGCCTTCAAGAAAAAGATGATATTAGCTACAATTCCAGGCATATCAGTTTGACTGGACAGAAACTTCATGTCACTGTCACTGGCGAAGGTTGAAGTATTAGTAGCCTCACTTGGCAGAGGCTGTTTAGTCTCTCCTTAGATACTCTGACTACATCTGACCACAGGAAAGATGGTGGTACTGGGGCTATAGCCACGAGATCCAACTTCTTTAGTTTCCCACAGGTAGAGTTAATAGAATGAAAAAATACATTGAATGATTTAAAATTCTGCAAGGGATACCTGGGTGGCTTAGTCGGTTAAAATTCTACAAATATTTATTAATTATATAGTATGTGAAAACTATAGTTTATCATTTAGAATGATGTTCACTATAAGTAACAAAAATCCCTGATAATAAGAGGATTTATTATCACATAAAACCAAAAAAAAAAAAAAAAAACCCACAACAAACCAAGATGGTCTGTGGATTCTAATCCAATAATTCCATGAAAAATCTTACTTCTTTCTGACCTTCTGCTCTGCTGTCTTGAGTGTTGACCTCATTCTGAATCTGGCTCTTCTTGTAGTTGCAAGAGGAAGTTGGTTTGTTATGTCAATTGGCCCTACAGGCCTTGTTCCCAGCAGCAAGAGCCGGAGAGACAAATCTTTTACATCAAGCACTGGAGGCAAGTCTCTCCCATTAGTATGATTGGGCCAATTCAGGTCAAGGGCTTGCTTCTAAATAGGTAGGAAACACCAGGGAAGAGCCATTTGTGGACAAACCAAGATCTATCTCTGGAGCTAGGAATGAACTCACCTTTCCTTTCGATAGGAAAAGGTGGGATTGAGTTTCTGATAGCAAAAAGAGAGAAAATGGAAGATGGCTAGTCTACCCAAACTTTTCAGGGTGTTAAATGATGTAAATTTAAGTAAAAAAGACATTTTTTCTGCCTTCAGTAAACATATAATCTACACTTTTTGTAGGCTCCGGTACTTTTTCTAAAAAAAAAACTAATTCTATGTAAATACTGTCAAAGAGTTACTAATCACAAATTACTCATATAAAGAATGATTCAATTTACACCAAGGCAAGAGATTTAAATTCGTAGGAACACACACACACACACACACACACACACACACACAGAGAGAAAGAGAGAGAGAGAGAGAGAGAGAGAGAGAGATATTTGTGTAACTTCCAGAGGTTACCATGCACTGTTTAAAATAAATCTGGATTAAGGAGGGCATGTGTTGTGATGAGCACTGGGTATTATATGTAACTAATGAATCAAAAACTAATGATGTACTATACAGTGGCTAACTGAACATAAAAAAAAAAACAAGAAATGTCTACATTGAATTGCTTGGGGTGATCTTTTGCAGTCAGAAGAGAATGCATCTCTTCTTCCTTGAAATGCCTTTCCCAATTCCAAGACCTTTATAGCTTGGAAATGTTAAAAAAACAAAATTCAACTGAGTAAATTTGAAAGATCTTATTTGCTTTATTCAAGAATTCATGAATTGGATAGCATCCCATCTACAGGAAGAAAGGAGCCCTGAAGAGCTGTACAAAATGAAAATTTTTATAGGCAGAAGGGGGTGGGTCTTGGTAGTTACTAGCAAGTTACTGATTGTGGCAAGATCACCTTTCTTTAGGGGACACCGATGGGGTCTATCAAGCCAATAGCCTCACTAGTGCTGACCAGGTAACTCCAGATTGACTGGTTTAAGATTCCATTCCTGAGGGAGGCTGAAGCTTTAATTAAGTCATGTATTAAATCCCACTTTGATGATGTGGGGCTTAGCACAAGTGACTCCGTTTTGGACCTGTTATCTGGTTTTTTGTGTGTTTTTAAACAGAATAATTTCAAAGATTAATTTGAATATAGCATACTTTTTAATTTAGTGTAATGGTTAAGACTACAGGGGCTGGAGACAGGCACCTTTGTCTAATCATGCCCTTCCTCCACCTACCCCTTTATTATTTGTGTGATCTTGAGTATGTTAATCAGTCGCAATTAGCCTGTTTCCTTATGTATAAAGTGGAGTTGAAAATAGAACCTACTTCATAGGATTGCTTTAATGATTAAAAGTATTAGAACTTGAACTGTGCCCATTATTTGGTTTGGTAATATTCACTAATATAATTAGTTTCCTAAATAACCTATAAAGCTTAATTATGTAAAAGACCATCAAAATTGTACTGATAGCAATAGTTCTTACTATGTGTTAGAAACTATGTAATTATGAAATTCATGTAAACAGTACACTATCTTCTTCTAACAACTGCAAGAAGTGAATATTAGTATCACCATTTCACAAATTAAGTTTAGAGAGTTTAGGTAACATCCTCTAGTTCCAGCAGCTAGGAGATAGTTGAGCCAAGATTTTAACTCAAAACCAGCTATCATGAAGGTCAATACTCCTTCCCTGTTCCATAAAATGAAATCATTTTCTTCCATTTTATAGTCTTGTGACAGTGTTACTAATATTTTTAAAAAATCTGAGCTCCATTTTATTTTTCTCCACAACTTTTAAACACTTTTAAATAAAATAAGGGGAAGTATAGCTATAGGTCAAAGCCTGCAAACTTGTCTGTATAGGCCAAATCTGGCTTATCATCGCGTATGTTTGGCTCATCCAGTGTTTACATTTGTCTGAATTAATTGCCAAAGTTTAAAATCAGGAGATTTCACATGAAAATGAAGATTTCTGGCTTCTATTCAAGTTCTGGAAGTTCCAGCAATTCCGATTCTGTGTGCTCACTTAAAAACCCTCAAACTGCCCCTCCATAGGGGCAGCCTCCTTTCCCACTGGACGTGCACTCTGGTTTGACCATTTCCACTTGTCCACTAGCTGACTTTAGTTAGCATCTTCCCACTGGAGGCATTTTAATTTGTGATCTTGCTGTAGGTGGTGAAAGTGACTTTTCAGTATGGCTTATTTTTCTTGGAGGAAAATAATTGAATTAACTTTCCACTTACTTTTTCCGGTGTAAACTTAAATATATTGTTGTCCGCAAGAGTCCATTCCCCAACTTTGATAACAGAGCTGACAGGCTCATCAGAAATGCGTCAGAAAAGATCTCAAGAAGAGGACACTGTCAAGCCCTCTCCTTGCCTAATAAAGAGCTCTCTGATTGGATTGAACAAGGATAAACAACCAGCCTTGGGAGCATGTCACCAAAACAGTGCATTTCCTTGACGTCAGATCAGGTTTTTAAGCCATTAGGGTCCTTGCTTCAGCTAGTATTTAAGATCTTAACACATGAATCATTCATAGAGTGAAGGAAAGAGCCTGCGGAATGTCTTCCTCTGGGGCAGGCATATGGATGAGATGTGGTATTGGAGGGTGTCCAAAACTCAGATTTCCAGAGAGCTTGGCAAGAAGATGGAGAGAGGGATTAGGAAATAGGAGGTTCTTTTAAAGCTTAAAGCATCTGTGCCAGTGGGACAAAAACACCTTTACTTTTATATTTTCAGCCCCTGAACTAAGGAAGTTCTGTGGTTGTTTATTCTAGAATTATAGGTGTGGCTCCTTTTAGGGAATGCAAAATGCAAAAATCTACATTTACAAAAGGAGATTGGGGATTTATATCACAGAATACTGTCCTCTATTGAATGATTTTCTATGGACTTTTCTTTTTTTTCTTAAGTAAGTAAGCTTCTTTGGGACATTTATGTCTCAGCTATAGTTATAAAAATGATAAGCAGGTGAGGAAGCTAGGGCTTGGAGAAGTTGCCAAATGTTCACAGCAATCTCTGTGAGACCCAGTTGAACTGATCTTAGTTTCCTGCATTCAACTGATCTGAGAATACAAACTAAACACTGTCATATTTCTCTTGCAGTCCAATTCCTCTAACTGCTAGTGCATCGTATTTTCACAAAATAGGTTCACCAAAACTAAAGTTTTGCAGTTAGGAATCTGAATACTGGTTCCCATGAAACTAAGTGCCTTTCTATGTACTAAAGATCTTCTATTTAAAAGCAAAGAAAGAAGCTGCTTGAGAATTATTAGTAGCAACATTTTGGCACCTTTATCCATTGAATTGTCGGGAAGTCATTCAAATGAATTGCAGATGTGGAAAAGAAAATAACAATAAGCTTCTGTAAATGGAAAAATCCGCAATATCTTTCAAACATTTTCCAGAAGACTGAACTTTTGTACACTCTTTGTTGTTTTAAAATGTGCTCATTTGTTGGGATACTTATTTGTAATAAGTGATATTCTTGCCAATGTATGAGTGTCCTTTTGAATCCAGGAAAGTAAAGCAAAAGGGAAATCTCATATGAAATGGTCTTTTGGTTTCTGTCTACTACAGTAGCTAGCATCTTCTCTGAAGACCCTCTTTGTTTTTTGTTTTTTGTTTTTAAGATTTTATTTATTTATTTGACAGAGAAAGAGACAGCCAGCAAGAGAGGGAACACAAGCAGGGGGAGTGGGAGAGGAAGAAGCAGGCTCCCAGCAGAGCACGGAGCCCGATGTGGGGCTCGATCCCAGGGCCCTGGGATCCCCCCCTGGGCCGAAAGCAGACACTTAACGACTGAGCCACCAGGCGCCCCTGAAGACCCTCTTTGAAGAAGAAAAAAAAAAGACCTTTAACATTGCCTACTTTTTGTAGTATAACCTATTCAGTTATTCAAGAAGTTTGAGAAGACACAACCTGGATTGTTTATTCTACAATTTTTAAAAAAATATTTTTAAAAACTTATTTGGTAAAAGGGTCAGGGCTTATGACTGCTAATTTTTTCAGATATGTCCACAGAATGGTGATCTCTTACTCCTGCGAAGGAGATAAAGAACGGAAAGCAAGAGCTGATGATAAATAATTCTCTGTATTCAGCCAGCAATAGTTATTTCCATAAACATCTTTAAATTGCTGCATTATGTTTTGCCAAAGGTCCACCATGGGCTATGGACAATTTGATATGTTTAAATTTTGCTTTTTGACTCATGGAAATAAACAGTCAGTACCTCAAGTCAAGGGCAGAAGCTCTCCAGCAAAACCAAAAGCACACCAGGAAGGGGTTTGTGGTTTTATTTATTCATTGGGCTGAAAGTGAAAAGACTCTTACAGTCAAGATCAAGTAGAGTAAATGTAAATAAGTTCGCCAGCAAATGATCAATATGGACTATTTTAAAGTTTCAGTCAAGGAAAATATTGTAAATAGATGGCATCTAAGTTTTTAATTTTTTGCTCAATAGAAACATTTAGCCTATGGATCAACACAGATAAAGAGATTTATCCAATTATTAGATAGGTTACTACACATGTATAATGGCATAAACTGTGCACTTAAGAATATTTTCTTTATTTGTTTCATGTGCTATCGACGACCCCTATTTATCCAGCTGTGCTGTCCCCACAGCCACTGGTTGTACCCTCCACACTGCTTCCGTGCTGGGTCATGAGATTTTTTTGGTCACAAAAATTGGTAACACTTTGGTAACAGATTGGAACAAACTTGAAGCAAGAGACTTTTTAGAAAGGCACTTGCAGATTCTATCTGCATTTTTTCTTCTTAGCTTTTGCCCTTAGAACATGCTCAAGATACCTTGCTGAACGATGGAAGGCAAATGGTCTAGCCATGGCTATGTCTATAGCCAGCTAACCAGCTAACCATCAGATACATGAGTGAGCCCAACCGAGCCCAACCCAGACAAGTTTAGCCTGATCTGCTCAGTTGAAGGCTTGTAAGCTGAGTACATGCTTATTATTTTAAGCCACTGAGTTTTAGGGGTGGTTTTATCATCCAACATTACATGCAGCAGATAGAAATACTTTATTTGTGTATATGCCTTGGGCCCAAGAAGAAAGAAATTTATAATAAAGCTACGGAGAAAAATAGATGTAAATATGTTTGTTGCAACTGATACATGGAGAATTTTTTGTTTGTTCAATCATGGAAAAATACAGCAATTAAGTGGCATCTGAATTTTAGTTACTGTTAAAAAGAAAATATATAATTAGTTGGTCAGCATATATAAATGAAAGCTTTATTCCTTTATCAGCTGGATTGTTACACATGTAAGACTGCATATCTTGGGTATATAGGCATGTTTTCTCTGATTGCCTTATAAATGTGGCATGAATATGTTTTATATGGTTAATGCTGTTCTTTTCATGTGTCTTTCTTCATTTTATGCTAGAGTTCTCTGCAATTGGATAGATGTCAAAATTGGAACATTTTCAAAATACTTGGGATAAAATCAAGGAGAAAGCGAGGTGAAAAAAATCTGTAGAGGTAAAACAAGATTTAGGTTTTATATAAAAATATGTCTATCAACGAGCGGTTGTGATATGGATCTACCCAGATGGGCAAGTATCAATCCTATTGAAATAGCAGCCTTCTTTGATAATTTCCACCCAAATAACATGCCACAAATCGTCAGAGCCTATTTTGAGAGGAACATGATATAAAATGAGCCACATCTTAGTCTTGCAAATGTAAATTGCCAACTGCGAGAAACTTCGGAAATGGGTGGATGGCCTTGAATTTTATTGGCTTAAATAAGTATCTTTAAACTGAGGAAATTTTAGACCTTCCTTCATTTAGGGATACTGTGATCTCATTCTGCTACTTTAGCTGGTCTGGTTGCAGAGACCTGGGTAAGCCATGGACTTTTTTTTTTAAGACTTTAATTTTTTAGAGCAGTTTTAGGTTCACAGCAAAATTAAGAGGAAGGTCCAGAGACTTTCCATGTATGTCCTAACCCAACATATACATAGCTTCTCTCATTAACAACATCACCCACCACAGTGGTACATTTCTTACAGTTGATGAACCTACGTTGGTACATTATCATCACTGAAAGTCCATAGTTTACATTAGGACTCACTGGGTCCTATATGTTCAATGGGTTTGGACAAATGTATAAAGATATGTACCCATCATTATAGTATCATATAGAGTATTTTCACTGCCTTAAAAATCTTATGTGCCCCACCTAGTCATCCTTCCCCACCCTCCACCCTTGGAAACTATGGATCTTTTAACTGTCTCCACAGTTTTGTCTTTTCCAGAATGTCAGACAGTTGGAATCTATACAGTATGGATAGATACTGGCTACAGTATGTAACCTTTGCCAATTGGCTTCTTTCACTTAGTAATATGTATTTAAGTTTCCTCCATGTCTTTCCATGGCCAGATAGCTCTTGTTGGTTTTTTATTTTTTTAGTGTTGAATAATATTTCATTGTCTAGATGTACCACAGTTCATTTATATATTCACCTACTCAACGACCTCTTCACTGGTTCCAAGTTTTGCCAATTATGAAAAAAACCTGCTATCAACACCCATGTGCAAGTATTTGTATGGATGTAAGTTTTCAACTTTTTTGAGTGGATATCAAGAAGTGCACTTGCTGGATTATATGGTAAGAGTATGTTTAGTTTTGTAAGAAACCACCAAATTGTCTTCCAAAGTAGCCATGCCATTTTTCATTCCTACCAGCAATAAATGAGAATTCCTTGTGCTCCACTTCCTCATTTGGTGTTGTAGCATTTAATGTTGTCAGCAGTTTGGATTTTGGCAATTCTAATGGGTGTGTAATATTATTTCATTATTGTTTTAATTTGCATTTCCCTGATGACATTATATGGAACATCTTTTGATATGCTTCTTTGCAATCTGTATATCTTTTTTGGTGAGGTGTCTGTTAAGGTCTTTGGCCCATTTTTAAATCAGGTAGTTCATTTCCTATTGTTAATTTTTGAGAGTTCTTTGTATATTTTGGATAGAGTCCTTTATCGGATGTGTCTTTTGCAAACATTGTCTTCCAGTCTGTATCTTATCTTTTCATTCTTTTGACTTTGTCTTTCTCAGAGCAGAAGTTTTTAATTTTAATGCAGTGCAGCTTATCAATTGTTTCTTTCATGGATCATGCCTTTGGTATTATATGCCATGTACTTTCTAATCTAGGAAAGATTTTATATATCATCCAGTACAGCCTCATGCTAGTATAGGACTCTCTTGAAAATAGCTCTACAGCCTATGCTTGGCCATTTGCAGTGATTGACATTGAAGCAGTCCGTTCATTTTTGTTTATTAGAAAATTCTTTTTATGTTCATTCACAATCTGATCCTCTTTATTTCTCACCATAGAGCAATATAAACTATATTTGTTTCTTTTTCAGTGTGACCACACCTTCAATAGTCAAAATGACTCTGGTATCTACACTCCAAGACTTTTTATTCTGCTTCATGTAGTGAGGTCTATATCCCTCACTAACAGAGTCTGTGCTACTCTGGGCACTCTGCTTCAACATATTCTTAAAATTAACTAAACCAAAGAATCTAGGTGTGGTTGGATCACTACAGAGCACTGGGACTGCTACTTCTCTTAGTCTAGTCTCTCTAATTCCATAAATCCATCATTATTCCTCAGATTGACTTAGCCTTTTTGTCAGTTAAAATACTAAGAGAAAATCAGAAACTGGTCTAGAAATTTTAAACAGAAGATCTGATACAAGTAATTGGTTGTACAAGTGATGCACAAGTTAAAAAAATAAGGAGAGGCAACCTGGACATTAGCCATAGCAGGAAGCTTCTGCATGTGTAAGGCTAGAGAGACAAAAACAGGGGATGGCGTAACAGAGTCCAAGACCTGAGTCTACCTGGTAGAAGATAGGGACATTATGGGAGGGACTATTCAAAAGGAACTGGAGTCATGGTCTCAGAACCATGGAAGAAAAGTGTCTACTGCTGGGGATGTCATCAATAGCAGAGAGGGGTGAGGGGCGGGAGGCAGAATGAAGATAAGATGAAGATGAAGACAAAGACACAGAAGAAAAAGAGGAAGCAGTCTGACTTGTACTCCTGTCCCCCAGTCTTCCACCAGTTCCTCCCATGAGTTGAACCTACTAGAAACCAGTTGTCAGGAGAGCTTGAAATAGCATACCCTATGAGATGAGGATAAGCAGGGAAAGGATGAGAAATGGATCTGGCAGCAAACAGGCAACAAAAGTGACACTTTCTTTACTCAAATTTTACATGCATCATGAAAACAAAAAAATGAGTTCATATTTTTACTTCTAATCGTGTTAAAATCATCCTTTCCCATTTGTGAAACAAGTATTCAGTATTTACCTGAATATGTTACATCATTTGTGGGATTAACATAATCCTACAACTTTTTATCTGATGCATTCTAATTTCCTAGGTGCGAGGATTTAGATGAGATCACTGCCTTTAAGCCACGTGGAATCTACCAGGGAAGGGAAACAATCACACTATTGACAGAGGACACTTAATTCCCTCTGTTACACTTCAATAAGGGCTAGACATATTCCTTTTATGACCCACGAAGGAGTAATATTGCAGTGAAGACCTCTCTCTATCCCCATCGATGGAGAAATCACATATTCGGAATAATGAGATCATTAGGGGGCCCCCAACGACTGCGGTAGAATGATTGCACTGCAGCAAGAATAACATGGTTCTGTCTTGCAATATCTAAATCTACTCCACCATCTTTGCACAGGCAAAGTGAGCTCACCCTGCATCCTCAGTCACTGTTGGATAAAACAACAACCACCACCAAAAAAAAAAAGTCAGGATTTATTCTTTCAATTTCAGTTTCTCCACATGTAAATGGCTCGTAGATCTCTGGTTCTAGCCCTGTCAATTTAAATTCAGATCCTTATATCCAACTCCTTAATAAAGATCTCCACTTCAAATCTGTCATGCCTAATAGTGATCTTTATGATCATCAATGTTAAACCTGTTTCTCTAACATTCTATAGCCCAGTGAATGGTGACAATATCCTTTTAGTTGCTGAATGCATTAATCTTCCATCATTCTCATATATTTTCTTTTCCTCCTTCCCCTTCCATGGCTAACTGCCAACCTCTATCAAGTCTACCTCCCAAACATCTTCAAAATTTTAATTCCACTCAATAACCGTAGCCACACCTTTCTGGATTACTCTATAGTTTCTTTTTTTTTTTAAATTTTTTTATTATATTATGTTAGTCACCATACAGTACATCCCTGGTTTTTGATGTAAAGTTTGATGATTCATTAGTTGCGTATAACACCCAGTGCACCATGCAATATGTGCCCTCCTTACTACCCATCACCAGCCTATCCCATTCCTCCACTCTCCTCCCCTCTGAAGCCCTCAGTTTGTTTCTCAGAGTCCATAGTCTCTCATGCTTCCTTCCCCCTTCTGATTTCCTGCCCTTTCTTTATCCCTTTCTTCCCCTACTGATCTTCCTAGTTCTTATGTTCCATAGATGAGAGAAACCATATGATAATTGTCTTTCTCTGCTTGACTTATTTTACTTAGCATTATCTCCTCCAGTGCCATCCATGTTGCAGCAAATGTTGAGAAATCATTCTTTTTGATAGCTGAGTAATATTCCATTGTATATATGGATGACAACTTCTTAATCCAGTCATCTGTTGAAGGGCATCTCAGCTCCTTCCATGATTTAGCTATTGTGGACAATGCTGCTATGAACATTGGGGTGCATATGGCCCTTCTCTTCACTATGTCTGTATCTTTGGGGTACATACCCAGTAGTGCAATGGCTGGGTCATAAGGTAGCTCAATTTTTAACTTTTTAAGGGACCTCCACACTGTTTTCCAGAGTGGTTGTACCAACTTGCATTCCCACCAACAATGTAGGAGGGATCCCCTTTCTCCACATCCTCTCCAGCAATTGTTGTTTCTACTCTATAGTTTCTTAACCGATATTCTTTCCATTAGCCTTACTCTTCTCCAAACTGTTCACACTGACACCAGAGGTTCTCTCTAAAATGTAAATCACAGATCACTTTCACATAAAAATGATTCAATGAATTCCCATTGCCCTTAGAGTAAAGTACAGTTTCTCTGTTGAAGAAGATGCTTTTTTTTTTTTTTTTAGAAGGAGAGAGAGAGAGTGTGTGTGTGCACACCAACAGGGGTGGGGGGTGCAGAGGGAGAGGAAGAATCTTTTCTTTTCTTTCTCTCTTTCTCTCTTTCTCTCTTTCTTTCTTTCTTTCTTTTCTTTCTTTTCTTTCTTTCTTTTTTTTTTTTTAAAGAGAGAGAGAGAGCGAGCTTGAGGTGAGGGAAGGGGGAAAGAGGGAGAGAGAATCTTAAGCATGATCCAGGCCCGGTGCAGAGCCCAATACAGGACTCAGTATCACCACCCTGACATCATGACCTGTGCCGAAATCAAGAATTGGAGGCTTAACCCACTGAGCCAACCAGGTGCCCTGAAGATGCCATTTTTGCAGATCAAAAAATGATGAATTCAGCGATCTCATATGGTTCAATCTAATGTAATAGATCTTTTATTATCTGGTTCATGCTTTCCTTTCAGCCTCCATTCTTGACACTTTGCACATCCTCCAGTCCAGATGCAGAGAAGGGGAGAAGTGGAATTACAGAGGAAAATGGTGACTTTTAGACATCCTAAATTTGAAAAGCCTGTGGAATATCCCAAGAAAGATATCTGATAAATAGTTTTATAAATAAGGGAATGTGGACTGGAACTATGTGCGTGGGTATTATTATATTAATTGCAATTGAAGACACAGAATGTATAAACTCAAGGAGTTATGTAGCATGAGAACAATGGAGGGCTATGGATGAGCTCTAAGGACTACCAATATAATAATGGGAAAATGAAGAAGGGCCTACAAAGGAGCCAGAGAAACATAAGATAAACTAAGAGAATGTGATATTATGGGAAAAATAACTCAGTTTTTTAAAGACGGAGATAAAATAGGAAAGAGCTAAAAGGATCCATCGGCTTTGGTTCTGGCTAGGAAGTCACTGATAATACCATCAGTGAAGATATGGAGAGGAAGCTAGGGTACAGACTGTTGAACAGTGAGAAGAAGAAGTGGGACATGAATACAGACCACTCTTAAAAGGAGCTTGGCTGTGATGATAAACAGAAAAATATGTCTAGTAGCTATTAATTAACATATAATAATAAACTGGTTGTAATAGTGAACTGTTGTAAGTTCTTGATAAGAAGTTACCAAACAATCTTACTTATTAAAAAATACTTGAACATGAACACTTATTTTAAAACATAGTAATTTGCTTATCACTTAGCAATTTATAAATAATTGACACTATCTGTTGAGCCCTTGACTATGTGCCAGGCATTGTGATTTGACTTTATGTTTATGAATGCACTTAATTCTCACCAAAGGTTGATTCCTTCTAGACAGCTCTGAGTTTCTGTTGTCTTTGATCACCACCAAAAGAGGAAGTTATTTCAACTATACATCTCTTCTCATAGACTTATCCTGATATCAACTCACTCATTATTTTTAGTCTCAACAGGAAATAATGGAGAGTAGTTAGTACTGCTCTCTCCGTTCCTGCAGTAACCATTATTACATATTTCTTCATATTTCCAGTTATTTGCCTCTATGGCACATAACATGTTCATGCTTTTTGCTCTTTTACTGAGTTATTGGTCATATGACTGTTCATGACCAGTGAAATATAAGGAGAAAGAGCGTGTGCTACTTCTCGGGGGGAAAGCAATTCACTGTAGGTACAAGTTGATCCAAAAATGTTGTTTCTTCTGCAACATCAGAGAAAAATATTCTAGAGATTGGTGGATCCATGAGCCCACTCATGAGAAGTGAATTCCTAGGCAACTTATAATCAACATATAATGGGAAGGAGAAATAAACTTTTGTGGGCTTTCTGAGATTTGGGCCTTATTATCTCAGCATAACCAAATTAATATAGTTTCCAAATTGTTCCTCTTTGTCTCTTGGAACCCTCATTCCAAAACAGATAAACTCCTTTTTATTATTCTTAGGTTGGAAATTAGCATAGAAAACAGGTTTAGTCTGCACACTTTGGACTTCAACTGCTCAGTTTAAAATGTTGGTCCACAACTTACGCACTTTGGGGTCTTTATGTGATCTCTCTCAGTTTTACTATTCTCATCTGTAAAATGGGTATAATACTGATATTTATTTCAGAGTGTTTTTTGAAAGGATAAAATTAAGTTATTGTATGAATTGCCTAGTGTAAAGTTGATTCATAGTGATCACTCAATAAAAGCTTGCTCTCTTTTTAAAATATTTTAAATTATTATTATTATTGTCTTTTTTAGTTTTGCTTTCTTATTTAAATTCCAGTTAGTTAACATACAGTGCAATATTAGTTTTAGGTGTAGAATTTAGTGATTCATCACTTACATACAATGCCCAGGGCTCATCACAAGTGCCCTCCTTACCATTACCATCCAGAATTCTTTCAATTTTGTATCTTAATTGAAGCTTGCTTGTCCATGTATACATATAATAGATATTCATCTGTGGCTCATTTTTTAACACCCTTAGATTTAGGAGTTGAGACTGGAGTCCATGTGCTTCCCACTGCCACTTGTAAAATTTCTGCTCTTTTGGACTTACATTATTTGGATATACCATACCTGGTTCACTGCCGATTTCTGTCATCTGCTATCTCTTAGGTGTATACGCCTTAATATACTGGAAAAAGTGGAACCAGGCTCAGTTTTCCCTCAACCCTTCAGTGTTTTTATTATTCTGAAGGATTTCATTCCTGTTAACAAGCCGTCCAAAACAAAACAAAACCCTAAAACCTAGTTTCTCAGTTTTCAACTACCTCACTCCCTCTACTTCGTTTGAGATCTTAAATCCATTTTAAAGATTTATTTATTTATTTGAGAGAGAGAGAGAGAGAGGAGTGAGAGTGCACATGTGAGTGGGAGGAAGGGAAGACAGAGAGAATCTTTAGGCAAAGTCACCCACTGAGCTCAGAGCCTGCTGTGGGGGCTTGATCTCATGATCCATGAGATCATGATGGGAGCCAAAACGCAGTCGGCTGCTTAAACCAGCTGAGCCACCCAGGTGCCCCTAATCTTAAATCCATTTTAATAAATACTGCCAGATGATATTCACAACTGCTTCACCTTTGAAAGTTTTAAGTTTAAATACCTGACTCTCTTATTACTTCCTATGTTTCTATGCTTCCGGATTCTTAACTCAACTACTTCCTCTGCATTCTTTACTGACCCTTTTAGGTTTTCCAGTCTCTTAAACTAAACTATCAGTCTCTTCATGCCCCACTTCCTTCACTCACCAGATTAGATCCGTCTAGTACATTTTTTCAATTAATCCTTTCCCCATTCCTTCATCAATGGCCCTTTTGCCATTCCATCCAAATCAACTGTCAAAATTCCAACCATGAGCTAATACAATAATTTACCTTCTTCATTACTACAAACTTTCCCGGCAAATACCACACAGTTATGTCTTCCACTACCAATCTGTGGCCTTGTTTAATTGGGTAGATCAATCTTCATTTCTTTAGTCAGCTTTGACTCTTACTCTGTTTTGGTTCACACTCAGTGGAATATTTACTCTTCTGAATCACTGAGAATGTGTCTAACTTTCTGTGCTCCCGTTACAAATTTAGTTGAATCTAAATCCATACTTGCCTTGTTGGTTTCTGCTAGAATGGAAATAATGTCTCTTTCAATCTAAACTCAATCTGTCCACCAGTGCTCTGGATGCACCTCCGTTTGCCAGTTATCCTCCCTTTCTCCTCATCTTCAAACTTTCCTTTCTAAATGTTCTTCCTCATCCTCATCAAACTGTTGTGAAATGACAGAAAATACATGTATTGCTCTCTGCCCCCTAGTTCCTGACACAGAGCTCCTAAAACCCTTGGGGTTTCCTAAGTGATAGGAGTCTTTTATTCTAATGAGGTGACTCTTGATGAATTCCAGGATAGCTTTAAGATGGAAGCTGGCTCTCAGAAAAACCAATGTAGGTAGAAGCTTCGACCTTTTCAACACACTCCCCATCCTTCATGAAGGTGAGAGGGCTGGAGACTGAATTAATGATGAAGCCTCCATAAAAATCTCTGAAATGTAGAGTTTAGAGAGGTTCTGAGTTAGTGAACATATCTATATGCTAGGAGTGTGGCCCACCCCAGCTCCATGGGACAGAAACTTCTGCGCTTGGGAGCATTTCAGACTTTGCCCTGTGTTTCTCTTCCTTTGGTCGTTCATCTGTATCCTTTATCATAATGTTTATTATATAATAAACTGGTAAACACGTTTCTCAGAATTCTGTAAGTTGTTCTAGCAAAGGATTAAATCCAAAGATGGGGTTGAGGGAATCTCACATCTATAGCTAAGTCAGATGGAAGTTGTGAGTAACCGGAGGACCTACTACTTGAGATTGGTATCTGAAGTGGGGGGGCCTGAGCCTTTAACCTCTGTGCCGTATACTAACTCCAAGTTGTTAATGTCAGAATTGCTTGGTGTGGAAAACCTGAACATCTGATGTCAGAAGTACTGTATGAGAGTAAGGGATGAAAATGTTTTTGTTTTTTTTTTCTATGCAACTATGTGTTTATAATTTCTTCCATTAAGCAAACCTTTTATAAGCCCACATTTCTTGCAACAGCTTTTTATCTTTCTCCCTTTTCTTATTGGATTTTGGAAAGATATCCTATATTTTTGTTGCCTTTAATTCAATTCCAACTTCACCCTGTGTTACGTGGATCTCATCACCACTGTCTTCTCAGTAGAGCGTAACTTCCTGTTCCTTTTCTTGTTTGACTGCTGGGGAGCATTTAATAAGGCTGAACACTTCCTTCCTAGTTTTCACTGCCACTGTCTTCCTATTACTGCTCTCTCCTAGTTTTTCCAATCTCTAGCTGCTCTTCAATTTATTTTAAAACTTCCTTACCTTTGCCCAGGCCTTAATGTTTCTATCCCTTCCTGTTCTGCCCCTCACCCCAGATGCCCAGAATCATTTTGTCCTCTCTCAGGGCTTCATTTACATCACAATGGCTCCCCTCTGCCATCTGTATCAGTTCTGATGCTTTGTCATGGCCAAGGGGCTCCAGTAGCTCCAGCCCAGATTTCCCCTCCGGTTCCACATTTGCTTTTCCTCAACACTTTAACTGCTTATTAAGTATTTGTTGCATGCCTGATGAAAGCATTATTTGTGAAGATTAAGTACAATTGTGATTGACTAAGATTACACGGGTAGTAAGTGTCAAAGTAAAGTCTCAAACCCAAGTCTCTATTTTAAGCAGAGTTTATTTTATACCACAGAATAGCAATGTTTGAAAATAGTTTAGTAAGGTTCTGTAAGATAACATTTTTTTAGGGCAAGACCTCAAGTTTTATCCTCATTACATTCTGCTATATGTCTAGCAGCATTTTTTAAAAAACTATTTTGTGTCCAATAAGCTGATTTTAAAGGGGTTAAATGTAAAGAAGGAAGATCATGGGGCACGTGGGTGATGCAGTCAGTGGAGCATCTGATTGTTGGTTTCAGCTCGGCTCAAGGGCACGATCTCAGGGTTGTGAGATTGAACCTTGCGTTGGGCTCTGCACTCAGTGGGAAGTCTACTTGAGATTCTCTCTCCCTCTGCCCCTTCCCCGCCTCAAATAAATAAATAAATAAACAATCTTTACAAAAAAGAGGAAGAAGAGGGAAGATCACTTGAGACTTTAACCAGATTTCACCATTCATGTTTTCAGTGGCCAGGAAGACAAATGTAGTGATTGAAGCAATTCAGTGATCGAAGCTAAGTGATTAGGGAATGGTGAAGACTACAATGAAATAGAAAGCATATGTTCTTTCTAAATATATTCACATCCAATTTTTTTTAAACAATATTTATGCCAAACTAAATATATCTGTGGGCCAATACTAATTCTCATTGTTTTCAACCCTTACTTCAATAATAGCCTGAATTAGAAGCAGCTTTGTCTATAGATATCCAGAACGAGAGAATTTTTATCTTATAGCAAACATTACACTTCTTGGTTCAAGCTGAACATTAATTAGTTGTTCATTCCACAGATGTTTGTTGACAGAAAAAATAGACTATTTGACCAGGAGACCACAGGAAGAGAAAAAAAAAATGAGAACATGATCTCATGGTGTTCTCTTAGAACCATGCAGGGAGAAACATATAGAGAGTGGGAGAGAAGAAAATTTTTCTACCCCACAGTCTTCATGAATCCTTATTTGTTCAGCATCCAATCTAGATTTCTCTGGGGGACTTTCAAAGCCATCCATATAGGAAAGCAGCTAATATTATTGCTGAGGTCCAAAACTAATAACTTCTCATGATGCTCCAATCTCATCAAGAGGAACCAGTTCATTAAAGGGATGTCAGATACATGTATGGCCACTACCTCAGTCTACCCAACCTTCTATATCATGGCAGATGTTGGTAGTTGACCAAAGCACTCTTTTCAAATTGAGCCCCTCCCAGATCTCAAAATTCTTTTCAAAACAGGGAGTACTACTATTTGATTGAGTTTTTATATGACTTAGATCAAAGTTAGCCTGAAGGGTATCTATCTATATCTATATCTATATCTATATCTATATCTATATCTATAATCTATATCTACAATCATCTACCTAGAAAGACATGACAATACAGATAATATAGAGCCTAGTAAGCACTGACATAGTTAAAAGAGTAAAACGAATGAAACCTGATTTAGTGACAGAAACAGCCCACCATGGATATGGGCTTTTTAGATTCATGACTATGTGCTTCATTTTTATGTCTTTTCTCTTAAATCAAGCCCTTATATATTAACTGAAACATTCTCCTATCTGCCCTCCTTGAATCAAGTCTCTTGTTTCCTATCTACCCCACACATTTACTAGATTAATCTACCATAAACTCTACTTTCATCATGTAACTCCCTTATTCAAAGAAATTGTTATCTTCCACTATATCCAAGAGTTCTTTGTCTATTCATTTTATTTATTAAAATAAAAAGTGCTGTGATTCAGTAAATTTGGGATACACTGAGTTTCCCTACTGTATTTCTTAGAGAAGAAGTCCCTACTTACATGTCACGGAACAGTAGTATTTTACATAAAAATCAGATTGGAAAATCTTACCATAATGCAAGCATAGACAACTACTCACTTTAGGGAACATTTCCTGATCACAGAGAACCTGATAAGAAATAGAACTATATTGATTGATAACAAAAACACAAACTAGAATAAATACTCTGAATGATGCTGTGCATTGGAATCCATATTTTTGTTTACAGTCCTACCATTCTTAATTCATGACTTGCCTATGGTAATTATCTAAGCAGATTTAATTTTGGTTTTCTTTATTATATCCTGTTTTTCTCTGATGCTTTAAGAATGGCTTTCAGAGCCTTATTTATATTTCTAAATTAATGGTTTGTGCAGTGAAATAGGACCTAGCAGTGAAAGAAGAAGGTAAGCACTCAAAAATGAGTCCATAAATGAATTTCAGAGTAATGTTTGCTGACAAAATTGTGTTGTGATTTTCTTTTCTCCTAGTTTTCCATCCGTAGATAACAATGCCATATGTTTGTTTTTATGGTCTTTACTTTGTCTTTCGTAGGGTCTGATAAGCAATTTGAAGTCTGAAAATAAAGATCAACTTTTTGCATTTCCAGAGTGATATTAGGACTTCGTGGTTGTTTGCACAGTTCCACTTAAAGATCACAATCTCAAACACATTGATGAATAAAAATGTCTTCTCCATGCCTAAGGAGCCAAAGTAAATCTGCAAATGCTAAACTGTAGAGTGTCCCAGGGAAGGACATCACGTAGTTCTGGCCTTTAAGTAAAATTATATATAAACTCAAATGCATTCATTGATTACAAGGAAATGTGCAAAACAATTACATGGAGATGTGACGATGGTAGCAGTCTGATACTGCAGATGTAGAGAATCGCCCTTCATACCAAGCATCCAAGCATCCCCAGTAACCCAAGTATGATAAGCAGAATCAGGACGCCCCCCAACCCTCTGCAAAATGTCTATGCTTTAATCCCTAGAACTTGTGAATCTATCACCTTCCATGGAAAAAGGGAGGACTTTGCAGTTGTGATTAAAGTTAAGGACCTTAAAATGGATTGATTATCCTGAATTAAGTAAATGAATGTGATCTGATCACAAGTTCTTAAAAGTGGAAGAAGACAGAAAATTGGTCAGAGACACGTGACATGAGAATGACTCAACCACCATTCCTGGCTTTGAAGATAGAGGAAAATGGCCATGATCCAAGTAATGTGGTGGCTTCTAGAACTTGGACATGACTCAGTTTATAGGTAGCAAAAATGCATGGACCTGGGTCCTACAATGATGATGAACTGAAATCTGCCAATAGTGTCCATAACTAGGAAACAGGTCCTCCCCCAGAGCCTCCAGCAGGGAATGCTACCTGCTGATACCTGGTGAGACCTGTATGGGACTCTGAACGTACAGCACTATAAGATAACAAATTTGTGTTGTTTTAAGCCATTGTTTATGGTAATTTGGTGCAGCAGTGATAGAAAACTAATGACCCAGGTAATATATAACATCAGGAAATCACATTAGAAGGATATAATGGGGGAAAAAAAAACATACAGCACGGATTTATATAGTTACAGTAACTTTTTGAAACCCTAGAAGCAGATGCAAGTATTCATCCATGTTTTCTTGAGAAGGCCTATGTCCTATGCACTCTCCACACATGTCTATTGATGGTTTTCAAGTGTAGGCAACAGAACTTCCTGGGGGAGCACTTTTGATGGATGGCTTGTTGCTAACAACTACTCTCATGTACATTCTAGGACATTCATTTGTATATTGTCATTTTATTGTTTGTAACAGAGTGGCAATTATAGATTAATAGTAAGTATTTTAAATTGTTTAAAAAGTCAAACTTGTTCCCAGAACTGATTTCTCCCATAATAATAGAAATATGAAACAAGGGGCACCTGGTGGCTCAGTTGTGAAGTGTCTGCCTTCGGCTCAGGGCGTGATCCCGGAGTCCTGGGATCAAGCTCCACATCAGGCTCCTCTGCTGGGAGCCTGCTTCTTCCTCTCCCACTCCCCCTGCTTGTGTTCCCTCTCTCGCTGGCTGTCTCTCTATCTGTCAAATAAATAAATAAATAAAATCTTTAAAAAAAAAGAAATATGAAACGAAATCAATAATAAGTAATAGAGTCTTGATCATTTCCTTGTACACTCATTTTTAAATTCTTATTCTGTTGTTGGTTCAACTCTTTTTTGATTTTGATGTTTTATCTTACATCTGCTTAGAAAAGTCTCAAAGCCAGTTGTGTGAGTTCTGGGTATTAATGGTATTACAGTAAATATTTACACATCTATTAGCAGACATTTAACCTATCCTTTTAGGCCTTGAACTGAAACTCTAGATTTATTTAACACTTTCATTATATCCAAAAGACCCAATCAATTATTTAAACATATCCATTTAACTTTTATTGAGTACTTACTACATGTTATGCACTGTTACAAGTTACACAGAAGACCTTTAAAGTTCAACCCTGCGAGATGTCACAGGTCATTTGAGGAGTCCTAGTAGTCAACAAGTAGAAGAAAGTTCTTGATGATCCAGAGAACTAGTTAGGATAAACTTCTCTACTATCTAGTGATATCCTTTGATTCATATGGGGCTAGAAATTTCTTGAGAAAGATCTTGAATTCTGTTCTCACAACAGGTGACATACAAGAATGCCTGTCACCTTAGTTGAATTGGGATGAAGAACTATATTGTAGAGATTAGATTGAAAATCCCTAGTTAAAAAATCCATTCACGGGGAAATGATGACTAACTAGAAATTCCAGAGTCACTAATAGGGCCTGGGAGGTAGGAGATAGAACATGTTGCCCTTAGGAGACCTGTGATGTCCCAAGCTCCCGTTGAGTAGTGTAGTGGTTGGGAATATAGGATTCAGAGCCAGACAGACTGGGTTCAAATCCCAGCTCTGCCACTTAATAGCCTGGTATCCTTGGATAAGTTACTTCTGTGTATTTTACTTTCATCAGTTGCAAAGTGGAGATAATTATATCTATGTTAGAGAGCTTTTGTAAAGATGAAATGCGTCAATACATGTAAAGCACTTAGAAAAGTTTCAAACATGTATTTAACACAATAAATGTATCTCTCATTCATAGCTGTGGGATGAAAGACTGTGGGGCTTTTCTAAAGGAGCAGAACACAAAGAAAGAGAAGCCACTTTTCTATTTGCAGGTGAGATAGAAGCTCTGGAGACCGAGTGAGTCATAGAGGATTCATTCGGTGGCTTGGAGATGAAAAGGAGAAGGGAGAGCAAGACCCAGTCTGGAATGCAGTGATGGTACAGACACCGTCCCAGAGGAAGGGAACAGCAGCTGAGAGCAGAGGTGATGGGGTAGCAGTAAGCAAGTGACTCACCAGTGGCTCAGGGCATAGACGTGAAAGCTGGTGGCACGCTGGACGGCGCTGTGGCAGTGACAGGCAGTTCTTCAAGCAGAGGCAGAGCGTGGCTGGGGGCAGAGTGACCTGAGACTGCTACCAGAAAGGAGTCTAGTACAAGACTGTCTGGGCTGGTTTACAGCTCCCATATGGTGGTTTTTCCTCTTAGGAAGCACCTGTAGGAGATTCTAGAGAGAGAAGAAGATCTATAAAGGGGACAGGGCAGAGGTTCTGTGTTGGGAAGGTAGGAAAGGGCTTTCAAACCAATAGGTTTTCTGTCTTTTAAAATGACCTTAGTAACCCAATTCTCACAATTTGGTGAGAATCGGGCAACCTTCAGGTTGCACAAATTGCATATTATGTAACGTGATAGATCTTCTAACAGAAGGTTCGAGTGCGAGCCCAGAGGAGGGAACAGATATGGCCTGAACACACTGGAAAGGTTGAAGTACTGATGTGGAGAAATGCTTTAAAGAAAAGATAAAATGAAATGTGCTAAGGCTATGGATAAGAAGGACATTTAATTAATTTTCTTTTTTTGCATTCTATTTATGTTAGTGCTTCAACTCATAATCGTATATACCTCTATTTTGGGTGCTGTATAAAGAAACAATGGATTGGCCTTTGACCTCTCATTTTTTTAATGAACAGATTCTGCTGATAGCTTCTGTCAATCCTTTACATCTATTGTGCATACTTTGTATACCTGACCCTTTACTAAGCAGTGAGGAGATGGTATGCTCATTGAAAAACCAACTGTTCCTTCTTCAGAGAGCAACTTTCTAAATGGGTGTAGCACACAAGAAGAAAATGTTATAAAGCACCAATGAAGGTTATGCAAATATATGTGCAGGGACTGCAACGCAGCAAATTGTGTACACAACAGTCAAAGGGAATGTGTGGAAATGCATGCTTGTGTGTGTGTGTGTGTGTGTTGCTTTACAGTGGGCCTCTACTCGCCTGATATAAAATAGTTTCAATGGAACTTGTAGTCCTAATACTTTTAATATTTAGTGTCTCCTTATAAAAGCTACATTTCAGAATTCAGTAGTCAATAGCACAGACATAAAATACAATATTGAAGTCAGATTCAGTAAAATTCACTTTACATTTTGCTACAATAATTGATCAGAACCTCTGAATTGGAAAGAACTCAGATGTTAGGTACTTCAATGTTTCTCCCATTGCACAAAAGTCTTCTACATTCCCCCTGAGAGATTGTATCTGGAATCTGTTTGCCATTCCAATCTCATTGATGCTACCTTAGTATTCTTCCCTAGTTTCTGGTTTTCTTCCAGGCTCTGAAATAACGTGTACCAGGAGTTATGTGCTTCCTCACCTCTTCTCACCCCTCCCTTTTGGCCCCCTTCCCCCTTTCTTCTTTACCCTCCTTTCCTCTAGTCCTCTCTAATAACTGTGAGTAGGACTTTTAATACTTGAGTCTGTTCTTGATTCTCAGGCCCCAGTCATGAATGTTCAGCTGTACGATGGACCTTTTCAGCTAGATATTCCACTAGAACTGTGTCTGGACGTGACTTGGCTCCTGGGTCCTCTGCTGTGGTTTATGGCACTACCCTATGCTGGGTTCAAACCCCAGGTATATCTACATCTTTCCTCTCTCTCTCTATACTAAGTTAGGAGAGAGGAGGAAATGAACGGGGAACTCGAAGAATTTGGTCTTGATTTTAGCCTCACTAATTAACAGTTCCTGGGACGGTTGAACAATTCATGTAACTGCGTTAAGCTTCAATGTGTCTAACAAATGAGCTGATTGGAATAGATAATTTCTAAAGTTCTTTCCAGCTCTGACATTCTGTTACTATGTATGATTCTAACTACTATGAATTCTATTGCAATCAATTTTTATGGTATCTCTCTCCTATTCTCTATTTCTCTACCGATCCCATCCCCATTATCTAGACTTCTGTCTTCAATGGATTTTCCTTGGTTAGCCATTTCTTCAACTTATCTTTCCAACACATTGTCTGAGTAATTGCCAAAGTCATTTTCCTCAAATATAATGACGGTGATATCCTTTTTTTGTTCACTAACCTGCGATGACTCACTATGTCCTAAGGTTAAAAACCCAAACCACAAGGTCTGACTAGAACCTAGAGTTTCATTTCCCTCTGTGTCTCTTACCCACATTCATCTGCAGTTCTAGAGGTCACTTGAACTACTCGCTTTTCCCAAACATATCTTTTATTTTCTAGGCCATGCTTCTTAGCTCAGTCTGTTTTCTTGTTTGGAATTTCTTTTTCTTTCCCTTTCTGTGTGTCCAAGTCCTGTTCACTGTTTAAATTAAAAGGAAGGGACTTCCATGAAGATTTTTATATAAATTGGACAAGAATGCTGACTACTATAACCAACAAAACTTCAAATCTTAGTAGCTTAATGCTAACACCAATATTCCATTGGCCAGAAATGAAATGATAGAGTGGCCAAGAAATGCAGTCTCACTGTGTTTCCAAAAAGGAAAAATAGTGAGTTTTTTGGAACACATTGGTCTTTGAACTTTCTTTGTTCCTTTCCCCAAAGAAGCTAGAAATAATTTCTCCTTTTAGAAAACACTCAAATCCACTTATGCAGCAAAAGTTCTATAATTGTATTTTATTATAATTGCTGATATTTGATATTTCCAGACCATACAATTTGACCATATTTTCAAATGAATTCTCATAGGCTTGAATATAATATTCTCATACATTTTAAAATTTCCTACATGTCTGCTTTTACACTTCTCTTTTCATCTCAAATTTGTTAATGCTCTTTATCTTATTTTCTTGATTATATTTTTCAGATGTTTATTTTATGTTTATCTTTTCCAAAGACCAAGATCTTGGATTAGTTTTTATATTTTGTCTCTCAGTCTTCTGTGCCCCTGCTCTTACCCTCTATTCTATTTCTTCCTTAGGTATTGAAAGTTCTTTTTTCTCTGTATTTCCAACTTCTTTTTATTTGTTTAATTTAAATAAAATAATTTCAGTTTAATAATTGCCTCTAACTAGAGTGTTGGTCCATCCACTACCATACTACAATGGGATCTTCACTCTGCCACTTGTTACATATTTTACATTGGAACAATGACTTAATATTCCAAGCTTCACTTTCTGCAAAAACAAATGCAAATACAATATGACTTTCCTCAGAAGCTTGTTGTGAGAATCAAATGAGCTAACGCATGGGATGCACTTAGCTGAGTCCATATAACATTTAAATACTCAATAAATGTTAGCTCTTTTTGGTTTTATAATTTATGGTGTTTTCTATTCTACAGTGGTAATCTGTGCTTCATCTTTGACTCAGTATTTAGGAGTAAGTTTTAAACTTTTTATATTGTTGGAGCTCTTTGTTTAAACTTCGCTTAAATAATAGACAATATTTTCATTGTGTTTTGAAAGTGTGCTTTAAACAATTTCTGCCTTGGAGAATTTATTTCCATTCTCTTCATGTCCTAGGCTATTGTCACTTTTTAAATGAGTCTCTGTTTATTTTCTCTCACGAAGGTATGAATTTTAGTATATATCAAATCCTCTATGTCCTTATTCATTTTTATTGAATTAGTTGGGCAGGAATTGATGTGAGGTATTGAGGTCTCCTTCTGTAATTATGATTTTGTTAAAAATTATTTATATGGGGTTTTGTCCTTTACATTTTGATTCTTTGCCACTTGGTGCAAACATTGGATAACGAACATGACTACATTAAGATTGCTTCTTTTATAAAGACAATATAATTCTCTTTGCATTTTTAATAGTTCTTATCTTGAATTCTACCTTGGCCAAATGAATATTGCCACTTCCATTGTCTTTTTGTTTGCAATTTTATGAATATATCTTAGCCTATCCTTTATTTATAACCTTTCCAAGTCATTTTGTTTTAAGTTTGTCTCTTGTAAACAGCATATTGTTGAATGTTGTTTTCTACTCCAATCTGAGAGTCTTTGCCTTTTAATTGGGGAGTTCAACACATTTACATACATTGTCATAGCTGATACGTTTGGTCTTACTTCTGTCATCTTATTTTATGGGTTCTATTTGCTGTGCTTCCTTGCCAGTTTCTGTTTCCTCCCTTGATATTTGGACCATATTTTGTTTGCTTTTGTCTTTTGGAGAGATTGAAAAGAGAGAACTTCTGTTTCAAATTCTACCAATTATATCTTTAAGTTTGTCTTATATACATTGAAGCCAATATTTCTCTAATTCTGATACTGAACAACAAAATAATGCCTTTGGTCCCATCTCCACATACCAGGTTTTTGCTTTTCCTACCTCCCTATGCCAACTCCTAGTTTATGACATGAGCTCTTCTCTTTTGTTTCCAATAAAACTTTTTAATGGGAAGTTGAAAAAGGGCCTATCAATATCAAATACTTCTAGCATATCATCATCCTTTTATTTTTTCTGAGTGTCACTTTGAGACAACAGAGGAAATTAAGACAGATTATGGGTCAAAGCTATGCTTATTCCAGTTAAGAGTCAATTTGGTGAACTCTGTCACCAAACTCCAGCTACGCCATCCTGGCTTCAGTTCCCAGGAACACAAAACCTTTCCCCACTGTTGTTTCTTTGAGCAACCATGACCTCCTCTGCTTCTTCAAGTCTCCCTTAAACATCATCTCATCAGAAAGCCTCTCTTTAACCAAAAAAAAAAAAAAAAAAAGTATATCTCAACGCTATCTTTCTTTCTTAGCCCTCTATTTTCCTTCATTGCATCTAAAATCATGCAATCATACATTAATTTATTTGTCTGCTTGTTTTACCTGTAAACTTGATTAGACCATAAATTCCATAAAGACAAGAACCAAGTCTATTTTATCTAGTACAGTATATCTTAATCCTAGCAGAGTGCCTAGTAATATAGTGGGGGCTTAGGAGATGTTTGTTGAATGAATGAATGAATGAATGAATGAATGAATGAATCAATGAATGGAGGGCCAAGTGTGCCAGTGTGAGACATACCCTTTTATATTTTCCACAACAAAGTCTCTACTTAAGCCAAATAACACAAGCTCTTACTCCACCTGATACATTCCTTAAGCACCCCAAACTATGCAATTCTACCCTTCAAGTATTATTGGAAACCAAATAGTTCAGAAACACATGTCAGCATGGGGCTGAACAGCTTTACTGCTATGTAAGCCCATCAATTCCTGCCAGGTATATACTGCATCTCTTTTAATCCATGGCCGCTGGGGGTCTGCCATCTCCTGGAGATATCCCTAGGGTACCAACACATTTGTTAGACACTGGCGTCTCTTTCACTACTGTGCTAGATGTTGACCTTGTAATGCTGGCGTCCTCATTTTGCACAACTCTACTATGTTCTTCACTGCAGTGAGAAGAATGTGCAGGTCTTGGACTCCATGGCAAGCTTTGTCATGGGCCCAGCAGTAACATTATGGTAACTCCAAATGCCTCAGGTCCTTTTGAAAAATTTCCTGTCTTTGCTTATAAGATTAGTTCAGGTGCCTTTCAGTGAGGTTGAGTGCGGAACAGATGCTATTCTGATCTTTCCACTCATCATTTCTACCTATCTATGGACTAAATGTAGAAAAATATTCTTCTTTAGTTATAGGAAGATACATTAGAATCTGTCTTCCTACCTTGCTTACCAATTTTGCTCAGGCATGAAGGTGAGACTTATGATCTTTATTATATATATGAGATAAGGATCGGTGAATTATTAGACATTTATATGTTATCCTAGATTTTCTTTGGAAAGATTCTTTTATTCTAACCTGAGAAGATACTTCATTCTTAGATTTATCTAAAAGAAAAACAAAAACTTTATGATATGTGACAGTGGGTGAGTTTCTAATGAAGAAAATTAACTAATGGGCAACAAACTGAAACTACTTAATCTTTTCATATGGACCACTATGTGAGATTCAGTCTTTGGTCTTTTAGGAGTCTACCTTGAAACCTACAATGTACCAGCTAGAGGGAGGTCTCTAACCCTCTCACTGGTCCAGGGGCTCAGAAAACTATAGTCAAACTTGGATGGTGGTAAAGAGAGCTAGAGATGTCTACTGAATTGATTCTATTCTCTGTTTCCACACTTCCTCAGCAAGGACCTTTATCTTCCCTTATACTAGACAGTTTATGGTGGAAATTTGCACTTCTGTTGCAGAATCTGTGGAGAGGAAGTCCTGGACTTATTTCTACCTTTGCCCCAGGAACCGGGCAAGTGGCAGTTCTCCTATCTATGCTAAATAATCATAGACGTAGCTAGCCACCACTTACACATGGGGTAATCCTTTCTTTAATGGCAAATCAATCTTCTTCAGCAAAGTGTTGGAAAATGTATTACAGAAGCCAGGAATTCCCTTCAGAGCATGGAGGATTTTGTAGAAATAAAGGGCAATTTTAGCATCTTTCTCTTAAAAAGAGAAATTCCTTATCTATTTCTCATGCATAATGATAACTAGAATTATAAAGTGTTTCACTCGCTTTACTGAAGAAAGAGCAAATAGGGTAGTCAGTAGAGCTAGGAGATGAGAAAAAGATATATAGACAGCCTTTTTAGAAAGAATGGGCCAGTTGAAGTACAAATAGTTTATGTCATTGTAAATTACTAGACACTACCCATAATAAAGAGAATTAACAAGGAACTAATTAGGAAAATTCCCCTAAAATAAGATAATGTAGACCTGGAATTGTAGAGAACATCTGGTCAAACTTCTTTCATGTTGCAGATGAAAGAACAGAGTTCCAGAAAGTAGAATTGTATGTTACATAATTAGCTATTAGCAAAACCAATACCAGAACAAATGGTTCATGATTCTTTGTGCAGTCCTTTTCTTCCTGAAACCTAGAGAAGCCAAAATTGTTCATTAGCTATGCATCTGTCCAAGCAATTATGATATTATATTTTAATTGTTTACTGCTGAGCTTTCACCTTTCTAATTAAACTGTTCCTAGAGGGAGGGACTTAAAAAAAACTTTGTATCTCTTGGATATTGCATAATGTCTGATACTTATGGAACACTCAATAAATGTTTATTATATAAGGCAATGAATAAATGAGCAAATGTGGTTCTACTCAATTGAACTCATCATTCTTTTTCCTTTTTTCTTCCAAGTTTCAAAATTTTCTGACCTGCAGTTTTGTTCCTTTTGAAATGGAAAATAAGTACAAAGTAATAATAAATGCAGTCAAGTCTGGATTGTACATAGGTAGGTTTATGTGATGTTTCTTTTTTTTTTTTTTTAAGATTTTTTTATTTATTTTTGTGACAGAGAGACAGCCAGCGAGAGAGGGAACACAGCAGGGGGAGTGGTAGAGGAAGAAGCAGGCTCACAGCGGAGGAGCCCGATGTGGGACTCGATCCCGGTAAGCCGGGATCACGCCCTGAGCTGAAGGCAGACGCTTTAACGACTGCGCTACCCAGGCGCCCTTATGTGATGTTTCTTTATGTCTTTGCCTCCCGCAGTATCTCCTCATATATTTGTGACTCATCTACTCAAGCAGGAAAGGGAGCTCTCATTGATTTATAACCAAGCTTGCCATTTTAATTTTTTAGTATCCTCACACAATTTCTTTCATCTCATTTTGAATGTAATGATGGTTCATTTAACAACCTAAAAGTATGGATTCTGAGAGTCTAAGTTCTAGGATAACCCCAAGGAAACACGGTTGTTAATTCCCTTAAGAAACGTGCTAATTCAGACACAAATCACCATCTTTTATTTTCCCCAAAAGAAAGAGATTGAAACTATGGTAAAGGGTAAATGTTCTCTTCCATTTGGAGTGAGATAAAATCCAAGACCTTCTGAAGGTGGATTATGTAGCCTAATTGCCTGGAATATGCCATGGAGGGGCATATCATTGTTCGGGAATGAGAGGAGCCTAATACTGGGTATGAGGTTTAGTAAGGAATATTCTGTGGGCTTTGAGGAGTCCTTGAAGTTTAGTAGATCAGCCCTCTCTCCTTTCACTATAGCCTACCACTGCTTGCTTGAATTGGGTAAGATGCTTTACATTATGACATGGGTTTTCACTTCAGTGCCTCCGTTTCCTATCTTCTGAAGTGTGTGAATAAGATGTGCTTGTACAAGCTGTTTGGTCTTAGAAACTTTTATAATTGTTTAGGAAGATGAAAGGATTGAGTTCAGACATTGACCAACACTGTGTGTGTGTGTGTGTGTGTGTATTGTGGCATCTATAAAATTTTGAACAGACAAGGGTTTTAACCCTAACTACTATTGGGTGGGAAAACTTTTTCCTCTATACTTTAAGGATTTTCTAGCTGGTCTAAGAACTAAATTGACATGAGACAGATTAACCGGAGAAAAATCAAATTTAATTTTGTACATATGGGAAATCTACATGGACATGAGATTCCAAAGACAGCCAGGCAACATGAAATTTATGTGTCATACTGAACCATGGAGAAGGGGTAATGATCTGGGACTTCAAAAGGAAGGAATGCAATTCATAGGATGATGAAAAAGAGTAATTGTTTGGTAAAAAAAAATGTTCGCTAGGCCATACAGAAGCAAAGGGACATACAGCGGAATTTGATCAAACAGGCCTTGCTAGGTTCCTCCCTGCCTGCCATATCTAGGTCATATGATAAAGTAGTTATCTATGATGTTAGCGCTCTTTCTGGAGCAGCTCCTCTATCTAAATTCTTTTAGGCAGTTGTGGGGTGACAGGTGTCAAAGTTTTTGCCTGAGTCTTTTGGACCTCGATTGTTTTCAGCTCCAAATAATCTACATGCCAAAGTGGCACATTTTGGGGCAGCCTGCCTTTGGCCACTACACTACAAAGGTTTCGTACCTTAGTTAGCATCTTTATCATTTTAGAGAGATATTAAGATTTCATCTATGCAATGTTAACTTCATTAGGGTTAGATAGGAAAGTTTTTCTTTCCTTAAGGAGCTACTGTAAATAAGGCACTTCCTTTAGAAAAATTTATTTTGCATTGTCCATAAAAGAAATCATTAAAGTCCTATGATCCTGTAGGAAGCCAACTTGAGTCTACATTTTTCATAGTACATACATAGGTAGTTAAGTGATTCTTATAATATTCTATGCCACATTGCTTTAAGTGTAAGAGAAGGTGCAGGAATTGTGGGGCCATGAACTTGGGCAATTTGTATTCCTCTTTAAGAAAAATGATACGAATTTTAAGATATGAAATGCCTGTGGCTACTTTAATGCCCTGCTCACAATTAATGTAACATATGGCAACAGAGAATTCAAGACCGAAGGAGGCAGCAGTCTTATGAATTGGAATTAGAAATATTTTACCAAAACAAAAGATGTATCCTCCTAGAAACCTTCCCAGGGACTTGGAAGGAGCCCATGAAAGTGAAAACTACTCAAGCTACATCAGCTTAAGACACCGAAAGCACTTCTAACTCACAATCTCTTTCTCCCTCACAAATTCTTCATCAGGTTGTACTATGTACAGAGGGCAAAACAAATGCAAATATAAGATCCTTTTCTGCCTTGAAGGAGCTCAAATGGTTACTAAAATTATGAGTCCTGTAAGTCCCTTGAGGAGTTGAGTTTCTTTCATCTTCCATAATCTATAGGACTAGGTTTGGGTACCCAGCATCTGTTTGATGATTAAAAGGCAGAGTATAATAATAAATGTCAGAGAATTTTATATACACATAGTTCAGATATTTATAAAATTTATAAAATAAAATATAAAAGTCTTTATCTTCTTACTATATATATATATATGTGTGTGTGTGTGCGTGTGTGTATATTTATGTACTATATAGTCAGAATATACATATCTTCTATATACTATGTATAGTGTATATTATACTCCATGTACATAGTAAGAAGTTATATAATGAGTAAGAAGTAAGATCTGCCTACTATACATGTACACATTGCATATATCTTCTAGATACTATTATAAGTAATATAGACTATGTACAAACTCTATAGTTATATGTAGTAAGAAGTTAAAGGCTTTTATATTTTATTTTTTTATATTTTATTTTATAAATTTTTAAAATTTTATTTTATAAATATTATAAATATGTA